>NW_026087400.1:6600000-7032500 GCF_022539395.1 Myiozetetes cayanensis
AAAACACTATAAAACCTTCAGATTGGAGCCACAGAAGGAAAAATGGGCAAGTCTAACATGTCTATGGTCGTTAATGTAACAAGGCCCAAAGCTACAGCAGTGCTGGCAGCTGATCTATTAAAGATACATCTTGGACTCAGTCTGGGCTGGGCTGAAACTCCTGAGGGGTGAGATAAAACTGCTGGGGTGAGATAAAGGTTCATTGAGTCCAAATGAAACAAGTGGTGTCTGATGACAGGATATTTAAATATGCCAAAAGCCAGCCTTTTAAATACACAGGATACAGGGACTTTCACCAGGACTTGGAGATGCCTCTTGCATTCACTCACAGTCCCATGTTTTAAAAACATGGGGAAATCAGACCTGATTTCCACAGACAACTTCAGATTTCTGCTATTCCTTGAGCCATTTTGCATCTCTATTGTAAACATAAAGTGTATTTAAGGAAGGCAGTAACTCTACTATGTATTTGGGTGGTTCTTGGCTTGTTGGGGTGTTGATGCTTAAAATGATTCATTTATCAGGATGAATGTATTGAATAGAAATACTGAATAATCATGGTAATTAGGAAAGTATCTCAAAGGAAAAGAGTTTTCTATCATTAAAAGCATTTTCTATCACTAAAAGCCTCTCTACCTGTGAAATACTCTTGAGCCACTTTGGTTGAAAGAATATGGGGAAATATGAGCAGCTAAAAATGGAGTTACAGAAGCAGAAACTTTGGGAACTTTTCAAAATCAGGAAATCAGCACAAACATGGAAAAGATCTCTCTGTAAACTCCGTGCCAGTCAATATTTCCTGGCTTCAAACCCTGCAGCATGAAATATTGATTATAAGCATTTCCCCTAAAAACAGGGGCTGGAAAATGGAAGAACTAAGCTTGTATCCAACTTCAGAAACTGTGGGACAATGGAACTCTAAGGGAAGCCATCCTTTAATTGGTAATTCTGAACAAATGGTTATATTTTACATCTTGGAGGCTCATTGCATCATCATTCTCTTATGAAAAACTGTATTGCTTCCTCCAAGAAACTGTTGAATATTAGCAGGAAAATGCTACTCTGAAAATGAGCATTTTCATTTAGTGAGCAGCAAACCCTTTCTCAGCTATTTTATACATTTCTTGGATTCCCTCATTGAGTGAATATCTGAGCACTTGCACTCCCCTTGTAGAGCAGAGACATTTCCTCTGCTGATTCAGAGGATCAAAGCAGATGATCACTGTGGCTCCTTTGCTCCCAAGCCCAGGGACAGTGTGAACCAAGGGCTGGGAAAGACACCACTGAGGTTTTTAAAAGCTTTCCCAAAGAGGTATAAATTCAGCACGTTAGAACAGATGTTCTAAGAATTCAAAAATACCTCATTAATCCCTACTTTTTAATGTCCCTTTTCATTCCAGCAAGAGTTTATGCATTGAATCAATTTTCTTCAGAGATGTATTTCTTTAATTAAAATAGTTTTTATCCCCATCACTGATGCAACATCATCTTTATGTTCCTCTTGGGTATCATCTACAGCCAAGCATTCCTTGCAAGCGTTTATCAGTTTGGTGTCTGAGACTTTGTAACATTCTGGGACCATTTTAGTGCCTTTGCAAGAGAGTCCAGAGGGGGAAAAAATGCATGAAGGAAACCTTTCAGTGCTGCACTTCCTCTTAAGTGTTGTAGTTTTACCTGACAGTTGGTGAGGAGGAAAAATAATCTGATAAATGTGGAAACACAGGAGAAACCACTGGAGGAAAGTAGCAGAAGTGCCAGAATTTATAAGACATGACCTAAAAACAGGTGCTTGTTATTTAGCAACAAAATGAACTGATGGGGTTTTTTTCAGTTGAGTTTTGAGCTTGTGGGATCTGATTGTCTTCTTGTGATGTGAATTTGGAGTAAGTGGGGAGTAACACCATGGCAGTCAGAAATAAAGGAATAAATAAAATAAAGAAGTCAAACAAAACAAATGAAGCAATAAATAAAAGAAATAAATTGATCTGTCACTGTACCATGCTGGCATTTTGGAATCCAGCAGTCCATCCAGAGTTTGTCACTGGATTGGGCCCTGAATGAGCATCATTCATAAAAACTCAGAGGACAGAAGAATGGAACCAGCCAGTGAGGGGAAGGAAAAGTAGTCTAAAATATCTTTTCCCACCTCTGGAGTCTGTTTTGAAAGAGGATGTGGAAAAATTCTCACCAAAATCTCTAGCAAGCTAGAATTTAATCAAAGTCAAGGAGGAATATCAAAGTGAGAAAAAGTCAGAAATAAAATGTAAAAGAAGAGTGGTAACTTCAGAAATGAAAACTGGAGGGGCTTGATGCCAGCAGTCATTAGTCTGAAAGACAGAACATGTCAAAATAAAGGGAGTGTTGTGCAAGAAAAATCAGTGCAGCAGGAGATTTTTTGACTTTTCAAACCTAAATGGATTTATGGTAAATGATGGACGAACTTACCTTTTATTTCCTTTTTTTCAGTTCTCTAAATGCTATTTTAAACTGCCAGGTTATGAATTTCTACGTGAAGAAATTCATATTCCTCTGCATTTCCAGAGATCTGGTTAAAAAAAAAAAAAAAGAAAGTGAAAGGATCAGGATTGTTGCTCTACGTGGGCAGCGATGGAAGAGCCGCCTTTAATCCTGTAAGCTTCCCTTGCAGAGCTCCCAAGGAAAGCATTCCTGTGGCAGATGCATCCTGCTTGGGAACTCACTGCCTCGACAGGACATCACAGGGGAGGGATGGAGAAAACCCACGGGCAGAACTTGCAGTAAATCCCTTCCCTGTGTTTTGCTGTGTTCGCCCATCCCAGGGAGGGCTCCAAGCACTCCGAGGGGGTGGCACAGGCAGCACTGGGAATGTTTTGCCTGGTGCTGGATCAGGGGCTGCAGCTTCTGGTGGGGGTTCCTCTCCAACTTCTAATTTAGGTTTAGTGAGGTTTGGTTCAGGAAGGAGCCATAAACACAGACTTATTAGTGACTTAGAGGGGCCACAATTTTACAAGAGTGTAAAGGGTGTCAAGTCTGCTGGGTTTGGAGACCTTGATCCTTTCCAACAACGTGCCTGCAGAGCACCAAAACACAACAGCCTCCTTTAATCAATATCTATTTCCTTTCATTCTGAGATGGATCCTTTGTTCTGAGAGCCACAGAGGAATTTTGGGATTGTCTCCCAGAAATCTGTGCAAGGTCTTGTTGCATTTGTTTGTAACAGTGAGGGTTTGAGTGTCTTGGATCAAGCACAATTTCACTCAAATATGGGAATTGCAGACATGCTTATGAGTTATCAGGAGGAGAGCCCAGATAAGTGGAATTCTGTAAACACAGGAGCTGCTTCTACTTTTTAGCAACATGTGATCTGAAAAAGAAACACTCATAACCTGGTTTGGCTGAAAAAAATTAAAATCTCCAACTCAATTACCGGGATTTGGCGACCTTACAAGAAGGAGCAGCAGCTGATTAACTGATGAGGAAATAAACAGCAGCTCTGCAACATGACCTTTAAAGAGCAGCTCGTGAAAATCTTTTGAAACCTTTCTACTTAAAATGGATGTCAAGAATCTGCTTTCTGTAGCTGTGCTCCTTATTCTGTATTGCTGCTGATCGGACACTGTGGCCTATGGGGCTTGTGCTGTGGATTCCCTGGAACTCTGAGATGTTCCACAGGCTGTGGTTGTCCACACGTGGGAATAACCAAACCACGACAAGGGAGTCTGTGCTATCCCTGTTTCTTTGAATGGGAACTTTATTGTGATTATTTTCCTCATGGAATGTGCAATCTTCTATTCAGTTCTTAACGTGATCCATGAAATACTTTATTATAGTGTAAGTGGTCACATTAATTAAGTCAAAAAAGTGCTAGAGCCAGACCCAGAATTGCTAATAAACTGTCATATCACCCTAATTGGATTATCTTCTTAATAACAAAAATAATGTTAAGA
This sequence comes from Myiozetetes cayanensis, assembly GCF_022539395.1. Classification (NCBI taxonomy): domain Eukaryota; kingdom Metazoa; phylum Chordata; class Aves; order Passeriformes; family Tyrannidae; genus Myiozetetes; species Myiozetetes cayanensis. Next base: position 6,603,927 of record NW_026087400.1, read on the forward strand.
AACTGTAGTGTCATTCAGCCACAGTTCTTAACTCCAGCCACACAAAAGAAATGTGGAGATCACTTTTAATTCTTGTGTCCCAAAGGGCTGGAGTGTGGCTGTAAATGTAATCAAAGCAGAAGAACTAGGAAATATTTTGAAATAATTTTTACTTTTTATTTACTATTAGGCAAACTATTATATACTGAAGCTGGCCTCTTACACAGGGCACAAGGGAGCACGTTAAAATGGAACTTGCTTTCATATAAATGTGGTTTATCAGAATTAAAGTGTGATATATAACAAACTCTACTTCAAGCAAGAATTTTCTTATAACCTTTTTTGTTGACTTTCAGCTGTGGAGTAAATGAAACTTATGTGAACAGTAAATTAATTTTCACATTTTAATTAGATCATCTGCAAGGTTTTGCCTACATTGAAAAAACAGGGGGAAAATAGAAATCCCTCAGATCTTTGAACACACCACCCAAAACTTACAATTTTCTTGTAACTTTTATACTAAAAGCCAGTTGAATCCTGTAGTCTGTTCTCCATAACACTGCTGTGGTTATGAATAAATGGGAACATTCCTTTTCCATTTACATTCCTCCCACTTTCATTACCTTTTACTCCTCCGTTGCTCTGCCCCGGGGTTGTTTCTCTGAAGGGATGCTGACAGTCAATACTTTCCTGTCAGAACTCCAGGAGCACCCAAAACTTCAGGAATAATTTAAAGGCTTCCAAAGGAGCAGCCACCTGTGTTTCTTTTCCTTCTCTTTGTTCCCACAGAAACAATTGACTCCAAAAGAACATGACCCAGACCTGAAAGGCAGATAGGACCTTCCCTTAATCTGTATATAAAAATAAAATATTTTTATATGAAATTTAATTCAGTTTAATTCAATTAAACTTGGAAAAGGTGGTTACTACCTCACAGATTCCCTTTTGCAAATCAATTTGTTTTTTCATGCTGGAAAAGGATCCAAGAGCTCCTTATCTCCCTGGCTGTTGTTTTTTTTTCCTCCTCCAGAAAAAAACCCTTATGTGGCCAGTACAAAGAGAATTTTTTATGCTTTTCTGAGTGAATGCTAAGAAAAAAAAAAAAAAGAACCAGAAAACAAAGACTAAACCCTTCTTGAATTTGCTACTTTAATTTTCTGACAGTCTGTCACGGAGAAGCATAAAACCCCCTAAATATTCCGTTTATATATTTCCTTTCAAACTATTTGGGAAGCTGAGCGTGCTGCCATCTTTGAAACCTCTCTAATCTAGGCTGAAAGCGTAAGAGGGAGGCACATTAGGAACTTTTTCTCTTCCTTTTGTTTTCTCTTCAAAATTGAATGGGACAAATCACGGGAGCTCCGTTCTCTCCAAAGCCACAGAACATCTGCCGTGGGATCGGGGCTGTTGGGCTGTGCCACTCCCGCCCAGCTCCGGCACAGGGAGCGCTGCTTTTCCCTCAGCCTTCACGGGAGCTCCGGTCCTCCCCTCATCCAACATTCCCACTGCTGTCCTTCGTAGATCCTGGCTTTTTAGGACATTTCTTTCCACCAGTTTGACGACAAAAGTCTTTTAAATCATTTTCTTCCAATGTTACCTTTGGGGTTTCTTTGTCTTTTCCTTCTGTTTTCCTGAGGAAATTAGGTTTATGCTGTCGGTGGTGACTGTCCAGTTACCCATCTCTGTCAGGTTCAAAACTTCTGAGAACTTCTGAGTTACAACCAAAGGTGTTGTAAAAATAAATATGAGCTCCTTGTTTCGTTTTGGCCCAGTAAAATGAATGTAATCACCAGCCTGTGAGTGTTTGTAGCTCCAGCTATATATTATATCCAATGCTATATGTAAATTTATGCCTGTTGGCCTATGGAGTGTTTGTGGCATAGCTATGTACTACAAACAGCATCAAACATTATAAATAGATATTCAAATAATGAAAATGTCCACTACAAAGTTATGCAAAGTGGATATTTTGAGTGCAATGAGTGTTATTCAGCCAAGCAGCCATTGCTTAACCATGTTCTCAGGGACAGTGGCTGAAAGACTTTCCAAAAATACCCTGGAAGTTGGTGGTGTCTGTCATTCCCCAAAAAATTGCTCCTGGAAATGCTGCTTCCTGGAATAAAATTGCAATGAGGCAAATAATTTAGATGTCTTGAACAAGCCTGCTACAGACCCAAGGTACAAATATTAAAGTTCTCTGCTACTTCTGTGTTTAATCAAAACACGTTAATTTAAAATATGCATTTCAATCCCAGTCATTTCATATTGTATATATATGTATTGGTAAAATAAATATAGGTCTAGTATTGTTTAATAAAAGAATAACAAAATGATTCCTGACATAATCACCTTAAAGCTTATCCCTGACCTCATATATTTTAATTATGTATAAGAGCTAGAAGATCTCCTGTGCAACAAGGAGCCCTTCATTACCTGTAATTCCTACTTTATAACTTTTTTGTTTGATCTGCTCCAGGATTCATTCTGAAGAAATTCAACAGAATAAATTATCATTCTCCCCAACCATTTGACTGTAGCTTTGAATATATAATGTATCCACCCATGTATATTATTTATGAAAGATTGATTATTCTTTCATCTCAATATCCCTTTTATGTCAAGAGAATTTCAGATTTAACACTTTCCTTCCTAGGCACAAAGATCAGCTGCCCAAAAGTGTGTCTGCATCCCACAGGGGCATTTCAAAGCAGCTGGAAGCTCCTCTGGGGACATCAGTGGGAGTTGCTGTTACATTTTTGACTCAGGCAGCTTAAGAGAACTCAAGGGAAGGGAAGGGGAATAAGTGCATGGACTTGGGTGTAATCTGTGCCCTGATGGATGAAACATGGTCTTTTAAAGCTGGATCAACATGGAATTTGAAATTAAACTTTTGGCTCTGAGTTACTGCTTTGCTGCAGCAGCTTTTGACCACTGAGTGGAGTAATAGTGAGCTGAAACTATCAGGGTGGATTTCTTGTCCACCAGTAATACTGAGTTGGATCTAACTTTGTACAGCTCTTGGAGCAAGAACTTTTCAATCCTTTCTATTTTTGATCCTTTGTGCCCCTTGGTTTCCTTATTCCATCACTCCAGAAAGTTTTGTCCCATCTGTGTGTTCAATCATCTAAATTTGCTTGCTTGGTTTGGTTTTGCAGTTTTGGTTTGGTGGTTTTTTTTTTTGGGGGGGGGAAGGAGGGCAGAGATGAAGGAATAGTTTGTGGGCATAGGGGTTAAGTTTTCTGTCCCATTGAAATTCTTGCTGCATTTTCCTAGAACAAGAAAATTCCTTTTCCTTTCTGCTCCGTGCCTTCTGTACTTATTTGAAGACAGGTTTGTAGACTGGAAACCAGGGAGACACTGGAGTAAAGCCTCTGCATGACCTAATGTTCGTCCCTGACTGGAAGTGCCTTGTGCTGCAGGTTGGTTTTCCCCCCATGGGGAGTTCTGAGTGGCCGAGTTGGACGACACTGGCTGGGGATGGGTCTGCCCCAAACACTCTCCATGCTCAGACAAAGGATTTGGGTGGCTGTGCCCTTGCCATCTGCTGCCATGGCATTGCTCCTGCTCAGGGGGACGTGCCAGCTCCAACAGGGCACAAGTGCCAAGGAAAGATTAGTGTGGATAGGAGGACTCGTTGCTGCCATAAGTGCAGGAATTCCCCCCTCTGGAATTTTCATGGCATGTGTGTGCTGTGCTTTCTTGCTCCTGCTGTTGTGCCTCTCTGAGGCACCTCCTCCTCCTGAAAGCTGCTCTCCCAAACACTCTGAAGTCAAGGATGCCCTCAGGCTTTACTCTGCCTCCCTCAGCTCACTGCTGAACTGCTCACAGTGTCTAATTCGGCCTCGGGAAATTATTTCTAGTGTTTTAAGAACTAACCAAGAATTGATTATGATACCACATCCTGTTAGTTCTTTGTATATTACTCTATTCCTCTTACTGTCTGATCATTGTCCTGTCTCTTAAATAAATACTACACTCCCACACATTTAGTGGTACTCAAAGGGTACCTCTGTAAGTAAAGGGCTTTCTTTTTGTATTTATAATTAAACTGATGTCATTGCTCTGAGGTCCTCAAGCCATTCTAACTGGTCCTGAAGCTCTTAAGGTTAGAAGTTCCCTCCTTTAAAAGATACCCATTTGAATAATTTATCTGCTACTCTTCTAATATACATTTCTTTTGAACTTATCTTTGAGGAGAAAAGGCAGTTAACAATGAGAAAGGATGTATTTGCAGTCCTAGGCTCCCTTGTCTTTGTTTTTTCCTCAAGTACTTTCTATTCTATCCATCCTTTTTGGCAAAGCCTAAAGAATCTGTAATTTTGGATCCACTTTAGCAGAAGCTTGTCAGCATCATATCAGATAGCCATGCTAAAGATGTGTAGCTCAAGTTTTAAGGTGGATTTTCTATAGAAAATATATATTTAGGCATATTCTGGAGCTGTTTGAAGGTCTTCTGCCATTGGTGCTGCCTTCTGTGGTGTTCTGACTATGAACATGAGACTGAAAACTCACTGAGTTTGGAGTTATTTTATGTAAGGATGGAAAATTTGGCTACAGAAATTGTTATAAACAAACTGAATCATTTGTTGTAGAAGGAAAATGGACTTGCTGTGTGAAGATGAACTGTCTGTTATCTGTAGAGCAGGAGGGGAGAGCAGCCAGTGGCTCAGGATATATTAGTTTGCAGTATCTCTGCCTCCCACTCACTTAATGTCACTCTGTCACTTAATTTTATTCTTCTACTGAGGTTTTTTAATTACCTTTTCTTTATTCTCTCCAACTTAATGACTGAAGAATTATTAATTGTAAATCAGAATGCCTGAAGAGACCAGCATTAGAACTCAGGGCTGAAGTAAACAAAAAACTTTATAAATTTCTCACAAGATTCCTGGAGATTTCCAGTTAAGCTCCACAGCTTTCAGACAGGAGAAATGCAAAATATACCCTGTAAAAACCCAACTCTGTGCATAGAGTAAATGAACTTTGTCCCAGGGTGCCTTGTGTGCTTCAAGATTTAACAGAAATGGGACAAGACCAGGAACAGACTCCTTGTTCCTTCCCAGCTTGGCTGTGCAAGTGAAGTTGGAGGGACCAGTGAATTGTTAGTCTCAAGAACATGCTCAACTTTAGACTCCAAATGACTGTCAGGTTATTTGGAAGAGCTGTAGAGTATCAACAAACCTGGAATATCATTTCCTTCTAATGACATTTGTGCCGTATATGTGAATCAAAAAGTCAAATAACATATTTCATTTTCATCACAACATGATTTTCCTGTCTGACATTATTACAAGGTCAAATAAACATTGCACGGGGAGGAAATAAATCCAAATTTGAAGTCTGAAAGGGCAGTCATATTTCTTGAGTGTTCTGAATGTCAGCTTTTTGATAGGAAACTAATACAATAGCAAGGAGTGTGTACACTTGGAGTTGTCTTTTGTATTTATATCAGAGTTTAATTTCTTTGAATCCTTGGTGTTCCCCATTCAGCAGCATCTTATGGCATTTATAACGTTTCTCTTAAACTGCAGCAAATGCAAAGCCTTGAAAGGTCAGACTTTCTTTACCATAGAAAATAAAATAAAGCCAAGTTAATAGATGTTATTTAATAAAGCAGAAAATGATGTCTCACAGAGATGTGTTGTTAAAGAGGAACTTCCCTGAGAGTTTTGGTTTCACAGAGTGTCTCATAGATTTTAAGTTTTTCTGGCAAATATTACATTGAGTGTCCTAATAATAAATAAGATGAGGGTTTTTTAAAAATTCTGGGCTCTATTGTGCCCTGGGACTATAATGGTAACTTATCATTCAGAGAAAGACAGATTAATACAGTCTCCCCTGACCTACCTGTCCTGGAAAAGGAAATCTGATGTCAAAAATAAGAGCAGTAGATTAATATTTAATTCAATAGCTGAGAATAGGCAATATTCTCCCACTTGGTATCTTTAGAGTTTTGTTTGATTTTTAGCCTGTGGGGTAAGAATAAGTAAAGATGAGCTTCAGTGTAAGATAACCCCAGGATTTTTTTGGTTTAGGATTTTCTTAAGGGTATCCACAGTTATTTCTGATAAAAAGCCGAGATTGTCATTCTCCCTTGCCAAAATGGGTCATAATCTTCAGCAAATTTAGATGGTGTTTCTCTATAGAGTTACCTTATAATGGCCTGAATTTTCTATACCCAGTGATGAACTTTAGTGAGATTTTAAATAAAACTGTTATTTTTAAACTTGTTCCCCTGTTCCTAAATAGCTGAAGGCATATTTTTGTGTATCCTGACTAACAATTTTCTTTTAAAACAATCCTCCTAGAATGAACTAACATGTTCATGGTTATAAGTACCTGCTCTGAACAAAGAAAATATGAGAAGTTATCAAGTGGAGCAATAATAAAAGCTGTAAAAAGTTTAGAAGACCCTGCTGCCTCCAGTGCTCTCACTGCTCTCAGCTTTGGTGTTAGACAGGGCACTGCCATTTTCAAATTTCCAACCTCACCCTTATTCAGCACAAGTTAATTGACTGAGCATTGGAACCTGAAAGGATCTAAATGATTGTTTCCTAAATTTGCAGAAAATTGTAATTTAACAGGCAAGAGTTGAGTTCTGCACCTCTGACCTTCAACTGATGTTACAGCCAAGGAGACACCTGAAGGAAACAATACATCAAACACATTCCTGCAGGTCCTTGTAAAGCACAGACAATCACCAGAGGTTTTACTGTGCCTGTTAAAGGAGTGTATGGGGAAAAAATACAAGTGCTTTCTGACACTTTAGTAGGTAAAAATATTCCCAACCCCAAAATAAGGGTAGCCCAGATTCTCCCATGAGTCACACAAGCTCTGGGAGCACAAAGGAGTGGCTGAAGCTGCCCCAGCCAAGAGCAGCCTCACAGTGCTCTGGCCCGGGGCATAAACTGCTCCTTTTCAGGGAACTGTGCTGGGAATCCCATTGGATTGCTTGGACCTTGTAGGAACAAAGAAGGGGGAGGCTGGAGGATGCTCACTGTGAGGTTTTAGTATAAAGCAATTATTATTTTTTAAAGCTGTTTCCTGTCTCTGAAAGGTAGAGGATCCTATGTGGAACATTCTAGTTCTCATTTCAATTGGGGAGGTTTTTAAATAAACTAAAACTCCTATAGGAAGAAACTGACTTTGAGATTTTTTTCCTAATTAGACATTTGATTTTTTTAAATTGTTTTCATTGTTCTAAAAGTATAGAAACAACTAGGAGTGGAAAGAAAATCTGCCAAGCCTTACTTATTTTTTTAAATCAAGCCTAGATAGGAGGAATTCAGCCTCATCCTCTTTCATTATTGCCTGTGAAATGAGGTGAGAATATATAATCCTCATACTTCTACCAGTGGCTCAGTCAGGACACTGTGCAAGCACCAATTGTTATAGTAATTGAATTTCAGTAAAATTTATGAATCCTCTTCAATAATGTCAAGTTTATTGAAATCTAAAAATAAAGAAACAGAATACTAGTCTGAATTATGACTTAAGAAAGAATTGTAATATATACAACTTGGACCCCCATTATTAATAAACACGCTGTACTTCACAGGAAATTAGTTTTCTAACTATTTGTGCTATTGTGAAATGTCCCTGTGTGTAATCATTTGTAAGGAACAGTTTCCAAAATTTATCTCCAATGCATTATCCAAAACTTTAAATGAAGATCAGTGGAGATTTCCACAGTGAACAAGGGAAGCTGAAGAGAGAACATTAAAACCTTTCTATCACAATCATCTTGTGCTGAGGGGCTGGACGGGTCATTGTGCTCATAGACAAGGAATTGGAACATCCTGGAGAAACACAGTGTGGTTTCCATGATGACAGTGATGATTATTGTTATTATTATTGCCTGTTGTGAGGCATTTGCAGTGCTGGAAGATTGAATCACGGTGCTGAGCATGTTCATCTTTCTGTTTAACCAGAGAACTTTCCAGTGGGAGGTCCAGCTCATAAAGTCCAGCTGTTCAGGGAGATGGTTGTTACTTTTCTTAAGTCAACCTCAAGTCCTCATCCCAAAACCCTGTTTGATTCAAGCTGCAAACACAAAACCCTAAATGCTCTTGTGTGCACCTTGTGCCTGGAAGCCAAAGCACACTCTCATTAACATGGCAGTGTCAGCCAGGATTGGATCACTGGAAACAATTTACAGAGGATTAGGAAATTATCTTCTCTTTTATCAATAAACAGCGTTCCACTATCACATTTCAGTGGCTAATTCTACTGCTGGGCCTTTTCTCTTGAAAATTAACAGGGTTTTCAGAGGGAAAATAATTACATGTCATTCATAATCCATTAACTAGATAAAAATAAAATGGGGTGTTTCTTTTCAGAGAGAGAAGTCCAGAGTATCTGCACTTCCCTCACATGTTATATGAGGCTTCTAGAAATCATACTAATCACTTAAAATCTGGTACCTCAAGTTCCTCTTTTTGGAACAAAATCATTTAGGAGTATCAGAATTAGAGAAAAGGAGCTTTGTTTGAAGAATGTTGCCAGCATTAATGCTGGTGAATTCTGAAGGAGCTTGGATACAGAGCTGCAAGAAAAGCAAATTGAAACACCTTAACATGGACACTGATTATGGGGTTTTTTTGCAGTACAAGCAAATAAACACTAAAAAATCCAAGCAAACCCACTGTTGTGTACCCCTTACACAGAGGTGTTTGTCAGCAAATCTCATCCAGCAAAAGTCCCATTTTACAAATCAGAAGCAGAAGCACTAAAAAGGCAGATATTGCCGGGATTCCTTTCTTTATGCTTTTGTTTTCCAGCTCCCAAATGCTTTAGGACATAAGAGTTTTTTGGTTGGTTTTTTTTTTTTTAACTCTAAATTGGCCAAGAAAACTTAATGATTTTCCAAATGCATTTGCTGCTTTTAAGCAGCACTTGCCAAAGAACCATTAGAGCCATGATTAATTCCTTCTGTCACAGCAAAAAAAAGACACAAAAAAAAAAAAAAAGAAAAAAAGAAAATCAGCCATGAAAATGCTGCAAGGCTTTTAAGTATGAATAATTTGCTGATGGTCTAGGAAGGGATTACAGTGCTGAATACACATCTCTATAAATATTAAAACAGATTTTTTTGTAACAAAACTATACTTCAGGACATGCTTACAACAGCTAAAATAGCTGGAGAATTGTGCTTTATTCCTATCCCCTGTCAACTCTCAAGAAATTGATGTTTCTGAAGAGCCATCATGCCAAGATATTTAAATCAATCTAACCTACTTTAATGTTAATCTTCAGAAATCAGCCAGACTCCCTTCTCTTCCTGACTTTGTGTGGGAATATTTTGGGAATTCCAGGCTGTTCAGTGCTGGATTTCAGCTGGAATTCTGCATTGGTTGGAGCTCTCCCTGCTCCTCCTGTGCCTGTTCCCCCCAGGGACTGGAGAGGAGCACAATCTTCTAGTCTGAGTGTACCCTGGAATATTTTGGTTTTCCTCTGGGAAGGCCTGAAGTTGGTGGGAGTGTTCCCTTGGGAGCTGCAGACTTTGATCCTTACCCCACGTAGTTGTATTGACAGTCAGACTGTAAATGTACATATTGCAGAGAAGCAAGGAGAGCAATTCTGGGCAATTGTCTTGCAAAGAGGTGGAATCTGTGATAGCAGGGATGGAAGACTCACAAAGTAGGGGAAGAACAGCCAGTAATGCTGTTGAGATGATCGTGTGTGTCACCAAGCAGAACAAATATCTGGGTTTATGTCATGGGCAGATGTCAATTTCCACCACGAAATATCAATTTACAGCCTGTGTTGTGGGGGGATTGTTCTCTAATACTGAAATACTTTGCTTCCATAGCCTAAGGTGTCAATTCTTTACTTGTCTGTCCTTCAGAACTGTGAGTTAGGTCTGAAAAATAATGCAAATAATGCATGACTAGTCCTTGCTTTGGAGCTTGGGAAGGCTGTGAAATGTGTGAGGCACCAAACAGAGGCAGGAGAGTTGCTTTTATTTCTGGGTTGTGGTTTCCTGTGATGATTTCTGAACACTGAAATAGGTTGTTGTCTCTTGCAGCTTTGAGGTCTGGTAGGTCCATAAACAAATATTAACTACAGCTATGCTGCCCAGAGCTGGGTTTGTGAGAGCTGCTGTGTCTACACAATGTGACAAACACTTTTAGAATCATTTACCCATTTCCCTCACCTGTCTCCCTTGGAAATCAGTTTTCTTTTCAAGTAAAGTTATTGGTGAAAATAGGGTATTTTATCCCACTGCCTACAACTTTACAGCACCAGATGGATCATTAAGGCCTACAAATGCTTCAAGGAGGGCTCCTGAGGAGAGTAGAGTCAACATTCACACTCACTGAATAGACATTACTCCTGGAATATTGTCAGACTGGGGATTAGGCTGGGAAGAGCAGAACTGTACAGTGAAAGAACTAATAAATGGCCAGCAATCAACTGCAAGCCAACACAGATGTGCTCACTTGATAAGAGCAGGTCTATTTAAGAGACAAATAATAATAGTTCGTTATGGAGGAGGAAAAAAACCCCTTAACACGACAGTATCTGATGCAATTGCCCAGTTCACTGCAATCCCAAACTGAATAAATCAACGTGATTGCAAATTTCATCTTCTTGTGCCTTGCAGACTGTGGCTCTCTGGGATGCCTCCTGCTGGAAGTGGGATTTGCTGTGAAATTTGTGTTTCTAATGCAGCTCTTGGCAAGCAGTTGCTGCACAGATTCCCAAGATCCAGCATCCCTTCTCTTTCTTGCCCATTTTCACCTTTGTTACTGGCTTCTCAACATCTCTGAGAGTGCTGTTTGCTGGATTTCTCCTAATTCAGGCTACACATTTGTCCTCTAACCAGTATGGGGGGGATTTTGTGTTATTTCTTCTATCTTAGTCCTTCAGGGTCTGGACTTCTGTGTCCCAGCTACACCTAAACCCTGCATCAATGTGAGCCTGGCAAAATACTTCCTTTATCTACTCCTGTATCCATCCCCTTTCACCAGTTAATCTCCAGGTGCATGAATTAAACTTTATGATTCTCTAAGTGTGTGTTTAGTGACTGGAAGTACATACACTCAGCATCCCATAAAGCAAATAAAAGTTAAATGCAATTTTGATATTCTGCAGGGTTTGGATATTGAATTTGTTAATTGTGTTGTTTACATGACATTCAAAAGAACTGAAACTTGGCTAGTTAGGGCAGAACATGCAGAATAATCTGTTTATTTGGGCTATTTATTATAAACAATTCAGTATCTCCAAGAAAGAGAAAATGTGATTACCACTGTATTGCCTTGAGTACCCATTGAGATAAAATCATGGGAAGCAGGTCAACATTTTCATTTTTAAAAGTATTAAAAAAATACTGAATCACACCCTTTACCCCACAGCTTCATTTGGGCTTTAAATACCGTGTCAGTCTGATCTCAAGTGCACTGAATTTAATAGGATGGTGCCATGAATTTTGATGGCGCCTCAGTTGAGCTCTACCTGTGCATTGTACAGTCAGCAGTCAACAATTTGGGGACACATTTTTCACAGGATGCTGAAAGCTGCTGCCTGAGTGCTTAACAACTGCAAATGCACCTCTCCCCCACCCAGGGAATATTCCTGGGTAATTCCTTCGAGCCAAAGGAAAAAAACTTCATCTGAAGCTTTCTGAGGCTTTCAGCTAAAATTATAGGAGTGAAAGACTCTGAATAAATTACCCCCATATATAATTCATGCTCAAAATACAGCTTGTTCATTCCATCTCCACCCTCTGTGTACAATCTCAGTGCATGATACACAGTGCCTTTTAAAAGTGCAAAACTGCCTGGATAAACAGGTGTAGCACAGATGACTGTTCTGTGTCTTCAATTTTGTGTGTGTCAAACACCTTCATCAGCATTCATGGCACTTGATAACCTGTAGTTAGTTATTATCATAATCAGGTGCAGTTTTATCACAGGTCTGTGTACAAGTTATGTGAAATAATTGTTTTGAAATCATGTCTAATCATGAGAAACAGCATCCTGGAAAATACTTGTAACACAGTTCAAGTTACAGTCCTTGCAGCTGTAATCATGGATTACAAGTTTTTCCTACTTCTAAAGAAATTCCTTTACCTGAAAACATCAAGGCCACACAGGGCTGATGGATGTGCAGCTTATCCATTAAAAAAAAATAAATCTCAATTCCTCTGTAAACAGGATGGGTTGTTTTATTTTATCTTTTCAGCTCTAGGACTTTTCTTGATGAAAAGCTCACCAAGGGGAGGGAGAGCACAGTGGCTCCACAGCACAGATCAGGCTGCTGGGCTGAGGCCTGGGTTAAAAAATGGCAATCAGCAGAAAGCAGCAGGAAAGAATGAAGAGTCCCACCATGCAAATATCCCGTGTTTTTAATGGGGCAACATTTCTGAATTAACAATTTAGAAAATAACATCTTTTTCCAGCATTCCTAATAGTATCAAAAGGAGCTCAGTTTTGTTCATCTTCATGTGTTATTCATAAGTGCTCCCCAAAATGGAGCAGTGTTTGCTCCTTGAAATGGTTGCTGTAATTTTTCCATCTCTGTGTCGCTTTGGGAAATGCTTTACAAGTCCTGCTGTGTGTGTTCAAACAGAACATTTCCCTTAAAACCCCCTGTCCTCTTCTCCATGGGCTCTTCAGATATCCCTCCCCTGCTTGCTCTTCCCTCTCAAATGAGTGTTACAAAATCACATTCCATTCCACAGCACAAAATACAGTTTTAATTCTGCCCTTTGGTGGGGTTTGGAAATCCTTAATCTCACCTGAATTTAGCAGTTCAAATGTTACACCTTTGACTGAATTTCCCAATGTACTTACAGAAAAATGACTACAAAGTTGATCTCTTGAGAGATGTCACTTTAAGATCATTAGTTTGCACAACAGGTCAGAGGTCACTGGGACCTTGAATTGAAGAACAAAATAAGTGTAGACACATAACATGGCATGAGGAAGATTATATTGTCTTTATTAATGAAGTAACAAGCTAATTAGACCTGTATTGGCACAACATGTCAGAGTTAATATACAGCATTAACATGTTAGCCTTGACTTTTTTTTTTTTATTTTAATAGCATTGTGTCCCCACAAATCCCTTAGCTGTGCTTTCCGAGTCACTTATGAGACACTTCTTAAGATTCAACACCACTCTATGTCTGAAAACTTTATGGGAATAATGTAAATGTTGCTTATGTTAACAAATCAGATCCTCCAGCTGGAGTGTATTAGGGAGCAATTTCATATGATTTACAAATGAATTCATAGTGCACATATAAATTAGATGTTTTAGAGAGAAAAGCAGCATGTTTGAAGGTGAAGTTAGATCTGTGATGAAAGATCTCTGCTGTCTGTAAATCAATAGTTCCTGCTGTAGTCCTACAGATCCTATAGATCTTCAGTTCTTGTTCTTACTAAGCCAAAGGGAATGTGAGCACAGGCACAGACTGTTCAGGTTTTTCTCTTGGAATACCTGTGAGAGGAACAGACTTTGTTTTCTAATGCAAGTGTCTTACTTGTTTCTCTTCAAACAACTCAGGAAGAAAAGATCTATTAGTGTGTAAAGGTAAGGAAAATGTAAGAGTGGGAGAAAATTCCATGTACAATTTGGGTAGAGAAGTGAACTGTTTGAAAATATTCATCATACAGACTCCAAAACAAATAACAGAGAATCCCCAAAAGAACCAGATATTAGAAAGTAGGTGATAATTTTTTCATCTAAGCCTTATAGACAAACACAATAAAATTAAACATTCTGATGTTTCTTGCTTTTCAGCTGGGAACATCTTTGTCAGCAAGGTCTAATTTCTTCTCCCACTATTTTAAGGGGAATTTTTCATGAACAGACTCCCCAGGGCAGTGATTCTGTGACACTGCCTGGACATCTTACTCCACCCCTGAAACACACTCTCCATCTGCCTTTTCCCTGCTTATTGGGAACGAGTGGAACTTTGTGGTTCTTCCCTCTGCCGAGCTGAGCCCCCTCTGCAGCTCTGGCCACAAACCCCCTCCCCAGAGAGGAGAGTGTGTTTGAACATGCCTGGAAAGGTGTTCTGGCATCTCCCAGGTGTGCTCCAGGTCCAGGTGTGTTTGAACACACCTGTAAATACGCTCCAGGCACGTTCAAGGTGTGTTTTAGGTGTGTTCCAGGCCTATTCCAGGAGTGCTCCAAGTCCAGGTGTGCTTGAATACACCTGGAAACGTGTTCGGGTGTGTTCCTTGTGTGTCCTGGGCGTGTTCTGGGTGTGCTCCAGGTGGAAATACCTGGAAACATGTTCCAGGTGTGTTCCAGGTGTGGTTTAGGTGTGTTCCAGGAGTTTCTGAACACTCCTGGAAACATGTTCAGGTGTGTTCTGGGTGTGCTCCAGGTGTGTTCCAGGTCCAGGTGTGTTTGAACACTCCTGGAAATATGTTCCAGGCACCTTTCAGGAGTGTTTAAGGAGTGTTTCAGGTGTGTTCCAGGCATCTTCCAGGAGTGTTCCAGGTCCAGATGTGTTTGGACACTCCTGGAAATACATTCCAGGCATGTTCAAGGAGTATTTCATGTCTGTTCCAGGTGTGGTTAAGTGTGCCTGGGAACATGTTCTGGACATGTTCTGTGTGTGTTCCCTGTTTGTTCCAGATGTGTTCTACTCATGTCCCAGAAGTTTTTTAGGTGCAAATGTGTTTGAACACTCCTGGAAACCTGTTCCAGGTGTGCTCCAGGCATGTTTTGTGCATGGTGCTCATTTTATTCCAGCCAGTTCAGAGCTGGGAATTGTTGTTGCCCTGCAGGGAGCAGAAGCTGCAGAGCAGGGCCTGGGTGTGGGAGCACTGCAGGGAATGTGGAGCAGAGCACAGGGAGCTGTGCAGCTTATTTACAACCTCCTGGATAACAAACCCTGCAGACAAGGCTGCAACGAGGTGGTTCTGCCTCTGCCACTGAGCAGCAGCCACGGTGAACTGGTCGCAAGGATTGAGAAGATGCCACGGTCGACTCACATCGATCCATGAAAAGAGAATTCCTGCAAATCAAAAATGCTTTCCCTGCACTTGTGCTGCTGCACAGCATCGACCAGATTTACACACACTTCCTTGGAATTAGGCAGACAGTTTGAAAGCTGTAAATTGACGTGTTCGGAGTATTTTTTACGCTGTGCTTAGAATAGCAGAGATATTTAGAGGATAAGTAGCATAGGAAGGGTATTCATAGTAGTAGGAAAGAACCAGTTTCCCCAGAATAGATGCTATGTGTAGAAGTGTGTTAGCAAAACCAAGGATGTGGATAAATGTGGAATGTGAGGTAAAAATCCCAACACTTTGGGCGCTAATGGTTTGTGTTGCACCTTTGCAGAAGTTGTGTGTGAAGGAGTGAAGGGCAGGAAGGGTGATAATGCTATTTTGGCAAATATGATTCCAAACTAACCTCCAAATGTGACTAGGAATTTTCCAAGGAAAGTTCAGCCCCTGGAGATTAGGAAAGACATGCTTCTGATTTGGTACCAGCCTTCTAGAAAATAAAAGCAATTATTTGATGACTTTTGTCTGATCTTTGAAACAAAGACATTGGTAACGAAGCATTTCATTCTTGCTTTGTGGTGACACAGATGCCCAGAGAATTCAAAAAAATAGAAAGAAAATAATGGCAAACCTACTGAGCAATGGAATTGTACAAACTGCTTCCAAAGCTTTATCCCTTTTAGCTTGAACAGTTAGTTCACGTCCATCAAAAGCCTTTCATGAGATGGATTTCATCTCTGAACACCATTTCATGCTTCATTATACCACACTGATGGGGATTTGGGGGTACTCATTACTCACTTTTTTCTTTTTCTCCTTTTTTTTTTTCTTTTTTTTTTCAAGAAGTGGAAAACTGTTAATAAATCCAGAGGGTGCTTTTTTTTTTTCTTCCTCACTCCAGAAACAGAATTCCTGGGAGCTTCACACATCAGATATTTCAACAGTGACCACAGCTGGTTTGTGCTGCAGCTTATGGACATTGTTCTTGTCTGACCTGTGGTACCTGTAGTCAAACAGTGAATTTTGGAGAAGGCTTCAGGCTGGGTTCTCACAGTGCCTCATGTCCCAGCTGGCCTTTGGGAGCACCAGCACAGTGAGAGAGGGTGGCAGGAAAGTGGTTTGTGTGTGTGTGGGTGCCTCTGGCCTGCCCTGGGTGTGGAATTGTTCAGGTCTGTGCCCCATTTTCAGCGAGGTTGTATTTCTGGAGACGGGTTAAAATGTTTGCTGCAGGGCAGGATGGCAGAGCTGCCTCCTAAGTGGTTCCTGGTGCCACCAATCTCACCAGAACATCCCAAACCCCTGCACAAACAATTCCCCTTCAAGTGTTTGTGTAATTCAGACAACAGCAGGTTTTGATCATCGTTACTGTGAGTGCAAAGCAGAGATGATCAAGTGATAATTAACTTGTTACTGATTTCTTAATGAAGTTGTCTCTTAGTTACAAACAGGGTCACGTTGGGAGACAGTTTATCCCTCCTGACAGACTACTGGAGAGGTGTCCTCAGCCTGCTCACCCTGAGGCACCTTTCCCATGCAGCCTTCCTGGAAAATTACTTCCAATTTTCATCTATTTTTCTAGACCTCTCCAAGAACACTCTGACCTCCTAAAAGCCTTTTCACCTATGAACCACCCTCCAAAGTTTACATCTCTCCAGGTCAGCACACATCTGCCAAAATTGCTTAAATCACAAGCAGCCCAGTCTGTACACAGAATTACCCAGAGTTCTGTATTTGTAAATCAAGATGAAATCTGTGCACCCAGGCAGCAAGAAATGTATCCTCAGTGTAGATCACTTTTCTGTGGTGACTATCTTCAAGTCACTTGTTAATTCTCCTGGTTAACTGAAAGTGACTTCTGTGAACTTTCTCCCTCCACAAGGAGTACTTACTGAGTGCTAACCAGTGCCTGTAGTCTCCTGAAAATATTGGATCCAGGGATTAAAAAATTCCCTGTGCATAAGGTGAGAAAGAATTTGTTCTCTCTGTGAACAGCTGTACTGCTGGACACCAGAGTTTATGAGCAACAGGGAGGTGGACACCAGACATGCATCAGAAGAGAAAAGGTGGTTTTATTTTTGCTTGTTCTCATTAGAACCCAGAGGCAGAATAACATAACCCTGAAGGAAAGAGTTTCCCTTCCCAGGTACTGCAACTGGGGCTGCTGGAGCATGTCATTACATGGTGGGGGGAAAAGAGCTTGTAGTGAAAGGTTGTTAAAAGCCTCAGGACTCCTAATCTCTGTCTGGTGCTGGGAAGTAAAACCCTGTGTGGCAGAACATGCTTGGGTAATTGGAGATGGGACACCTGCTGCTTTCATTAACCTGACTACACTAAATAAATGTATTTTGGTCGGGTTCTCCTAATGCCCAGAAAGTTCTCACCTGCAGGGAAAGGGAAAACAGAGGCAACATTTTATAATTTGTACAACATTCTTAAAACTATTGATTTTAATAGTGGTGCAACTGAGAATGAAAACTTTATCTGAGGATAAAGCTGGGCAATGCTACTTTGAAGTTCCAGAGAGGATAAGTGATTGCAGGGGAAAGGGGAGTCAGGAATGTCAGTAAATCCTGATCTCTTTATCCTGTTCACCTTTGTTTCCAGAGGGGAAAACTTTGTCTGTCGTTCTGCTGGGCAAAGGAGAAAGTTTTGTAAAACCAAAAACAGAACAAGAATCTGTTTCTTAATTTCTTTGTCACTAAATTCAAGCCAACAGAGAAAATAAGAGACACTTCTATCTTGTGTATTTCCCATATATGATGAGCAATATTCTAGACACCCGAGGTAAATGGAGACATTTCTCTCTGCCCTGAGAAAGGAGATGGAAAATAAACCCCAGAGAAATAGAGCTGTGTGCTGTCAGTGAGCTCAGCTGTCCTGTAACAGGAGAAATAAGCTCTACCAGTAACCCTTATTGTTGCTGAGTACTCCAGAGAAGGGGGGTAACATTCTGGGGAAGAGAGCTGCTAAAATTCCACAGTCTGAGCCCTTCCTTAAACATCATCCCACCACGCAAAACTAGTTCTAGTGCAGGAAGAAAACTCTTTGCTAACAAATACAGAAATACAGCCCTACAGGGGTTTAAGATCTGACTTTAAAGCAGCAAAGAGATGAAAACTAGACCTTCCTCTTCTCTCCTTCTTCACTGCTGTAATTTGTCACCACTACTTGTTCTTGACACATTCAGAAAGGGGGAAAGGAGTCGTAGTTCAGATATGCCAAACTCTTTCTTAAAAAGAAAACTGTAAGGTGTTAATCAATGTACTATGCAGGAGTATAAATGGGCACAAAACATGTTTTACACACTCCTACAAAATACCTTTATATAAATACTAGATCAATGTTTTCTCAAATACTCAATCACAGCCTTCCCAAGTCTCTAAAAGGGGTCATAAAATGTTCCTCAGCAGAGTCAGCAGCAGCTCTGCTCCTACAGGGCACAGGAGTGTGAACAGGCTGTAATTACTGGCTTCAAGTGTTCTCAGTACTCAGGGACCTATTAACTATCATTAATTGGTGGCAACAGTTCAGGCAGTTGTACAAAGACAGATGAGCTGGAAGGACATTGCGGGGTCCAATAAAGTTGAAGAGTCTCAGAACCAGAGCAACGGTTCTTTTACTCAGGTAAATGGCAAAGGTAACCCCAAATCCTCTGCCTGCGACAAACCCCGCTGCAGGGAAGGCACATGTCACTGCTGTGGGGTGCTGTGGGCATTTCCAGCTGCACAGCTTCCATCCTGCCCTGGAGCAGTGCTAAGGAGACCCAGCAGAGGGGCCCAAAAACAACCATCTCCAAGCGATGCACTCAGTGAGCATTGACACAACTGCCACAGAGCAGCAGAAATATGGACCTCCTTAAAGAAACAAGATAAACCACAGAATTCTTTGAGCCAAATCAGCCTTTTTTTCTTTTAAGGAGAGAGGACAAGAAACTCCATGTTCTCAGTTCCTATATTTCCTAGCTGGCCCCAAACCAGGAAGGTTCTTCCCTGAGGAGCGGAGTCCCATATTTGGTGGCACAAAGATGCACTCAGGCAGAACAGGCTCAGTACCTTGATGCTGAGCTTCCCAAAATCATCACCCATTGAACCATTTGCTTCTGAGGACAAGGGGACAGGCACTGAATTTTCAGTCTCTGAAGAGTGAAGACCCTTCAAGCCCCTGCCCTGCAGTGTTACAAGGGCATTACCACAGCTAATTGCTGTCCCTTGCACACCCTTTACACCTTTTGTTCCTCACTGGCTTTGCCAGCCCTTTCCTAAACAGGCAGAATTCTCTCTTCTTCCATTAACAGACCTAAACTGTTTGCCAGTGCCAGTTCTCAATGCAGAGTGAAGATTAATTGTAAAGTTACAGATAATGGATGACACAGGGATATAAACGATAGAAGACTCATCTGCACCTTTGTCTTGTTTCTTCGTAACTTCTTAAATATGTTATTTATTGTTATTTTACTGTAGTTTTAAACAGATTTTACAGTCATTGGCAAGATTTTCTAAAGACACCTGCTGTACTCCATCCAGGATGAGCAGGAGCTCCCATTAATGTCAGGGAGAGCTCTGGATCAATAGCAAAACAGAGCCCCAGGGTC
This sequence comes from Myiozetetes cayanensis, assembly GCF_022539395.1. Lineage (NCBI taxonomy): Eukaryota > Metazoa > Chordata > Aves > Passeriformes > Tyrannidae > Myiozetetes > Myiozetetes cayanensis. The sequence continues at coordinate 6,623,472 of NW_026087400.1, forward strand.
TCAGCTATGCTGGAATAATCACAGGGCCTCCTCCATAGGGGTTGGAGGGCTGAAGAACTGCTACAGGCAGACAGTATTAATATAGTCAGATCCTGTATCACACTGCTCAACATGTGACCTCAGGTCTCAAGGAGACAGAAAATAATTCTTCCAGTACAAATGTGAGCCAAGATTTTAACACCGCATTTTAGAGGCATCACAGAGCTCGGATTTTCTAAACCATAGAACTTCCTAAACTGTGTCTCCCATTATCCTTTGGATCTATCCTTCATGTCGACCTGTGTTTCAGAAACTCTTCTTCACGCTCTCTTTCCTTGGGTCAGATATTTTTTGAAGTGTTCTGTCTTCCAAGAATTCAGCTTTTTTGCTCCCTCCTTTTTTTTTTTTTTTTTTTTTTTAAGACAGGATTTTCTCCTTCTAAAACATTGCATTGGGCTTTGGCTTTTATGTCTCAAAGTGGGTATGAAGTCATGAGAGCTTTGCCATTTACTGCAGCTGGGAGAAGAACTGAGTTAGTTGAATGATCTCTTTGGAGGAAAGACTCTATTAATCTGGGTCTTACATAGTCTTTATATATTTATGAGGCTGTTTAATGGATTATTAATAAAGTCTATTCGGATCTTAATGTTGTCATCATATTCTCCCTTCATTTCCCCAACAACACCAGCTTTAAGGGATTTTAAGCAGAATTTCCCACAAGTATCTTGTTTTCTTGCATGCTTGGAATGTGATCCCTGTGGAAATAAAGGAAGTTTCTACAGTGCTCTCTTCACTGTAACTTGGATCTACTGTGATTCCATGTAAAGAGCTTGACAATCCCATCATTCCTGTAACTCTTTCTAAACCCATCACTCTTCTTTGTGCAAAGACCATCTTTTCATTCCATGAATGTGCAGTGCCTGAGGGACTGACTGTGTGGCTTCATTCTGAAAGAGAACCAATAAACATTCCTAAAATTGCGATCAGTGCTGATTTTAGTCATCAAATTGATAGTATGTCAGAGTTTATTAAATTAATCGTCAATGTGCTATTCAGTATCTGTGAACAGTTTTAAAACAGTTATTAGTGTACTGAGTTTATACACAGATAAATTTTAGGAGTGCTAACAGTTCTATTTTTTTCCATCAAAAACCTCATTGTTAAAAATTTTTGGCTCAGCTCCTGAAACATCCAATGCAGCTGTGAATCTAAGAGCAACCAAAATGCTCCATTTCTGACACTCTCACTTGCACCTGCAACAAATATTTCCCTGAGACACCTGGAAAGAAGGAAATACAGCACAAGGAAACGGGTGTTCCACTTTCAGGTCAAGTCACACAAAAACTTTATGGAGTCCTGTCATCTTTGGGAAGGAATCAACTCATATCCTCACCCCCATTAATTCTGGGGAAGGTACAAGTGCTTAAATCAGCAAAAGGAGCCAAGATTGTGAATGTCCCCATGGTCTTTGTACAGAGCACAGTGTGAGGGCAGCACTTGCTCAGGCTTGTTCAGTCACTGAAGGCTTAGCCCTAATAGAAGTGATAGTCCTTTATTGATCAACCCACAGGTCATTGCTCAGCTCAAATTGTTGTCAAATGTCTTTCTGAGCAGTTTGCTACAAGCAGAGGCCGTGGTTGGTTTTAGCCTCGTGTCCCACTGAGAACAGAGAAAGGTACCACAAACACCTGTGAATTTCTGAAACCCTCATCTGATATTTATCTGACCTTTCCCTGAAACATTATCACACAAATATATTTTTCTTGCCAGGCCTCAGTTCTAAATGGATAAAAGGACCAGAGAGAAAATAGGATGTTTCATTTTAGAGCTTGTTTGGGATTTTATACATATAAACCTCCAGTAAATAAATCTCGGAATGAAAAATTGACGCAGGTTTTCTTTCTTTACCCTTCTCCCCTTATCAGAAATCCCTTATCTGGCTGAATATATTCACTGATCTTGGCTATTCATTAAAAGTAATAGAACAGCTAAATAACTTGGGTACACAGTAGCTCCAACATATTTTGTTTAGTTTCTTCAATAAATCATATTGTCAGGGGTTCCTTTATTTTACTATTGTGTCACTGTAAAAGGATGAACTATATTTTGAAAATTTCCATCCCTGTTGCTTAAGCTCTGCTCTACTAAGTTTAATACCCTGACAATTCCAGCCATAATTTACTCCTTGGAACAGGTCATTAAGTACACATTGCTGCTTTAGACTTCTTCTTTGATCCATTGCCTTTTATAAAATATAGAAACGGCCTAAATAGTCTCCACGGAGAGGATTTTCTTTCAGGTAGGCATTTAACTCTGAATCACAATCCATAATTCACCCACCCATCCAGAACCATTTCCTGCCCCACACAGACACGTTGCTCCCATCCCCAGAAAGCCATTTGGGTGCTTCCTCATTTACCACAGCAGACTGATCCCGAAATAATGAGGTTAATCCCATTCCCAGAGCTAAGTGGGCAGATATGCTGGGAAAGCAGGCAGGATCTCCTCTGTACCTGCAGTTGTTCCTTGGCAGCCTGACAAGGATTGCCAGAGGCACTTGCAGGAGCTGATGGGATTTGCTGTGTAAAACTATCAGGGTACTTGGCTGGGGGATGTATCACAGAGCTGGAAAGCTTCTCCCATGGGCAGATCCGAGGAGTTAATAACACAGCAGGGAATGGGCCCAGCTCATCTCCAGGGAGGAAATTCCGTCTTTTTCCTCTTGAGAATTGTGCTCAATCACCAGGAAAGAGGAACATCTATGAAAGCAATGATCGTGTTGCAATTCTGGGATCACTTCTGGCACTCCCCTAAACCTCAGCCTTCAGAGCATCCCCTGCAGGTCTGTCAGATCAGCTGGAGTATTTGCAGGACCCTGCACAGAGAGAGCATCTATTGCTGCAGTGATCAAATCTCACTGTCCTTATGACACTGATGATCTCACTGTCTAGAACAGGTCAGGTTCAAATAACTGCCCTTAAGCTGTCTTCAGGGACAGTTTTTAAGTTAAGAGACATTTTTTGGAAAGACCAATGCTGTCTATAAATACATATATGATAACTGCACAGGTCATTTCAGTCTCTTAAGGTATAGAAAAATTTTGTGATCCATTATCTAAATAATCCATGAATCTTCACCCAACTCTTCTACTTTATCCATTTTTCATGTTTATTTTTTCATAGATATTAATCATTTAAGTCTATTTATAAAAGTAATGTATTTACATGTCTAGACATCTGAATATTCAAGCTCCATTTCTCATTCCATGCAGCAAAAATTGATTAGCTGTACCTAGAGAAAATTTGTCAGAGAGTAACTGCCAATATTAACATCTGCCAGCCAATCTTCTTTATAATCAGCAGCAAAAAGAAGTGATTTTGCCTCTTGGGAGAGCTTTCAAAGTTTCCTGTCTCAATTTGCAGTTTGTATCTCTCAGGGGTGCGAATATGAATGATATTGCAATTCTCCCCAGCTTCATCTATCAAACGTGTGAACTGATGACAGGTCCTGAGTAACAACACTCAGGGACAGTGACATCCCCAGGCTGCTCTATTAAAAGAGAAAAAACAGAGTCAGCTTAAAAGATTTGTGGTCTGAAATGAACTCTTGAGGTAGAATTGACCCAAGGTGTGCAGGGTGATAAAAAAGAGAAGATCAGTGCAAATACAGAAACAGTTTTCGTGTCTCAGTGCAAACAATGTCAGATCTTCGCAGCTCGGGGTACGAGCACTTCAAACAAGCCAACAAACAAACAGAATGTTAGAGCTGAGATATCAAAACCACAGAGACTTGGTGGATGCCAATTCCTATTAATTTTAATGGGCATCTAGCAGCCAGATTCCTTGGGATCCTTTGAAATTCAGCACAAAGCTTTAATAAATGCTTATATTCCCCTGTCCTTATTCACGTCAGCAGTGACTCTCAGAGTGGAAACCAAACCTGGAATGCAGGAGAAGGGAAGGGACTCAGGGTGCAGCAGAGATATGGGAATGCCCTGTCAGGCCACGGGCAATTTGGGCAGTTTGGGAGTGGAGTCATTCCTATACTTGGAATAGGAATTGTTAGAAGCTCATCCCTTTTCCTGGAGCACTGAGACATCTGCCATTCCTGACACACCGTGGCTGAGCCCACACCACGCAGGAACACGTGGAACCACCTCCAGGAAGGGCACAGTGCCCAGGATGTCTGTTGTTACACCATCCTTCCCTTCCATGAGCCTCAATATTGTGAGTGCTGGACTATTCATCAGGGAATTCAATCTGTAAACTAAAAGGTTATTCCACAATTCATATTATATCTCAGATGGCATATGGCAAAACTGTTGGAATATTCTGGTCTCTGATGATGACCTATCTAAAGACAGAGTCTGCAGTGCTTAAGGCAACAAGCCTTAAAATCTTTTACAAAAGAATATTACAATTGTTTCATTTCTTGCATTAATCTTCTGCTGGACCATTCAAGAGAGGAGTACAAATCTTGGGGTAAACTAGTAGGTATTAGTCATACACAGTGTTTATTAGTTATTATTAGTAATATATAGTATTTATTAAGAAAATGGGAGTATTTATTAAGAGAGGGAGATAAATTTGCATTCCTTAGTTATTTTGAGTTGCCTGAAAAGAATTCTTCATCACACTTGAATTCAGATTATAAGAAACACCCAGTGAATCACAGGAGAGTTTCCCTTGGCTGTAAAGTGCATTTGCTACCACTGTAATGCCCAGGAATAAGAAAAGTAGAAAACAAGTAAAATGAAATAACCCACTGTAAAAGAGGATTGCTTGTAGACCAGCCATGATCATCAGAAAGAAGTGAGCAAACCCACGCTCCCAAAGAGCTGTGAATTAACTGAGCCTCACTGACCACCTGAATTCCCAGCAGCATCTGCCTCCCCATCCTTATGGACTAAGCAATTATTTTATTCCCAAGTACTTTTCTCTCGTAGACAAAAGGCTCTTTCCACTTGCCCTCCCCATGGTATATTTTAAACAGCCTGTTGTTATATTATTTGAGAAAGCAACAACTGACAGAGCTGTTCTCAATGTAATGTCATCATTTATACTTTAACTTGGAAACATGTGCACCAAGACTGAAATTATTTTAATCCCACGGGGATAACACTCTATTTTGAGTGCCCATTAACTAATCCTAAACACTGGTGGAAAATCAGTGGAAATATATGTGGCATCTACATGAATACCAAGTGAATTCATGAAGATTGGTGCTGAATACAGAATGATTCCACCACGGAGGGATACTTGAAAGAAAAAGTTGCTGCAATAAGGAGCTAGTCATAAAAAATATGTCATTCAGTAATAGCTTTTTTATATTCTATGGTTCAGTTCCTGGCAGTTAGTGTGCATTTCTGTTATCCCAGCTTTCAGGGGCTTCAAACTTATCTGGGAAAACTTAGTCTGTGACTTGGTAGTGCCACATGTGTGCCTGGGATTAACTTTTGTTTTCATAAAAAAAGATATAATGACAACTTATTAAAGCTGAGTAAAATGTGAAGGGATTCAGGTGCTGTTTAGCATTGTTAATATCTCCCTTTTAAAATAAAAAGGTACTGATGTTTTTAGATATATTTGTTACTGATTGGTCCAACTAAAACGGCTTTAAGGAGAATTTCTGTAAATGTCTGACTCTGCTCCCATGTCAATGGCTGCTTGGATTTCTCTTGATGCCAACGGAAGAGTATGATCTGTAGGGTCTCTCTAGAGTCGATTGACTAGAAAGGTTAAATCCTATTTATTTAAGTCTCAGCACCTGAGTGATTGTTAAATTTCTCATGGTTTGGGGCTACTTTGTTACCAATTTCAGGTCTGTGTGTAGGAAGATTGAGCTGGATTTTAGAAGGGCTGAATTCTCCCATCACTGAGGTTCAGCTGGGCCACCAAAACCCAGTGAACATCAGCGCTGATGCCTAACTGTGTGTTCCAAGGTTCCAATACACTGTCCCCGTTAATGGCACTGGTGGGTGCCTTGTCTGCTAGATCTGATGTACCTGAATATTCATCCCATCACCTCGTGTACAGAGGGCAGAGATTCAACCCACAGCTTTAGCACTATCAGCAACAACCAGGAAGAGAGAAAAACACATTTGCACGCTAAATTCCATGGACAGAGTTCCCAGGACAATTAAAATCTGACTGCACACAATATGCAACATGGTAAAACGTGGGTTTATAATTATAGTGAAACCAGAATTGCTGTAATCTAGACATGTTCAGAATGATGGAACACATTCAAAACCTGCATTGTTATTATCTTCTAACCCAATTTACTACAAGAGTTGATTTTCCAGTCCATTTCTCTGAGTGAGAATCACTGGGATGGAGTACTTAAAATATTCACTCACATTTATTCCAATATTTGTGTATGGATACAAGCAGATCTCATCTCTAAAATTCAAAGATCTCTCTCTCACACTCATTCTTTTGTATCCTCCTGCCCAGTAGAGCCTCTCAATGCATTCTCCCAAAACATGAGGTGATGTGTTGGTGTCATTTCCCCCTTCTAGACACCTTGAGATGATGGTTCTTCAGAGAGCAAGCGGTGCTGAAGCTCATAAAATGACAGGAAAAGGGCTTTTATGGAAGGTTAATTTATGCTGCCATCACCCGGGGTAAAGACAAAGGCTTTTATGCAGTGTCTGCAAACAGGGTAGCAAAGGGAGGTCCCAATTCAAGAGCAGGAAACAAGATGCTACCACAATCCAATATAAATGATCTTGAAAGTCATGCTAAGAGCTAAACTGAGAACAGCTGATTGGTTTATTCAGTTATGGAATAGAAGTAATTTTACTGCTTTTGTTCATTTGTTAACTGAGGGGAGAGAAACTGCATATTCTACTTGGCTGAAAAACCTGCAGGAATCAAAATGTGGCTGAAAAAAAACCCTGCATAAAATTGCTTTGATTTTTACATAAGAATTAGACTAAAAGTACAATTGCCAGGTATTTTTAAATGTAGTTCATCTGACAGCACAATCCTACAGGTTCTGAGAGCTCAGGTGGGTCACCTGTGTCAGGACAAAGGAAAGGGAAGCACTGGGCCCTTTGCAGGGTTCTTTTGGAAGCAGTCAGGAAAGAAAAGGATCAGGTGGGATGGAGCTGTTCCTCAGGAACTTGTTTTAGTGCTGGAATTCCCATTCCTGCTGCTTCTTCAGTGCAAGGACACAGTGCTGCACCACTGCACAGCAGTCACCAAGGGCTTGTGCTCACCTGTCCTTTGGATTCCTTTCCATGACGGCAGGACAAGGGAGTTTGTGGGCTGATGGCTGAGATCGAAAAAGATATCCCATAATCAAATTAATATAAAGTGAAGAGTCACTATTGAGACCTCCAAACCTGAATTCCTGGTTAACACTTAACATCAATAGCTTTGCTCAGAACTTAAACCTCCATTTGAGCTGTGTTCTGCACCAGGTATCATGGGAATGATAGCTAGATCTGATGCTGAAATGATAGCTGGATCTGATGCCTTTTATCAGCAATCTGCACCATGATCTTAGTGCAGCTCCAGCCTTTGCAGCTCTGGGACAAGGTGGAGCCCCAGTGTCCCATTACACACAGAACCTTGAATCCAGCTTTGGGAAATCCAGCTCCTCTTCAATAAAATTCACAACGTGCTGTGGCCTTCCTTTGTCCATTGTGACACACCCTGTGTGTGAAAAGAAAGCAAAAATATTGTCATGCTGCGTTTTTTACTGAGCAAAACATTTTTAAAGGTGCCATTGGGATAAATATTTTAGTTAGCATTCCAAGCTTTCCAAAACCTTCTTCAACTTAGCATGTGGGCATCCTCATCTATTTATTTCTATTAATGAATTATTTGTGTTTCCTTTCAGCATTTATTTTTTATTCCTGAAGTGGATTTTTACTGTTGAGGGCTGTGGTTGTTGCCCAGAAAGACTAATTTGGTATCTACAGGGTCTATTTTTCCTAGGGTGGATTTCATCCCTCACTCCTCTTCTAATGCAGCAGTTCCCAGGAACATACAACCCTGAGGCTCCACTTCTTGAATCCAGTACCAAAGTTATTGCATGGAATGTAAAGATTTCCGTGGCCCAGAGTTACTGGAAGGCTGTATCTCCCTTTGTAACTCTAATCTCCATGGTTAGAAACAACGCAATTATCTGCCCCTAGACACGATCACTGAATCTACATTATTTTAAGCAGCTTCCAATCTTGAATCTTGCTGCTTAATACATGGGAATGAGCATGTAATGCAATTTAGGGATCAAAGTCAACATTTGCTGCGTTGCCAATGTTATTTATTGTAAAAAATAAAGAAAGAAAAAAAAATAAGAAAGGGAGAGATTGAGAAAAATGACATGCACAAAGGGGATAAAAATGCCTTCTTGTAGAAAACTGAGTTACTGAAAGAGATCCAAAGACTTTGGTAATTTGGTTTGTGTTGTACTTGAAGTAACCATAACACATCCATCAAGATTACCCAAGCCTGGTGAAATGGCAAATCACATTAACTTGTTAGGCCACCAGGTCAGATTTGTCAAACTGAGGGAGCAGAGGCAGGAGAGCACAGATAATTTGGTTGTGCATGGAGCCCTAAATTTTCCTAATGTGAACTGTAATGCCATTCTAGGGATACTGAGTGGCATCCTCTGAGTGCTTCATTGCTCTCTGGGTATATGGAATGAACCTAAATAAATGTTTTATTAACACTGATGCTGGAAATGCACAGAGAAAAGCTTTGCAAATGAACAGCAATAGCAGGGTTTGGTGACAGGAGCTAACTGAAGTGAGGGACACCCTTCTGAGTGCCAGCTACTGCATTTCCTTCAGAGAGTGCTACATGCACTCATATGTGGAGAAATCTACTGTTCCACCAGTCCAAACCATAATCTGCATCATTAAACCTTTTAGCTCCCCCATCATTATTTTAATTGTGGCCTTATTTTCCCAGTATGTGTCTTAAAGTGTGCAGATTTCAGCTCTTTAAGGTGTTTTTTTATTTAGTTCACCAGTCAGACAATAGGGGTCAAAGGAATAGAACACTGTGACTGAAAACTCAGAATGAATCTCCCTCGGGGTTCTGGCATTACCTTGGAGTTTCAAAGTGGATGAACATCACAGAGAACAAACTTGTGATTTGATTTCTAGTTCATCATTGTTCTGTGTTAATAAAAACCTAAAATAGTCAAGAATTGAAAGCCCATGGTTGGAAAAAGTAGTTTTTAGAGACAATTTCTGTTTGCAGAGGTGTCATAATTTGCTTGGCTCACACTCAGCACTTCACATTTCTGTTCAGTGTGTCACTGGGAAACATGTGGTAATACAGCTTTTTCTGGCAGGGCTGGATCCACTCCAGTATCACTTTTCCTGCAGTGCTGAAATCTGCCTCAAAAATTCTGTCCTCAAAATGTGATTCCCACTGGAAGTGTGGAATGATGTGTAGGCAGGGGGTGATGAGTGCTCTGATAAAGGGATTAAAATAAGGAACTGGAGGCCTGGCCATGCATTGCTGTCATCAGCGCTCCCTCTGGAAGACAGGGAAGGTATTGGAATATCTAACTTGCCAAATGCTGGTGTGTGTTCCACATCTTATTTTCAAACAGGCAGGCTTGGATATAGCTGCTGTGGTTTGAGGAAGGAAGGAAGGACTGAGTCTTGGTGTTCTTTAATACCCTATCAACCCTGAGAGTGGCTGTGCCCACGGCAATGTTAACCAGAATTCCTTGTAGGTTTTTCCATTACTATGTTTGAGATCCATGAGAAAGATTTTACTTCCCAACTTTTTTATAACTGTAGTTTAATGTCCTTATAAATATCTGTATCTATGACAAAGAAAGGAATCTATAAATGATGATAAAATAACAACAAAAAAAACCATACAAGAAGTGTGGACAAAAGAGCAGATTCTGGTAGATTTCCTCACTGTGGTTAATATTTTCAAATTCCACCAGGGTTTTTTTCACTGCTGTGTTTTGCCATGACATTTGCCAGTTCATGGCCCCAGTCACCCTGGTGGTTCACAGTCACTCTGGGATCAGGTAAGAGAGCCAGGTCTTCCTCCCCCTCTGTCGTTTCTGCTTGTACCAGAAATCCTTGTTACTCTTCCCTAAGTGAACAGTTGTGCATTTTGTGCTCTCACATTTCATCCTGTTCCCATTGTTCCAGTTCTAAATGTCACCCAAACTGTCCTGCAGGATATTCCTCTCCTTCACACTGAGGATGTCTCAAAATTACATTCCAGAACCAAATGTCATGAGCATCGTCCCAAGCTTTTGTGTCAGCTTTGTAATTAAAAAGTTATATAAAATACAACACTAATCCATAAGAAAATTCCACCAGCAATCCTCCTTCCTGACTAGAGATTTAACCTGATGGACTCTCTCTGGAGTCAGGGGGAGAAATTTTTCTTATTGGTAGTTTTTATTGTGTTGCAGGTGAGGTAAATGACCGGGGCTGTGAGAAGGGAGAGCTAAAATCAATGGTAACTCTCGGATGCTGAAAGTTAACCATGTGCTCAATTTTTTACCTGTAAATATCAGAGGGAAAATCTCCCTCTTAAAACTTTTTGCCTTGAGTGGAATCTTGTTGCCTGTGCATCCTGTTGCCAGAGCAACCTGTACTGGCAGAGGAACAGCAGCAAAGATCAGCTGCTGCTTTCAGAGCAGACACAATGACTTAAATGTGTGCATTAGGTTGGATTTTTTTGTATCATCATTATCTAGTTCTACTTTCCTTATTTCATAAAAATAAGGATTTTTTTTTCCACAACAGAAATTAGTTGGGAACAGTGAACAGATCCAGTATAGGAACTTTTGCTAATTGTTTATTAGTGAACACTCTTATGTGAAACGTGCAGGGAGAGGCAATGTAATGGTGTCAATCTGATGCCCACACTCAAAATTGTGACTGATACAGCTTGAGATGGAGTCAAGACTTAAAGGCAAATTTGCAGAAAGCTTTTCTGATTCAGCCTTTGATCTGCTCTACTCAGATCACAGGTCCTACTTGCCTCAAACTTCCCAGGTTTCACCAGCCCTGGAAACATAAAGGCAGCTCAAAGCACACCAGTAGGTGATTCCCATCTGAACAGAATTCAGGCACTACATTTCTATCTTGTGCAGCTGAACCTCCTCACACACACACTCCAGTGCCAAATCAATCAGATGTTTGGTTAGAGTTTGACTTTCCATAGTTTGTTCTGCTGCTGTGGAAAAAAAAATACAGAATTAATAAAATTATACCTGACGATATCTGGCTCTGTTGGGTTTTGTTCAGTACTGTTATAATAACAATAACAAGTACTAAAAATTGTCAGTCTTAAACAATTGCTGCACCACAGAGAACAAATAAACCCACACATAAACAAATACTGAAGGATTATCTTCACTTAAAATACAATGCAGATTATAGTAGAACATATACAAGATTTTAATGTTCAATACAATTAAGTCTTCTGCTGTGCTGTAAACCTTACTGAATATGCTGTGGGAAAATATTACAAAAACAAGTCAACTATTCCCAGCAGACTTTGAATGCTTTTTTTGTGTGTAGCTGCATAAATTAGAATGAATTTTCTTTCATTATAGACAGTAAAAAGGAGGATTAATATGGAAATCTTTTCCAGTGAAAATTTCTATCAAGAATATAGAAAACACAGTGCAATGCTGAGCAGATAATCTGAAGAACCTCTTGGCTTTTGACATTTTTGGAGAGGCACTGTGGGCTTTCTCTTCAGGACCTCTGACACAAGTTTTGTACTACTTACAGTATTTCTCAAACACCCTTCTATTTGATCCAGAGCAATCAATGCAGAGATAGCAGCTGATATTTTTATCCTTTTTGATGTAAATTGTGTAAATCTCTGCTCGTGGACAGTTTCATCGGAAGGGCTTTTCAGTCCGGAAATTGCTGTGTTCCCCTCCTTAGGGTTAATCCCCTCTCCCAGCATATGGTGAGGCAAAGGATCTGGGAAGCAGGAAAGGGCCCTTACGTAAGCTGGGCAGGATTGATGTGTTTGAAGCTGGGGTTGTGTGTGATTGGACTCATCCTGCAGGACTGGGGTCACCCTGGAGTTGCTCAGACCAGCTCAGCAGACACCACAGCACTTTGCCTGAGTGCAGAACTGTACTCAGGGTGTGAACCCCCCTCTGAGCCCGGGGGGGAGTGACAGCCACGAGCAGTGGTGTTCATTTTGATCACACAGTCACAGAATCACAGAATATGCTGAGTTGGAAGGGACCCACAAGGATCATCGAGTCCAACCCTTGGCCCTGCACAGGAACATCCCCAAGGGTCACACCCTGTGCCTGAGAGGATCATCCAAACACTCCTTGAATTTTGGCAGCCTTGGTGCTGTGCCCACTGCCCTGGGGAGCCCGTTCAGTGCCATCCTCTGGAGGAAGAACCTTTTTCTAATATCCAACCTAACCCTGCCCTGACACAACTTCAGGCCATTCCCTGGGTGCTGTCCCTGGTCCCCACAGAGCAGACACTCAGTGCCTGCCCCTCCTTTTCCCTCCCGAGGAAGTTGGAACTGCAGTGAGGTCTCCCCTCAGTCCCTGCAGCATGAGGTACATGTTTTTCCCTAACAGAGGCCACTCTTTGTGCTGGGAAGCAAAAAATATAGATATTCTCCCAGGTCATCATTTCAGACTGATCAATTGTGATGAAAACAGAAAATACAAGGAAGGCTTTCCCACTCCACGTGCTGCAATGCAAGAGAATTTAGGACTTATCCAAGTTAAAGACATTCATAAAATTTAATTCATATCTACCCAACCTAAATAAAATGAATTCTTTCCAGATTATTAATTTCCAATATTCTACAGCTCATTGCTTCTCCATTCATTCATTAAATACAAAAAACTAACCCAAAGATGTCATTTCACTCCAGTTTTCTGACAGCTCTCAGTGTATTGCAGTGATTGCAGCTTTGGTCCACAATTTTAACTGAATTGTTCACAATTCAGACCAGGGCTGAAGTGTAAAGTCCTAAATGTGTTTGCTAAGAACTGAAATTCATCCCAGCCTGGTTTCTGTCCTCTCAGCTTCTCACATCGTGCCTTCCATGGCATGTTTGGAGAATTACTTGAAGGGTCAGTTGGAAAAACAGGTGCAAATGTACCTGTAAGTCTGAATGGTTCTGCAAGAACCTGTCTAATATTATTCACCATTTCAAGCACAGTTGCTGAGGTTAATTAGATTTATGACCCCTAAAAATTTTAAGTGTCCCTGATGACTTTCTTGCCAACTGATAATTTGGTGTGAGAAACAGAAAAAGAATAACAAATAGACTATGAATAAATAAACTCTTGATATTCACTCATATGAGGACAGAGAATATGTTTCTGACATTTAATTAAATATCCAAACGTCCACAAGTTCTATAATAAACCACTTTGCAAGACATCCAAATGTCAGAGAAAAACACATTTTTGTGAAGTGTGGGGTTTTTTTACCACTGAAGCTGTGAAGATACCACATTCTTTTAAAAAGACACGGAAAAAAACAAGCACATATTTTATCTTGAAAGTACTTTTTCAAAGGCTTCTGAACAGCCAGTTGCTTGCAGTATGACGAGTGGAATTATTCTAATTTATCACACAGGAGTTGGAAACATTAGTTTTACAGATATGCCATGTTGTTCTAGCAGAGTTCATGTCCTGAGACTTAGGCAAAACACTGGCAACATTAAATTGATTCTCTTCCCTGAGTTCACCTGGAGCATTTCACTGGGATCTGAAAAACCTATTCACATGCACGTTACTGCTTCCTTCTTTCTTTCATCAAAATCTTGACAACATCCTCTAACCCCTCAAGGGATGTAAAAGGTACTTCATCCTCCTGAAGGCACCCCTTGGCTGGGATCTGCTTCCTGGAATTGCAGGGAAATCTAGAAGGTCCTACAGAGGGGCAGCAGGAAAAGCTGCAACTCTTTTCTTTCCCTCATGGATTCAGTTGGATATTTGGAAAGCTGAACTTGCCAAGACGACAAGATTGCCAGATTTGCTCTGACTTGTCTCTCTGCTTTTTAAAGATAAATAAACTGGAAGAGCAGTCTGTACAAAAGGTGCTGGAATTATGGTCAGAATGAGATCCACGTGCTGGTATTTTTTTATGGCACCACAGCATTGTTTGAGACGCTGGGAGGTTTTCCCCTCCTTTCAGCAGGAAGGAAGATCCCTGATCCACAGTCACAGGTTAACTGAGTGATCTGCAAGGGGGCCTGAGCAGCAGCTGAAGAAGAAAAAAAGATGTGTCATCACTTGCAGGATGAACTGCAAGGGAAAAGAGCACAAAGAAAACCCTGCAGGAGTTACACGGGGGAAACTGAGGCTGCAGGTTTGCCTCTCTGGGGGTGGTCCTTCCTCTCATTCCTTCCTCCCACGAGGTGTTAAACACAAAATTAAACTCCTTAAAAATGAGGCAGGTCCCACTTGACTCCAATACACTCCACCGGTATTTCCATCACTTTAGAGGTGACATTCTGGCCACCTTCTGGAGACACTGACCCTGCAGTTGACGTATCGAGGAGTCCCTCCAAAACAGCTCATGACAGCTCTGTCTGGAGTGACATCACCCCCAGTGGTGTCACCCTCTGCCCTGCCGTGACATCACACACGCTGACACGATGTGACACCTTTGTCACAGGATGCTGGGCTGTTACTTTGTCCAAGGGCAGCAATTGTAACTGTCCCTGCACTTGCACACCAGGGCAGAGCAAACACAGCTGTTCTCACGTGCCGTGTGTCTGTTGTGTAAATGGACAGTTAATTAAATTGCCTTCATAGAGCTTTGTAAAAAATCTATTAAACAAAGAATCCCTGGCATAAACAAACAAACCTGGATCACAGTTTCAGCTCTTTGACCTCTTCAGTGGATTTTCTGGTTTTATCAGGAGAGCTTCTTTACATTTTTCCTAATTTGCCACCAATATTTTAGAAGCTGCTTAAAAAAAAAAAAAAATTAAAAAGAAGGATGAGATTTGGCAGTGATTATTGTAAGTCTGTTCAGAATACAGGAGGAAGGTTAATTAGCTTTTCTGACCTGAAGAGTCTAGGAAGGTATCCCTGGTGACTCACTAATTGCTGCTCAATGCATAATAGTGTCTGTGAAGCAGAGTGCAGGGAGCTAGACACTGATAATAATGTTACTGTGATTTAAAATTCTATACCTGCAAGGACATAATGCTGTTTCAGTACAGCATGCACTCCACTGATAGATCTAAATATTCCCCAACTATTCATTTATTTTATTGGCAATTTTGGTCACTGATCTTAATTTGAATTTATACCAAGTACAAGTGTGTTTCTCAGGTTGAAAGTAAAATGCTATTTAGGGTATCATCAAAGCACACTCTGAAATTGTTTTCTCATGTGTAGTAAACATTTCCATTAAGACCAGTGTAAGTGCTAGAGTTGACTTATTAATTTATTCAAAGGATATATCACTTTTATAAATATAAGCAAAGAATTAGTCCATGTTGGGAAAAATATCCCTAAACCATGAGAAACAGAGACATTGTGTTATCTTTGATAATGCTGTGAGACCAACAGAGCATAGGAATTTTAGGAAACATGTGGAATCAAGCTCACAGGGTATCAGATGGATGTTCAGTGTACATGTCCTTCCTTTTGATGTTTATCAATTGACACGTAATGATGAGGATTTTAATAGGTAGAATGGATGTGCACTATTAGTTCAGTTAATCAGTAGCTGTCAGGTCTGTTTTTTAAAGCCCCCAGAGAACAAAATACAAATTAGCTCTCCTTAGAAGGTCCTGTAGTGTAGGTTTCTTGATAGCCTTTTGTCTAGAATTAATTTTTAAACTTTGCTTGGTAACTGTAAACATATTTTTCATGTAAGAGTTTTCTCTGGTGCTTGTGGTGCAACCTTCTTTAAATAGGTATTCTACAGATGCTCCCTGGATCAGCTACAAAACACTTCTTCAGCAATCTGTCCCCCCATAACAGATTCCTACAGGAATAGGATCATCCAAGGCTCATTTGCATTAAGTCCATTACTCCCAGTTTCCTGGTCAGTTTGGAAAAGAAAATGTCTCATTCACAGCTTCAACTGCATAAATGTGGTACATCAACATGCTCCATCACACCACGGACTGAACTGATAAATTTCTAATATATAACCAACGTTTTCCTCTCAGCAGCTGATAGCACGGAGTGGGGGTGTGCAGTTATCCTCCCTCACCCATCTGCCAGTTTATTCCCCACAGGCCCTCCTTGCACCTCTTCCACCCTGAGCCAGGTGATAAAATTGAGCCAGACCTACAAATTAGGAGGATGCTGACCCGACAGGAAAACCTCAGGTACCCTTGGCAACACCTCCCCATCCGGGCAGTTGGAGATGAAGCAGTGGAAAGGAAAAATGTCAATGCTCAGACATTTCTTCTGCTAACTGGACATTCTATTCCTGTTCTACTGCTGAGCTATAAATGTAATTAAACAGCAGGTCTGACAGATCTGCCCTGCCCACTGTGTGTTAGAACAGCTCACCAGGGGCTCAGGTGAGAACAGACCACGGGGTTCAGTTTCCTTAGAAACTTCTGCTCCTCACACAACCAAACACCCGTTCTGGGAAGGTTTCTGCTGTCCCTGGGCAGGCTGTGGGCCTGCTGCTGTATGGACATGAACACCCCCACCTAACACCCCTGTTCTACAAGGCACACCAGTCAGTGCTCCCAGCCCCATAGCAGGTTTGGGAGAAAAGAGGAACAGCTGGTCAGGTCTCCTTTTCTCTCATTCCCTGCGTGTCTATACCTTGATTCCAGACACAGCCCTGTCTGTCAGCTATTGACAGCAACACAAGCAACACAGGTTTGCTTCTGTGCCTTGGCAGCCTTAACCTACACTCCTACTCACTGTGCCTGAGCAATCTGCAGGTTGGTATTTACTCAATCAGCATTATGGCACCCGTATCTTTGTCCTGCCCTCCTCTTTTCCCTGTCATTCCCATCTCAGCTCATCAGATACCCAGCAGCTTGACAGATAAGACATTGCCAAATCACAAAAGACCTTACCTGTATCTCGAATTTCCTGACTTACCTTATTAAGCTGCCATCTGTTGCACAGAATCACACAATGGATGTGTTACAATGCAACCTGACATAATAAGTTACTCCCATGATAAAAGACAAAAGACATGCAAAAAGTGACTGTTTTTCTTATCAGTGAAGCAGCTCTCAAAGCAAACAGGAGATCAAGTCAGTTGAATCTGGCCTGTATTTAATTTAACACAAATTAAAGTAGATGGCTACTAATGTAGGGGATAAAATTTTTAGGCTTTTTCTCAAAAGCATTCTCTCTGTAATACAACCCTTTGTTCACCACATTATCTTGCTGCTTGTTGAATGTGAATTATTGTCATCACATAAAATGAAATCCAGAGTTCATGTCCAGGACTAAGTTTTCTTTCCTTTATTCACCTCCTAAACATTGTACATGAATTATCCACAACCTGACTCTGCTGCCCCTCCTTGTAGGACTTTCATGTCCCATCACAAAGTCTCTGGTTTTGGTGTTTCAGAACTCGTAGCCCCTCTCACTGCTCGGATTGTTACTGGGGTGGTGAAGATTTGAGCAGTTTCCAGGCTTCTGTGCTGCACAGTTAAAAATTTCTGCCAAGTCCAGCAAGATTATTTATCAACACTTTGGAGCTTTGCTCCATGCACAGATTTCGTAGATTCCTCTGCAAACACTGAGGGATTGCTCAACACAACAAGGCTGAAATGAGCTGATAATCCCAGCCAGATTTCCCCTAGATCCCCAGCTTTACTTGAAATTAATATATATGTTCTCTTTTGTCTGCATTCTGTTCATTTGCTTTAGATTATTCTGTTTGCATTATCCTATTTTTAAGCTTTTCTTAGCAACAAGGAGAACTAGAAATGTCATTTAACCGAAGCTTTCGATTTCCAGTGCATCCATGGTTTGCCTTAAATCAGTGAAATTATATGATTTAGTACCATTGTGAGACACTTTCTCTTTCAACCTTTCACTACTAAAATTTATTTGCTCTTATTGTCCTACTCTTCCTTTGTGCTGTACTTGTAAAAACATGCACAGTGTGGAGTGCTGGATCCTTTTAATTGTGTTTCAGAAGATGTAGCTACTCAGTTTTATGAAACTTGAGGGCAATTGCAATATTTGTCAGAACTTTGAGATTTATACTTTCAGAGGCATAAACTCAGGCTTTACACATAAGACTATAAACTAGCAACAGGCAAAATCCACTTTCCAAGCCTAAACGTGGAAAGTTTGGGGTGGTTTTCAGGTGTCGTGTAGTGAGATGTAAGGGTAGGACACCAGTGAGAGAACCAAAAAGGAAGAAAACAAGAAAACATCTTACAGATGGGGCACTCTGGGCAGGAACTGAGAGTAACCAGTCCCATTTGTCTGTATAATTTTGGACACATATGCTTTATCTGTGCACTGCATTTCACTTCAGTGTAAATAGTTCACTGACTGTAACAACTGAAGCAAGGCTCAAGCCACCAGGCAGAAAGCTGGTGCTTTCCAGGAGATAAATCCCTGTCAGCTTTGCAGGTGAGAAACATCCTGCTGCTGAGCTTTTGCTGCTGCCAATTTGCCCAGAGCCACTGTGGAAAGGCACAGCAAAAAGGGTCCAAAATAACATTGTCCTGAGCTGTCAGCATTCTCCATGTTCAGAGGATTTATTCACCAGTCCTGTCAGGGGAAAGTGCTGCTTTAATTCACTGAGATTTTTGAGAGGTGCAGCCCATCCCCAAGTTTTCCCAAAGCCTGAAATGTGCTTTTGTGTGTAGAGGAATGGATTTGGTTTGCCATGGTGGGCAGACACTGCATATCAGGGGATGTGAGTGGCTGATGGACATGGGGAGGAGACGGATGGACAATCCACTCCAGATTGTGAGAAGGAGGAGGTTAAAATTACTGGCAGGATGCTCTTACCTGGGGGAAATTGCTAATTTTTATCCAAAGTGTGAAATTCCAGTTGTTCTCAATACACATAATTTATTTTAAATCAGCAGAGTGGAGCTTTCAGAAATACTCCCTGTTCAGGTACCTGGGGGAGGTAATTCAGTTCTCTGAGGTTTACTGGGTGGGGGCTCATGCCAAAGTTGTTTAATTTTTCCTGCTGGAGCCTCCAGGTAGCTGAACCTGCCAAAACCTGGCAGAAAGGGTTCCACCAGGTACCTCATTCCTCGTGCAGAGGCTTTTTCATGTCAGCTCCCATCACAGTGTCTGAGTAAGGAGGACAAATATCTTCTTTGGGGCTTCCTTTTTGTCTCCTATCTTCCCCAAACACCCCCATAATCCTGAGGTAACAACACAGCAGAGGCAAAAGATATGCACCAAAATGAGGTTCTTATCTGCAGTTTTATTATCCCGTGCAATATTCCTGCAGAAAATTACTTTCTGAAATGTGCTAAGCTGCTCTTCTGCTCTCCAGGGCTCTATTCACAATTTTCTGTAAGTGATTTTTGTTTAATTTGTAGCAATAGAGGGATGGATATCTTTCACCCTGACTGTTATCAACTTAATTGTAGCTATAGGAAAAGTAGAGGCCAGCTGACTTTTTATTACTGAGAGTAAAATGATGGGGCATTGTTTGCTTTCCTGGTTCTGTAAGGTATGGTGGCTAAACTGGTTCCTAAGTTCACGTAACTCTGTCCTAAATAAATGCCTAATTTTAGTATGAATTAATTTTGTCTAGATGAAGGCAGTGTTGCCTGTAGTCCTTGTTCCTAATTACTAAATAGAGAACTCCCATTTTTCTGTGCAGAAATGCAGGTTTTGCCCTTGTCTACTCTGCTTTCAGAGAGGAAAAAATGTGTGTGTATGTTCCCATATGTGTTTAGAGGGAAAGCCCAGCTGGTTTTATTATATTGATACAGCACTTTAATAGGGTTTACTTTAATAAAGCCTCACCTGGGGTGATACTCTGACTTGGCCACATCCCTTCAAAGTGTAAACAGGCCAAAGAGGAGCAAGAAGGACCAGAAGTGCACAGGAGGAACTGAAAAGGTTAGTCTAGAAAGTGAAGTTTTAACCTTAACATGCTGCAGAAAGGAGATAAATTGTTTTCCATGGGCATGGTGGAAATGGCAAGAAATAATGGGCTTAAAACTGTAGCAAGGAACAGACATTAAGAAAACTTGTTTAATGATAAGGATAGAGAGCAGTGGCCTCAGGAGGGAGGATATGAATCCTCTGGGTGTTTTTTCAAATACACACTGCACAAGTATCCCTTGGAAATGCTGTATTTGTTGTCTGTTGTCTGCAAGCCAGGACAGTGTGAATGTTTTGCAGTTCCCATTTTCCTGTCACTTTTCTTCACTCTGATTTATTAGGAAAGGGGCTGGAAGGAAGGTGATGCTCTGACTGCCAACTCAGTCCCCCTTCTTAAGAAACCTCCTGTTCAGGACCAGTTCTGAACAGAGCTACTGCCCACAGTGGGGCTTGGGCATGGAATTCCCTAAAAGAAATCCTGCTGCTTGCTGAGATCATCCCCTGGTTCTTCTGGAGGCTTCAGCAATATGTGCAGGATCTGCCAGATCCATGGAAATGTGTCCTGTGAATTGTAATGCTCCGGGGTGGTTCTGCAGATGGAAGGGGAGATGCCTCACCTTGGCCATCTGCTTTGTGTCTGGGGTATTTCTGGCAGCACCTACCAAGGTTTTCACCTCAGGAAGTTGCTTTTCTTTTCCCCCTGTGTTGCATCTTCCAGGGTAGACTCCCTGTCACATATTAAAGAAGTACAATCTTCCCGGCTTCTGGAAATTCTGTGCAATATTTCAAAGCTAAATGTTTTCACATAAAGATATGTTGCTTTTTTACATTTAAAAAAAAAAAAAGAAAGAAAAAAAATGGCCATAGTGATAGTTTTTGGATGGATTTTAAAACAAATCTTGCTTGTAGCTTTGAAAATGTTCCCCTACACCCAATGAAAAGCTAAAAATATCTATGAATAAGTTAACACCTGAAAATGTAGGTTTCTGCACATGGTTACATAAATTCTAAAAGGAAATTTTTCACTGTGTTTGAATTTCATGCATAAATCTCCTTGGGAAAAAGTTCCATCCCAGTGACAGCAAGGTTTAGGTTCAAGTAAACATTTTTCTCTGCAAATAGCACATAAGAACCCCAATTTCAGATTACTAGACCAATATCCACAGCTTGTTTCTTTTTTACCCACAGTTAATCCCTTAATTCTCAAGTAGGCCACGGCCACAAGCTTTTCTGGCAAACAAATTATGATTTTGTTTGTTTACTTTCATAATAATTACTAACTCAATTACTTTGAAAAAAGCGGTCTAATAATGGTTGACAGAACAAGTGATATTTTTTTCCCCTCAGGTTTCTTAGTTAACCTCTGATTGATGACATCCAGGGCAAAAAAAAAAAAAAAAGCCAAATCATAGCTTTTTAAGAATTTATTACAATACAGAAAAAAAAAGAAGACAAAAAAATCCAACCCCCAAACCATGGAATTCAGTCCACTGTAAGCAAATAGGTGATTTTATTAATGCTTGTAGAGCTATTTGACCAAAATCTAACAGAAACTAAAACAATCTTGGATATTCCTTGCTTTTCCTCCATGGTAATTCATCATAATGTATTATTATATATCAGCTTTTCCTACTATTAAGGCTCCATACTGTGACTAATCTCATTCATTTTTACACTCCCTGAAGGAGCTGTTTCATTGTCCTCTGCAAAAGAGCCTTTTACAAACATCTCCACAGGGCAGATCGACACAAAACACCCTCGTGGCTCCTTGGAATGTTCTGGAGGGGCGTCCTGGGGATGAACATTTAAGGGTTTATTTATGGTGTGAACTGCACTCCCAAAACCAGCCGTGCTGGGAATGTGGGAGGTGGCATTTCAAGGGAGATCAGACCAAGCTGAGCCGCGATAGACTTTGATGCAATAAAATATCTCCTTGGAAATTTGACTGGAGTGGATTGTCCTGGCCACGGACAGGAATGTGCTTGGAAAGCCCAGAGCAACTTGTGCATTGCTCTCCCTTGGGAATAACCAGAGGGAAAAAGCAGCAGATGCTTCTCTGAACCCCCTGAAATTTGGCGTTTAAGCCAGCCCAGCAGATTTTGTAGCTCTCTGAACAGCCTAGTGGAGAGTCTGCTGGAAGAGCCATTTCGTTGGAATGTCTCCTGGCCACCTTAATTCCTTACAGTTTTCTTCTAAGTTCTAACCTCAGAAAAACAGCAATACTAACACCTGCCAAAAATATTATTGCAGATCTGGAATTCCTGTTGATCTCTTGGAAGGTGTGGGCATGGTCTTCTCCAGCCTGAATTATATAGGGCTCCAATGGCCAAAGGAATTTCAAAACCCCTGACAAAGGGCAGTAAGATGATGACTGAATTTCACCTGAATTATTGCCATTAATTCCTCAGGTTGTTTTGATAGGTTTGTTAAACACCCAGGACTCATCTAAGGGAGTCTGACCTGGTGGCTAAGCCACTCCAAAATCACATTTGAGTTAGATTCTGTTGATATAACATGTGACCTTGCTAAGGCAGAAGGCAGAGCCCGTCACTCCTGATGTGCTGAAAATGGAATTATTTGTCTGTTAATGTTTCTCTCTGCAAAGGAGAGGAATGCATCAGATAGTGAAGTTTTAGAGACTGTAACAGGTGAATTTAGAAACTACCATACAACACACGATATTTTGGGGAATAAAACATCAAAATCTTCAAGGCATAATCACATTTTCCTGAGTCCCTGCATCTCATGGCACTCGAGGAGTCGTTTGCTGGAGTGAATGCTCTGTACACGCAGTGCAGTGGTTGCAGAATGAATCTCTGAACAGCCATTGAAAGTTTGTGTGTGTGTTTACAGCTCTTCAGTGAAGCTCCTGGCTTTGCCTTCATTGGTTTCAGTTTTTAGAAGTGTTTCTACAGAGATTCAAGGTGTTGGTTTCAGGAAGAATTGGGATTTTCCTCTCTCTGAAGGTCTTCGTTCCAAGCCCTGATGAGACTCGTAAATGGTTACAGCCCACACGTGTATTCATCTCATATGTGCTCCTCTATCTGTGGAGTGAATCTAAACAAAAATAATAACTGCAAAGAATGAAATGTTATTGTTATCTACAGCAAAGGTGTTTACTGCAAAAAAATTTGTTGCTTAACCTGTCCCGAGCCTGAGAACCAAACTCCACAGAATTTTAAAATAAAAAGAACTGTTTAAAGTGCTGTTTACTCCACTCCTACTGATGTGGCTTTTGTTGTTTTGTTTGATTCTATTCTTTGCACTAGATTCAACCTTGACTCTTGGGTCACTTCTGGAAAGGCACTGGATTCAGATCCAAAAACTCAATTCTTGGTCTTAGTTCTGCTTTCTTTTGAGGTTCAAGTTTGGCTTTGAATTTTTTTATGACTCAGTTCTCAATCAATAAAATTGGTTGGTTGGTTTTTCAGTTGTTTTATTTTCTATAAAAAACCAAAAAGTCATCACTTACATTTATCATATTTTTTAGGAGGATTATTTGGCTTGAGTAAATATCTTTGTTTTATTTCTGTTCTCAAAGTATCTGTGACAGGAGTTTAACACGAATGAGGAATAAAGAAATCGTGGTTTAGAGAACAATTTTTAAAATAGTCCTTTTATTTCTGCCTCATTTGAAGTTCAATAAAGCTGTTGAAGTAATTTGATTCTCAGCTGAAGACAAGCAGAAGGCTCATACTTGGACAATGATATATCATCCAGTAATTGTGACTTTATTGAAAATGCTGATTATGTGGAACTATCTTGCATGCTAAAGTCAGAGAGGAAAAAGCAATCTCTTTACTTCATAACTATGTAACAGCTCATAAATAAACAAGTCCAATAGACAGCTACAGCAAATGCCACATTTCAAATCTGATTTCTCTCTGGAAAGCATCTTGTTCAACCCTGTGCTCAAAGCAGGGTCAAGGACTGTGTCCATCCAGAGGTTCAGTATCAAAGATGGAATCTCCTCAACTCCTCTGTGCAGAAAAGGTTTTCTGATGTTTCAGTGGAATTCCCTGTTCTTGTTGGGCTCTTGTCCTTGTGAAGGTGAGGGTGACTGGCCAGTAGTTCCTCTGATCTTCCTCCTTGTGCTTCTTGTTTTTTCCCATCCTCAGCAGTCTCCCCTGACCATCTCCAGAGCCCCCTGTGTTTTCGCTTCTGAATCAGCAGCCAAATGCTGTTTGAGATCATTTCTCCTGATCAATAAAAGCCCTCTGGTACTCTGGATATCCATCCACTGTCATCACAAACACTCTTGATCTTCACTTTGAAATCATGCATCTGAATTTCAGGAAAATTCATTCTCTCCCTATCTAGTGTTAATTTAAACTTGGATTTCTCTCAGCAAAATCTGTTTTCTTCCCTTTTCCTTTTGGGTGACATTTTCCTGAATCTAGAACTCAGGAAATGATAGGTCTGGTTGCCTTCAGCCAAACACTGTCATTGTAAATGTAATCATGATTCATCATCCCCCAGAAACCTCTAATATGAACATCTGTCTGTTAATGAATTGTTTGGCTGAGTCACAAACTTACCAGACAAAGATGTGAAGCCTTTTGTGGTTAGTTGAGTAATTAAGTCCTTTGTTCACTGCCCAACCCTCACTTAGTTTTCACATCTCACAAGTCTAAGCAATTCCTTCAAAGAAATGCCCTCACAGAGAATGAATAGCCTGAGATGATATGGCAGTGGGATGCAGTTTGAACCCTAGCTAATATTTACAGAAAAAGACAGTAAATAATTACAGAGAACATTTACATTAGCAGAGAGCAGAAAGGACATCCTTTGGATGAGTCAGTTGAGAGGTACATGGATGGGGGAGAAGGGAATGCCCTGTTCTTTTGCAGTGTTTAAGACACTGTGTGATGTCTATCACAGCAATCCAAAGTTATTTAATCATCCATTTATAGATAGAGTGTTTAGGACCCTTCTTTCAATCCCCTGTAAAAGCAGAACTTTTGGGGTTTTCTTGGTAACAACGAGGGTGGAACACTTTGTTGTGGTTTTTAACAGGACACCCAGAAATGGGGCTTAAGGGGGTCAAAGACCACGATGCTGGCAATGAAATCAATGACCAAACAGCCTTGGAACTGAAGCACTAGATGGGTGATCCCCCACTGCTGATGGCCAGAGGGTGTAATTGGGGGTGTTGGCTGTGTCAGGGTCTGCCAGTGGAATCCCCATGGAGGAACTGCCTGGAACATTCTCCTGTTGGGAGGGGAAGTTTTAAGCCCCAGTGACAGAAGCTGTGTTACATTGACTGATGCTTGTGCTGTGCTGGCATGTTTGATATTCCATGCTATTTTATGCCTGTACATCCAGCTGAGCTGTGGCACAGCCAGTTTGGTGTTTACCTGTGCACGCTTCTTGGGCTTCACCTTTTAGAAAATGTCTCTCTCTCTAAATATCAACACAGTGTGAC
Organism: Myiozetetes cayanensis; assembly: GCF_022539395.1. Lineage (NCBI taxonomy): Eukaryota > Metazoa > Chordata > Aves > Passeriformes > Tyrannidae > Myiozetetes > Myiozetetes cayanensis. The sequence goes on from NW_026087400.1 coordinate 6,648,859, forward strand.
ATCCGTAATTGGAATCTTATTCAAGCTGCTACATTGATTTAGTTCTGTTGGATAAACTGATGTTAAACTGAATTTACTTAAATTTGTGAAATAACTTATTTCAATCAGATCCACATTACCTGCTTACTCACCCAAAGAGTTTCATTGAAGAACACAGCGGATCAAATTCTCTTCTTACAGAAGCAGTAGCAAATTAGAATAACTCCATTTAAAGCTTTGGAACAAATAAATTTAACATAAATACATCCCTAGGCCAGAAATACATCTCTGAAACCTCAGCCCACTCTTTCTTTTCTTTGTTCAAAGTAAAATTAAGCAAATGGTTGAATGCCTTCCTAAATCAGGGTAGAAGATTGAAGTCTGATCCATTTAAGCTACTTCCTTAAGCTAAGGTAAAAGTGGAATACCTGGCTTCTTTCTCAAAGTGATAAGTCTATTAGAAAAAAGGAACAAAATCTTTCTTTTTCCTTCCTAATTCACTGTAGAAATTTCCATGTAATATATTCTTAGCATACCTGTATGTACAGAAGTGAATGTTTATATCTGGGTTATCCTGCTCAGTAAGAACAAGCTTTTATTTCCAAGTTTCAGTGAATTATTCTTGAGGGAACCTGACATCTTCTAGGAAACCTAACTGGCAAAAGTAATAAGTACTAAAAAAGCAGAAGGAATCTTCATAATCTCAAGATTAATGGATAAAATGTTTATGCTGAGGGGTCTCTTCATCAACAAACTGCTGTTTGCACCTATTTGCATTTTAATAGTTACCCTAGTTCTGAAGTTAAAATTACAGACTTTTCCCAGCTGCTCTTTAAATGCTACATTATAATTTTGAGGAAGCATCATACGTAATTATATTTAATAGACACAGAATTGATTGAAACACTTAACAAAAACAAAAAGCCCAGACCTAATTTTGTAAACATGTTATTGTACAGTAACCCCCAATGAGTTTGTTCTTAAATCTCCTAATTAATTTTTAATTAAAAAGCTCAAAGATGCTATTATACTTCTTGTTGTAAATGGCAGTCTTATGTAAGCATAAACGACTTAGCTGCTCAGACAAATATCTCCCATTAAAATCCCTGTTAATGAGAACTCCTGAACACAGTTTTCCAGAGATTTAAGCAGTGGCAGCACTAAAACAGTCTAAATGTCACATGGGGGGATTGTTATTTTTTTTATTCCTCCTTTCTTTTTTGTTTTGTACCAACTCCACAGCAGGTTTGTAGGTGATAAGGTGTCCGAATTTCCTCTTAGGACCATCAATCCTCTCCAGACTTTCCATGGCACTGACCAGGAAGCGACAGGGCTGGTCCAACCCATCCCCATTTATGGGAGGGCAAACAGGCACCAGATCAGTAAGTCTGGATGCAGATTTGCTTCCTTAAATAGATGAACACTCCTTAATGAAACATCAACCCAACACACCAGCCCAATTCCCACCATCACACAGAGAAGAGATGCAGCTTTCCATGATTTTAGTCCCATCTCCTCACGAGATCCAGCCAGAGGATCCGAGGCAGGGGCTGGAACCCAGCATGTTGCTGGAGGGATGGGCTGATGCCACAAATGGAGGATTATTAATAGCAGAAAAACAGCAAGTGCTCCTTTCAGAGAAGCATCTTTAATAGCAGGGGGAAAACACTTGAGACAAAATCTCATTTGCTATGTTTTTCTTACGTTTTTAGCCAAGAAGGGCTGGGAGGTGGAACTGCAGTGATTTCTATGGTTTAATTATGTCTTCTCGGGGGTTATTAACACTGCACAGAAAAGCAGCAGAATTTAGAAGGCTGGAAGTTGTGAGCTCAGTTTTGCAAAGCTGCAGTTTTTATTTTAAAACATGGAAAGTTTTGTTGTTAGGACGAGAGATTAAAAATAATGATGCTTCTTTATAAAATAAATCCCCAGTAGCTTCCCTCTCATAACTTTATGAAGTTCTTGATATTTTAGAAATGGAAGCTGGTACCAAAATCACTCAAGTTCTTTAGAACTGCATTTTTTTTTAATTATTCCAGGAAAAAATTCCAATACATAGCTACAAAACAGGAATACCCACCCACTCCATTTAATGGCAGATGTGCAACAGTATTTATTGTAATTAATTTCCATATTTTTAAAAATTACTACCATTTTTTAAATTGTGATTATTTCCCTTGTATGTGTGTTCTGGAGTGTCCAGTTTGGTGTTCAGGGAGGTGGTTGGAACCTCAGATCTGCATTCCAGAAGTGAAATATTCCCTACAGTCAATTTTCATGCAGGATCTGTCACTACAGTTTTTGTTGTTGTCTGCAAATAGGCTGTTGGATCATCTTGTGGGAAGGCAACAATAGGCCCTGGAAGATGCTGGGCAATAAAATTGTAATTTATGTTTGTACAGAATACACCCCCAAATTGTTTGGGGTTTTTTAAATCTTTTTGCCTTATTTCAGAAAAGAGAGATTTGGGAAGATTATTTGTACCAATGCAATAATTAACCCAACTGCTCTGCTGGGAAACTTGGCTCAGAGATATTATCATCTACCTGATAAAATTCTTTTGCATTACTGCTCCATGGCTGCCTCTTTTTGTCGTCATTGCCTCAGCACAGGGAGTTGTGAGGCAACTGCTGCAATCACTTTTTGTGCCCTGTATACTGTGGGCTCGACAAACACAGCTGTACTGGGGACTTGTTTGAGGAAAATCCTCTACAGAACATTTTTCTGCTGAATTAACACTCCTCTGATGTTGAAGGTAGCAGTTCCAAAACCTTTCTGAGTTCCTGGAATGCTCCAGCTCCTCTGGTGCAGCTCAGTCTCTCTCCGTGATGCCACAAATGAGATGTGTCACAGGCAGTATTTCCAGTTGCCAATGGCAGGATTCTACAGCCAGCACTGGGTTTGTCATTCCCTTTTTTTTTTTTTTTTGTTAAGATCTCTTAAGAGTTACAGATCATAAGCCTGAGATGTAAATGCTACTCAAATCACCTGTTCTTAAATTGCCCACAGGAGAGGTTTGCCTTGAAGGGAGCTGGATTATGAGAGTGTACAGCTCACAGCACTCCAAGGGAAATTTGTCCTCTCTTTTTCAAAAGCTGCTGCAGCAAATGCAAGAAAACCAGCAAACTGTGTGCTGGAGCTTGACTGTATTTTGGGTATTTTTATCACTTACATTATCCTGAGCTTCTGCAGTTCTGGGGATTGGAAATTCTCTTCCTTAGCGAACCTCAGACAAAATTTTTCTGTCGGCAGAGGTGGAACAAGTCTCACAGGTGTCATGGTTTGTACTTTCCAAATGCGAGGAAATCCCTGTTTCCCTTAATACTTCAGAACTTCCTCAGATTCAGTGCCTCACAGTCCCACTTTTTCCAGTCCATGCACAACTCAAAAGAAAACCAAGGGTATCTGAGCAGTGTGCTTTGTTTTGACTGTTTCTGTAACTTCTCTCCTATTTCTCCCAAAAGCCAAAACCATCGTTAATCTGTGCATAAACCCTCGTGTTTGGTACTTCAGGCTTTCAGAAAACCCTCAAATTCCACGACAAGCCAGCTACAAAGGCCTGTGTATCACTGTGTTTGACATGGTGGCAACTCTTCATTGTTGTTGTGGGAGAAAGAAGTTCAGGCCCCATTGTTCCATCAGAAAGGCCCGAAGATGTGGTGAAAGTCAGGGTAGGAGCAGCCAAAATCCTTGGAGTGCTGTGAATTCACTTGAGGAGCTCTTCTTTGCCAGCGCTTCGAGTCTCCTGTAAGAACACCAGCTGTGCAGCTTGTCCACCCAGCTGATGGCACTTCAAACCTGCTTAGCTTCAGAAATTACTTGCCTGTGTAATCTAATTTTACCCAGTGTTCTGTTTAGAAATAAGTCCATTTACCACTCCCAGATTGTTAGTTTCCTGATTTAATAGTGAACTGTTGAAGAAAAAGCAGTGTTTCTCCCTCATAACTCATGCTTTCATCCCACTTGTTCATACTCCAGTAATTGAAATTACAGTTTTATAATTGTGCAGACATTGATGATTTTGCAAATGGAGGATTATTAATAGCGTAAAAACAAGAAGGACCTCTTCTCAAAATGTTATTCCAGCAAAAAAGAACTAGAAAAATATGCTTGATTATTTCTTCACTTTTTTGGTACATTCTTCACATTTTAATTAGGCAGAAAAAGTAGATAAGATTTTCTTTCATCAGCATGAATATTAGTGAATCATGGCAAAAAAAAGAAACTGATGGGGCATATTACAAGTCATAAACGTAAGGGTTTTTAAATTCTCTTGACTTTAAGGTTTAAAAAAACTTTTGTGAGAAGAAATACGGATGAAACCTCAGCATAAATTGTTGGGGGGGTTTCTGTAAATTTAAGTGGAAATTATGAACTTGATTTACTTTTATAGAGAAGAGAAATTTCTGTCTATAGATACCTTTACTGGTTCTTTCCCAAACCTGGCATTCCCATATACTTTGCATCAGGCAGGAACTTCTGGGAGGATCTTTTGGTCTTTTAGCAAATTATAAGTGGTGAATCTATTCAAACACCCAAAGTATCTGAACATCTACTTGGAAGTAAAGAGCTGGTGAGGGACTTTGCATCTTGCTTTGCTGGGAGGTCTGGGGAGCAGAAGTTGGGAGCACCAGTCAGGAGAAGAGGAATAAGGAACAATAAAGACAGTGAGAGCACCAGGATGCAGTTTTAATAGAAACAGTGGAAGTATTTGTTACACATTCCCTAACTACACTGGGAATTACTGGGGGATGCTTCCCTGAGGATACAGGAATGGCATGGCTGCAGTTTGTGGCTCAGCAAGTCCTGAACTTGCTGACAAAATAGAGAGAAATTACCACTTTTCATATTTGCCACATTTCTTACAGTCTCTTCCTGAGTATTTACTTGGTTGGGTACCAGATACAGAGAGAAAGGGAATCTTTGGCCTAAGTAATTCCATTCTTAGGAATGCAATTTGACTTTTCCATTGTACTTAAGGTTTTATCTTTGTTTTGTACGTGTATATTTAGCAAAACCTTTAAAAAAATCAATCATGCTCTGAGCATCCCATTGCTAAGCAACAATGTATTCTTCCCTCCCACAGACCTTCTTGCTGCTCTGTGAAAAATAAGTATAACTAATGTGTAAAAAAAAAAAAAAAAAGTAGGAAGCTTTCCTCCTGATAGAATAATGAACTGAGCAGTTCTGGTCACTTATTTCTGAGGCAAACTATTGCTGCCATCTGCTTACAGACTGAAGTAGGAATGGTCTGCATTCTTCTGCATCCCTGAAAGCTGCTCCTGAGGTCTCAGAAATTCTGCCACACGGCAGATCTTGGTGGTTTACATGTCCTGGTGGACACTTGTAATTTGGATGCTTTGAGATGACCTAATGCCCTGAGATCTGCACTACAGGACCCCACTGCACTTGCAGAAGAGGCTTGTGGTGGATTATAAATATATAAATGCCCTGGGCTCTCCTTTGGGAGTGTCGCTGTAAGCTCTGCTGTTTTCACGTTGATCAGAAGACAGGAAAATTGTGGTGGGTAGTGGAGGGGGAAGGAACGTGCTTTGCACTCCTGGAAAAATGTTTGTCAAACCATCTGCTGTTTCAGTATCATTCTGGACTTAAAGCAATTTTAAAACTCTACAGTTCAACGGCCTTAAATATGTTTTTTTGGTTTGTTTTCTACGGTGCTGCTCTATTGTTTCAGTGCTCTTATGAGTGCCTTCAAGAGCTACCTGTGTATTCTATGAATTGCAAGTTCACTTTATAATATCAGTGTTGTCTGAACACCACTGAAACTGCTGCAACAAGGTCACTTTGTAGAACTAAATGCTGGCTAAGTGTTAAATATGATCATGCAGTCGTAGAATGGATTGAACTAGAAATGCTCCCTGGCTTGCAGTTTGTGCCTGAAACTCGTGCTGTACATCAGGAGCGACAGTCTGGGGTCCCACAGCAAACAACAGGAGAGCAAAACAGTTGCTGTTTGGTAACTGCCCCTTTCAGAGCTCTTGGGATGCAGATTGGTCTTTCTAATACTTTGCCAAGAGGCTCCTGTGCTGAGATACAAATAAGTATTGAATTTTCAGTGGTGACACCTTAAAGATATTCATAATTCCCTCTTTAGCACAAAGGTGTGTAAAGGCTCTTTAGTTACATTTGTCATAATGAATCCTGCTTATCTGTGTGAGAAAGCTGGGAAATGAGCTTGGGTGTGAACTTGAACGAGATGCTGCACACCAAGGTTTGATGTGTGTCCTTATTCCCCCTTCAAGGAGGAGAGCCTTCAGGCTGTTGATTAGCGTGGGATTGCCATTCCAAACCTATGGTCCTTTTTTTGAATAGTTTTTATAACCTTAGAGTGCAGTGCAACAAACCATTTAAAAGTCATTGTACTCCCAAAGATGGCAGCAGGTGGAGTTACACGTTCCACTGGTAATACTGGGGGTGTTGGAATAATCATCTTCCAGGATGTCATACAGAATGCAAGGGCAAAACATGATTTTTCATGCCCTGGCTTTGAGATCAGATTGATAAACATCCAAACACTTGGGTCTGTGTGAAAATATTGCTACCCCTCCACTGTGCCCAGTTTCCATGGATGGGTGAAAAGCAGGCAGGCAGTTGAGGAATAGAGCTGTCCCTTCACCTGATGTGCCAGGTGACAACTGAGTTAGCACAGACTGGAAGGAGGTTGCAGAACAGAAGACAGATAATTCCCTTCCCCCTGGAGGGAGGGGGAAGCAGCAGCCACAGTATTGATCTATTCAGAATTTATTCCTCTGTTGTTTCTTTGGTGCAACAACAGGATGCACTTTAATCAGAGCAAAGAGTTAATATTCTGTTTAACCTGCAGCAAAGTAGAAAAAAAAAAAGCCATGTGGCAATGAGGATACAGTCCATTTAGCCATAAGTCTTCTATCCATGCTCTTCTCATTCATTTTTAATGATCATTTTATGTTTTCACCTTCTTTCTTCTTCCTGTATTATTAGATACACAAGGGGGAAGAATGAACAAAGTTAAATTGTTTCTTGGGTTTTGCTGAGCTGCCTGGTGGGGAGATAAAAATAGCAAGTGCCAGTGGCAAAGTCTCCTAAAAAGTGCCAGCACGTTGTGGAAGTGCTAACACATTGTGCTATTGAATCAGCACTGAGAAATCAGATTTTCCTCCCAACGCTTTCTTTAAACTTAAGGTGACCTTTAGGAATGCATTTGCATCGATGCAGAGAACCTTATTACTCTGTTTTATCCAGGACTAAGTCAGCCTGAAAGGAGTTCAGCTGGGGGTCCTGGAAAGTCCCCCTTCATTTTCTCCTAGGCTTGATAGGACATTATTGATTCTGGTACCACAGTAGAGAAGCCACAAATGCACAGTGTTGAGAGATATTGTCTTTGGGAAGATGTTATCATACAGTAATTTAGAGTTCAGGACTGCAGAGAGTTGTTATTTATGAAAGACTCCACTGTAGCACTCCTGCAAACCCTTCCTATATACTTGCTAATTCCACCTGTTTTCCTGGAATTCCACAGAGCCTGAGGTTATCTGCAGCCCAGACACCGAGACAATTTTTAAGCAGGGCTTAGGCAGCAGAGCTGTCTTGGATATGGTTCTTGTCTCACATATTGATTATGGAGAAGTTTTGCCTTATGGGGTCAAATTCTTAAGCTCTTACTGGTGGATCAAATAAAGAGAGATTGAGAGCTGCTGTGCCACTTATTGATTTTGAAGGAAACAAGAATTGCTCAGAACTTCTTACAGTCAGGTCTGAATTGATCAAAGTTCGGATGGGTTGAAAGTTATGACTTGTTAAGTTACTTCAATTATTTTACACTTAAATAATTTTACCCATAACCCTAATCCAAAGCTTAGTGAACTCCAAATTATTATCTCATGCTTCCATGGACTTGTAGGGAAGGTTTATTTCACAGGTTAGACTCAGAAAGGTCCTGACCAGTAGAATTGGACAAATACTTGGGAACTTGGTGCTAAAAATTAGAGTATTGAGTCAAAGACACTATCAAAGAATGGAACAGTCACAGCAAGACAGAGGAGGCTCTAGACAGCCAGGGACTTTGAAAACAATGAGATTTAAGTAACTGCTTAAATGTGGAATTTAAAGAAGCCAGGAACAAGCTGGAAAAGTGCATTTTCTAATGCATTGTAACTGGCTGGTCTGTGATCTCTGCAGACCCGGGGCAGAAGGAATGTGATCTGCAGAAGGCAGAGCTGTTTTCAGCACGGCAGGGGTGGGGGTTCAGGCCCTGTTGTTACCCGGGTTCTCCACTGCAATGAGCGGGTGCTGACAACGCGCAGCGAGAGGCACAGTGGCACCAAAGAGCAGCACAGGAACGGCTCCCGTGAACGGCAAGAAAATCCTCTCCAGCTTTCCTGAGACTGGCCATGCAATATTCCTCCACTCAGACTTTCTATTGGTATATTTTGGTCTAATGCACACAGCAAAACTGTCCCTGAGAATTCGCTCTGGGAGCTGTATATGTAACAGTTACTGATTTTATCTCAGTCTGATGTATTAGTTTAAATAACCAAATAATAGCTGCAGAAGTTTAAAGCAGATGGCATCAATATTTCATCTAATTCGTGATTGAGAGCCATTGCATTTTGCATCCTTACTTAGAATGCAGTAATAGCATTTCTGACTTATATACTGATGTCAACAAAGCAGTATTTTTATTTGTCAAGGCACTACTTATATACTGGTCAGGGCCTCTTGGTTGATTTTTGGTTATGTTCTCTCTTTTCATTTTTGGTAGTTAAACTCAAACAAAAAATTAATTAAACATTAAAAATATTGCAAATATATTAGTAATTCTTATTCAGGAAACATCAGAGATCTTTAACAATTACTTAGCATTTAGCAATTATGAAGTAAAAAGATGATTATAAATAAGAGTGAGGATGATTAGAAATAAGAGTGAAAAGGTTTATTGAAGGCAAAGGACGATCTGATGATCAGAGCAGCTGATGAATAATTCATTATCCCTGCCTTTCCTAAGCCAGACTCTGGAGCAGTAGCCGCTGTAATTGTGGTCAGCAGGTGTCCTGTCATTAAGCTGTTAATTTACTCCAGCACTTCAGGCCATATTGGAGCACTGGAGCTCCCTGGGTGGCCCAGCACGAAGGGGGTTTGGAGTGTTGGAACGGGGATCAAACCCAGCCCTGCAGAGCATCAGCTGCTCTGCCACGAGTGCCCAGACTGGCTCTGAGACCCACCCGTGGTGGAATCCTTGCACAGGCTGTGGAGGGGGAACTGTCTGCCCTAATTAAAGACACTGAGCCCTGAGTTCCCAGTGACCAAGCACTGGATGCAGGAAACACTCTCCAGGGAGCTTGGAGGGATAACAGAGATGGGAGTCTCCATAATCTCATGGGCCATTCCTAATTAGCTGACCCTGGAGAGGTTTAACTTGCAAAGCTGAGGGGAAAGCAGCCAAAGAATAACGAAGTCTCCAGCACTGAGAGTGCTGCTTGTCTGACCTTACATGGATTTTATGCTCCTGAAGAAGTGCAGCCTGCCAGGAAAGGAGGGATGTCTTTGCCTGCTCCCCTGGATTGATCAGGAGCTGCTGCTCCCAGCACAGCAGCCGGGCAGGGATGTTGTGCAAGCATAAGGTGGTAAAGAACAGGCATAAGACAAAACAAAGCCCTGGTTTGTTACTCAGTTGGGAAGGCAAAGAAGATCTCAGGATGTTACTTGGTTCTTTTCTCTCACAATCAAAATGAAGCCATTGGCAATTAGCACAAATTTAGTCTGTGATAGGACTCCACAATAAGCACATGCAAGCAAAACACAGCTGAGAAGCTTTGAGCTTATACAGGAGTACATAATCAATAAGAATTGGAATGGCATTGCCACAGATGTAGATGCCTCTAATCTAACACTGGTATTCCAGTAACAGGCCAGTATCACATGCAAATCCTAGAACACGGTGTGCTGCAGGTAGGAATTTCACCCACAACTCATAATGTAGATTCTTTTTATTATTATTTCTCTTGTACAGTAAAGAAATAATGTACCCAATGTAGAAAATCAGGTTTGAGTGAGAAAATAAAGTCTTGGAAAATTGGAAAAGTTGTGAGAAAAGTTTATTCATGCTAAGTTTATTGTCATGGGGAGAGGAGACTTTATTAAAGATTTAAACTTAATAAAGTAATAACTCGAGGAAGAAATAAAAATCTTGATAAAGTTGATCCAAAAGAGCCTGACAATAAGAGGACTTAATCTGAAGGCTTACAAAATCAGGAGTGAAATACAAACCCAGACAGAGCAGGTTCATGTAGCAAGTAATGAGCCTGCACCCCTGCGTGACAATGTGAGGGAATATATTCAAGGAGCTGAAAGAATTAGATGAGATTTTTGACACCAGGGATTAAGGGTTGTGGCATGAAAATAAGAAAAGGATCTGAATCAGTGAACACATGATGTATCTTGAGCCAATGGCTTTCTCTTCCTAAGATTTTATTTGGTTTTTAGTACTTTCTGTCTTGGAGGTACAACACAGCTGTGGTTTGTGACCAGGCTTAGCCTTTTGCTGCCTGTCTGTCCATTTTCCTGATTGTCTGGGGCTGAGTTCATGATTCTGCATCATGAGATTTCTTATTCTTTCAAAGCTGCCACTTGGGGAACTCTCTCTCAGTCTGAGCACACCGGATGATATTTTCATTGCCTCCTGATCCCGCAGGAGTGAGGCATCAGAGTTTCCCTTGAACAGGAAGGTGCTGACAGCCAGAGAAATCTAGTTTGGATTTTTTTCACACTGCAGATAGTTCTTGTGCTACATATTGACTGAGCAGCTGAGATTGCCCAGGCTGTCCATTTCCCTCCTTGCATTTTTCAGGGCACTCTTTACGTTTGCCCTGGGGTAGCTGAAGTGGCTCCGTGACAGGGCTGAGTTGGCATCATTTTCCCTGCGTGTGTCTGCAGAAGTTTACAGAAAATACTTGACCTTGAAACAGGAAGATGTAAAGGGAGTGGATGAACATGATTTCCTTTGATTTACATTACAGTCAAATTTTCAAAGCATCCTGACCCTTCTGATTCCTTCTTGTGGCTCTCCCAGCTGGGAAAGGCTGCTCTGCAGGAGCCACCTGAGACGAGCTCTGCTGAATCAAACCACTCTGCAGGCACAGGGGAGCACATTCTGAGCAGCTGGAATCTTGAATCAGGCACGGGTTTGACTGTGCTGAGTGAGGGTGAGAGTTAATTAAAGCCAGTCTTTCAATGGAAATTCTTTCAGTGCATTTCTATCTGTGGAGATGGTGATTGATGAGAACATAAATGGCTGATTTTACTGCAAGTTATTAACATTCCAGTCCTTGCTGCATCACCACCGATCCTGCTCAGCAAAGACCACTCTCCAGTGATGTCACTGCACATTTCTCTGCACAGTCAAGAGTGGTAAAGAGTATGATCATTGCAATTACTACTCTGATTAACCCACTCTGCTACTTGAGGTAGTAAAAAATAGATGTTTCTTTTGCCTGGTGGCAAATCCTCATTGCCAGCCCGTCAGCAGCTAGGAAGCAATATTTATAGTTGTCTTTAGGGAGCTCTGTCCCATCGTGCAGTTAATTATGATAAACTGTTTATTTGTAGGAGCTTAAAACTGCTTTGCACTGTGGCAGTGCACAGGCTATAAAGGATCTGCATAATGGGGATGGCCAAACCAGCAAATGTCTCCTCCAATATGACAGAAAAAACAGCAAGATGTGCCTGCTCTGAGAAATCAAGGTGTGATTGTAGCACAGCCTCATAATACACTCGTGTAATGACAACTGGAGATGAAGGACAGAGTTTTCAGTGTGTCAGCACTGCTCCCCACACAGGGCAGGCTCAGTGGGATGAGGATAAGACAAAATGGGATGATGACTCTCCAGAGGAGAGCCTGTCACATGGGAGGTGGTAACACAGGCTCTCATCGTGGCAGGAGTAACGTGGAGAGCCCCATGGGCAGCTGGTTTGTTTGCTTGTGTGGAAATGGAGAGGTTCCTGGTTGTCTGGGGATGCTCAGCCCCATCCCAGTGACAGTGGTTGCCCACAACTCCACTTCCTCACAGGTCTCTGTCACCACTCAGGCTCTGCACAGGCTCAGAACTCCTGACCTGGTGCAGAGTCCATGGACCTTGATGCAGAGCCAGTTAAATCCTGGACTCGTGGCAGCATCCAGGCATTAAGGAAAGCACCCTCTGCAATCACTGTGAGACTTCAGCAGATCCTAAAACATTCTGAAATTCAGCACAAGCAAACAGATGGATAATTTATGGGTGCTCTGATGGAGGGTTTAGCTGAGGAAGCTTTCTGGGGCCTTTTATTGGAGGAGATTCATTAGCATTTGTAGAGGAAGGGCTGGAAAGCCCCAGCACTGCCTCTGCTGGCCCACATTGGTGTCTTTCATCATGACACTGCACAAAGCAGGACTTGACAGGCCATCTAAATTAAGGCTGCGTGAGCAAAAATATTCTTTATCTTAGGAAAAGAAAGAAATTATATTAATATATAATGCTCTACATTTAACATTCCCTCAGTACCCTCCCACTTCTGAGTTCCTGTACTCGGAGATGTGATCATATATTAAACACTGTGATTTCAGGATCCTTTTCGTTCTGGCAGTTTGTCTGGAGCTGTTCCATAGAATGTGTTCAGCTTTTGTATTCATCTCAAACCCAAAATTTATTGGAGTGGTGTATTGGTTAGAATGTCTGGGAAAAGCTGACAATACTGTACTTTTACTCTTCTCCTTTCATGTTTCACACACCTGTCAGAGGAGCACGTGCACTTTCCTTTGCAGCCAATAATGAGCTAATTAGAGCATAACTAGAGCAACTGTTGCTTTTTATGCATAAAATCATAACACTTCCATGTGAGCCACAGGCTGGCTGGTGGATGATGTACAGGCAGGTTGGACAGGGGAGTTTTCCTGAAGCTTTAGTTGGAGCCTCTTGCTGGCTCAGAACTTCAGGACTGGGAAAGCAGAGTTGTGGATGAAGGAGATTGTTTTCCTGGGACAGGGCCATGAACAGGGCTGTGAACTCAAGGAATTCATCCTACAGCCCAATTTCTTGGCCCTTCAGTTACAGGCAATCACAAAATTAAGAAATTGTATAATGCTGCAAAAAATCACAAATATTTTAGTGTATTTTCTACATAATGTTTAATTTATAATACTGATACAAGCTGCTACAATTCCAGAAACATTTTGTAAAACACAGGAATTACAATTGAAGAGTTTCCTTTTTATGAAGACAGATGAGGTGGATAGGCAACAAAAAGTTGAGGCTCTTCCCTTAAACTGTTAAAGTTTATGAGGCTGTCTGAGTAGATGGGATTTGAGGGTATGTTACCTCTGCACAGGATAGAATTTTAAAAATTCAACAGCAAGAACACATTTAGAGGACACATCTCTTCAGGTTAAGGTGCCAGTCTAGCTCGTGGTACAAAAGAAGTCAGTGCAAACTCAGGTTGGACTAATGTAGGACAATTTTTCACACGGTAACCACTTGTAGGGCTGCAGTGATTTAGAAAAAACCCACCATGCTGAGACAGTTCAATTAAAAATTGTCTTACATTTGGTGAAAAAAAAAAAAAAGAAAAAGGATAAATCCAAGGCAAAAGAAGAAGAGTAAAGAGTAATTAATTTTTTTTAGCTGCATGGTGCTTGAATGTGCTTTGAAGGGCTCTGTGTGCAGAGCAAGAAATTCATCTGCCACAGCCATGAATATTTACAGTATTGGAAATTCCATGCAGGGGCCAGCTTTGGTTTCCTGTGGAGGCTGAAGCGTAGCTTGCTGTAACAAAATAAACAGTTCAGTTCTTCTGGAGTTGTATTTTCTTTCAGTTCCAATCAAAAATGTATCAGCAAGAGCATAAAGGTGTAGTTTGGGCTGAGTGGGAAACGCCCCAGTCCAGCAACCCAGCCCAGGGTGAGCAGCTGCCAGGTCTGTGCTCAGCAAAGAGAGATGGGAGGATTTCCTTGAATAACCAGGGAAGAGCTGGGGTTGAGTCACTTGGAATGGTCCCTTCATGCAGAAAAGGTGATTTCTAAACACTCAGTTAACGGTGCCCGGGGTGAGACCCCTGATTGTTCAGAACTCATTCCATGTTCAGTGTTAACCTTTGGAAATGGGTTTAATTTTATGAAAGGTGGAAATAAGTCCCATTTATGCAGCAGAGTACTGATGCATTTTTCCAGCAGATATGTGTAGGACTAAAGACATGAGTTTTTGAACAAAAATTATCATGGTACTGAATTATAAGAAATAATACTTTATTTTACTTAAAGAACTGAGCAAACTCTATGTCTTAACCAAACATAGATATTTCTCTGCCTTTTTATACTTGATTTGGGACTATGAAGATGCATTTATAAATCTGTACTTTAAATAAAAATACAAATTAAATGCACCAGCTAATAGCCAATGTGAACGTGTTACCTTGTTAAAAGAGGTATTTGTCATTCCTGTGTCATCTTTCTGGGAATGCTTAAATAACTTGATACCATTTCTACGAGTTGGATTTTATTATGGCTGATTTATGGAGGCTTGCACACAACTTGACATGCAGAGGAAAATGACAGGCAAGGGAAAAGATCGAAATAATTCTTTTCTTGCTACTAAGCACTAAGTGATATCACATTCTTCAAATGAAAAACTCGCTCCTCCTCTGCCCTTTACCTTCAAAATACCCCCTCAAAACAAATACATGTTTTCTAATTACAGGCTGAATCAGTTTAGTTGTTCATTAACTGCTCTGAGTCAGCATATTGGACCTTTCCACTGGAAAAAAAAATTGTTTCTACTTCTGAACATCTCAAAACTCTTTTCTTTGGAGCTGAGGGATCCCTCGGTAAGGATTTATTTCCAAGACATCACTATCAGGAATGCAATTGCACTCCCATGTTAGTATGGAGATCCTTAGAGACACCTGTGTGAGATAAATTCCATTTAATTAGCATTATTGTCATACAACCACAATTAAGAGCAAAGGTTTTAATACACAAGGTTTAATACAAAGGTTTTAATACACAAGTTTTCAGCTGGAAGTTTCCAGTTTGTGAAACTTTGAGCGTGCACAGCTCTGCAAATATCTTGTTAAACCACAGCTATGGTTTCTTCTTTATTTGAATTCATATTTTACATGTTTAGCAGATCCTGCATTGCCCAGAATATTTACCACATTCTGGCAAATCTGGTTCTTTGTGTATTTTAGGATTTCTGCTGTTGTCCTGTATATGAACAGCCATGCAGGTCATGCAATCTTTAGGTTCTTTGTATGAGTTACAGAAAGTTCTGTCACAGCCCCACAAATCAATGCATTTTTTGCTTCCTCCTCAACTTGCCAGGATGAGCCTTCCCAAAAAATTAGCATAATTGTAATCCTTTCAGACTATGGAGAATAAGAAATAATGCAAAGAGCTCAGCTGGCTGCATCATATGGGATTCTCCTTCTCCTGTTTTTAATTCATTTTCTCATATTTGTTGCAGATGCTTTTAAAGCAGGCTGAGTTAGACCCTGCTCAGCTTCCACCAGGGAAGCAGCTGGAGCAAAGGGCAGGCCTTTGGAGATGAGTATCGTGCTGAAGCCTCCTCTGTAACCCCTAATTCCCTTTCCTCTTAGCAGGACTGAATCCAGCTGGAGATCAGGATATTTAAATGTGGATGTCCTTTTTTTTTCCTGCCTTCTTCCAGAGGGATGGGATCACGTAGTGGGTACCTTTATAAAAGAGAAGTAAGGATTGCTTTGGAATGAGTGATGCCAAGGTGGGCTTTGGGACCCTGCACTCAGCTGGGGCCTCACTGGTTGCTCCCTGCAAACTCTGTGCGTGGTTCTCTCTCAACTTGTTCTCTCCCAGCTTGTTGTGTGTTATTTGTCAGAGTCTTCTGGAAAGGCAGCTCAGCTTAAATGATCAGAAACTAAAGCTGGCAGAGGCCAAAGTTAAATCCACACGAATCCGGTGCACCCTCAGTGGTGCAGTGCCAGGACATGACTGATTTACAGGCACAGCCATGACCAGCAGTGGTTACTCTCAGAATGCAAACAAATCCCCATTTGTGGAATTTTGGAATGTCAGTGCTCTAATTGCATAGGTAAACATTAAACTGATTTGACAAACTAAAGGGTAAGTGGGATGCACCTTGAGTAAAGTCCTCAGCCAGTGATGGGAGCTGAAAGCATTCTCTATCATTTACAGAAGTAAAAGCTATAGATGTACATATTCACCTTTATGAGTAGGTATTTTCCTTAGAAACACTTGCTTTTCTATCTATGAAATCCATGGAGAGCCAGGGCATTTATATATGTGTATAAGAAGTTTTTCTCCCAGTGAAAAGACCTTTCCTTTTCTTTAAAATCAAGTAGCCTTCTCATCTTTCTCTCTTGAAAGAACACATCACTATTCGTGTTCAGTGTAATTCTGGAACTGTTTAGTCAGACAATGTGTGTGTGTCTGTGTAGGCATAAACCTATATATACACATAAAAAATTCAGGTTTTGGTATGCAGTGACTACTCCCACCTTCATAATCCTCAGTGTAAGGTGTAAGTAAGAGTTGTTCTATCTGCTGCAGCGAACCATAAGCACAAAAGGATCCAGAAAGTAATAACAAAGATAAATAACTTCGCAATAAAATTTCAGCTCCAGTAATTTCCCATTTATATGTTCTCACTGAATCATGTAGTCCCAAGTAAGGCACTTTTTTACGTCTGGGCTGCATCATACAAAACAATTTTATATCTACTACTTCCCAGTGTGTCCAAAATATAACATCACATTCACAATGCATGACAGTGGTCGATGAATTATACAGAGCCTTCAAATAATATCACTGTGAATGTGATTTCATAGGCTTCCTAAGGCAATCCATCTTACCATATTATGAGGAATGAATTGTCAGTCAAGTTTCTTTTTTATCCTGCCAGGAATGCTTCAGGAGCCGGTACTTAATGCTCCTTATTGTTGAAGATGTTTCTCCTGTGTGAAATTACTGATGTGTTCTGTGTGTCTTACAATTTAGGTCTTGGTTAGCACAGCATTTTGCCAGAGTGCATCACCTGAGCCTGGAGGGAATCTCATGAAGTGAACGGAAGTGGAAACTTCAGGGTGGAGGAGGTTGAATGGGTAGGAGCAACAAAAGAATAGCTCTGGTACGTGAAGAGCTTGTCTTTGTCTTCTCCAAGTGTAAGTTCTCTTATCTTCCCTCCGTCTCACACGCACTCCCACACACCTATTTAAAATCTGATTTGAAATGACAGCTTTGCCACGTCTCCTGAGAGCAAACAGATGAACCTCCCTCTTTTTTTTTTTTCAAGTGAGTGCCTGGGATGTTTCCCCATATTTTTCTTGAAGCAGCTGCAGCAAACAGAAATCCCACACTGGCAGAGGAGATGGGATTTGGTCTTAGTTGGGTTTTTCACTGATGCTGCAGCGTGTCCAAGTCGGCTGAGTAACCAGTGTGAGATACCTGTGAATTCCTGACAGGCAGGAAGCCTTTTGGGGTTACAACTGCCTCATTTTCTTCCACAGAAGTTTTCAGTAGGTATTTTGAGCAGTTAGAGCTGGGCTCATCTCCTGATTCATTTCCGATAGACAGCTGAACAGATGGCTCTGCACTTCATTATTAATGTTATCTGCAGACCCAATCACGGGGCATCAACGAGCCAAACGTGGTAAGATAAACATGTCAGTCTTCAAATTCAGCTCTCTCACTTCTGGGCATTGATCACTGAAGTCACTCCTCATTCTGTAAGTTATTCACCTGGAAAGACGTGAGGGCTTTATTGACCACTGAAAACCTGACAGGTTCCCAGGGAACCGAGAGTGGCCGCTCACCACAGGCAGATTTCAAAACAAGAAGTAAAAGTGACAGGAAAAGAAATAAGGGGAAGCACAAACAGTCAGAAAATTCTTTAATAAGGATTATTTTTCTCGGTAGGGTAAATATAATCTTCAGTTGGTTACAGCAAGCGTACAGATTACTGAGACAGAGGAATCCTGCGAGTGTGAAATTCTGCTCAGTATTTACCTAGATGCTGTCACCTTATTCTTTCTCTGGAGACAAATGCAAATGTGTGCCACAGATTTGAAATATGCCATTAACTCCTGAACACTGCCTGCCTTGCACATCCTCAGTGAATCCCATAAGTTGCCTTCAGTGTAAGGGATATGAAGAAATTGTGCCAACGTTTTTCAGTTTGGAACTTACTGTCACTTCTGAAATCAGCTGGTGACAGCAGATGTTAATTCTCTGCTCAGTAGAAGCCTCAGCACTGGTAAGCAGCAAAGTTAGCAAGAACAGCTGTCATAGTTCAGTGCAATCTTAACATTTCCAAGACTTTTATATTCCTGCTTTATTGCACAGAGGGAAGTTTAACCTTGGAAATGGAAAACCTGTTGCATCAGCACCCAAGAAACAAAGCTAATGTTTGTGTGGATGTATGGAATGCATCTGGAATCCAACAAACAGGGATTAATTGAAAAGAAAATAAAATTAAACAAAAAAGGAAAAGACCATTCACAAATTTAATTTATTACATAAAAAACAGGGCATGCTTCACATTAATTTTATACCCTAGCATCTATCAGAATATTTAGCATCTCTCAGAAATGCTTTTTAAATTCTATTTAAAAGACTTCCCTCTCACCTGCTTCCAAAGGTTTGTCTCAAGTTCACAGCACAACCCTGTTCAGCCACCAGGTATCTCCTATTTCTTGCCAGAGGGATGAGCATTTTCCCAGGAAGGAATTGCTTTCATCTTGCATATTCTTTGTTGTCACTTCCCAAAACTGGAATACGCCCCAGTGGTTTCAGTTCTTACACCATGTACGTTGCTTCATTGAACTGGCGGCTGCTGACAACATAACATGGAATTTCAATATATTCTGAATTTTCCCAGCCTCCCAAAAATGATGTGTTTCACACTAATGGGCCACATCCATTAATCTGTCCCTTCAGAGCAGCAGTGCAGTTCAGAAATGAATTCTCCTGTTTTCCCCACTTGCCACATTTTGGCTCAGTTGCAGAATTGGTTTAGGAAGCTCAAAGTCGATTCTTTTCTGAGCAAAATAAATCAGAAGCTCTGCCACCAAAGTGTCCAACTGCAAGTGGGGATGCTGAGTCCAAACCAGCACTTGCAGCTTCAGTCTCTGTGTGATGGGAGGGATCCTAAAGGTCAGGCTAAGTTCAGTCCAAAGGAAAACCCTAAATTACATAAAGGTTTAACAAGTTAACCTTAATTCTGCTGAAGATTTCCTTTTGCACCCAGTTCTTTGCTGAACAGACAAAGCCCTTGTAAACAAATAATCTTTAGTGGTGGGGGCAGAGGGGAGGGGATTGGGAATGGCTGAAGGAAACTTGGATAAACCACCTGCTCTGCACCATCTTGCAACTAAAAATACATCACCCACCCTCTATGGAAAGCACCCTAAAAACTCAGGGGATCCCTCTGATTCCAGGGCAGCAAATGGGAGGCGGGAGAGTTTTCTTCCCTTTGCCACAGCTGAGATGCAAACATCACTCACGGCAGCACCTTTTGACATACGTGTTGTCATAGAAAAAGCTGTGTCATGATATCAGCTTGGACTGCATTTTTCCTTCCTTCATCCTTTTCCTTTAATCTGATTTGTGCAGTTTACTGAGGAGTGCACATTTTCTCAGGGAAAATGACAACCAGTAGCTCAGCAGGCTCGTGTTTAAGACCCCTCGTTAAACAGCCAATATTTGTGAGGGATGTTCTGCCCCTGAAATAACTCTGTTATTTTCCAGTATGTCAGAACAGCACATTTTGCCTTCAAAGTGCTCTGTGTGCAAGAGGCTTCTGTTCGTGAAGCCGAACCACAAACCCCCAGATTATTGTGTGTGGAATTAATTTCAGTGGCTGGAAATCAGGCCCTATATTTTCCCAAAAAGCAGAAATACATGTTCATCTCCCCCACAGTTACAGAATACACACAAATAGCCCCTAAAACACACTGTCTGTCATTTGAATTATTCTTCTGCCTCCTCTTGTTAAACAGTCTTGCAGATGTGCACACATTGAATTAATACTTGGCTCCTGGAACACAATGAGAAAATATTTTAAAGTATGATCTAGTTGGAATTACATATACTCAAAGCTTTTAATCTTGTGCTATGGATTTATCTCAGGTTTATGGACTGCATTTTTAAATGCTTAATCTTCTGTGAGGAGACATATATTTCCAGGGTTTTTTAGAGAGTGGTTCTGATGTTCGAATTTCCTTGATCTTTCATTAAACATTTTGCTTCGATCTAACATGTATTTAAATAATTTAGAGCAATCACAGGGACAAGCACACAGTTATGATGTAAGAATAGTTGTATAAATATCCAATATATTCCAGTAGCCTGAATATTTCATACTCTTATTATTAGTATAATATTTCCTTCATAGCAATGACCACATGCAACATATAACATATAATATATTTATATAACATATTTAAAGGCATTTTAATATGCACTGGTTACCTTTGTGTTAGACCTTGGACTCAGACTTACAACGAGATAGCCTTAAAAATTACTAATTTGAATATTTAATATTGGAATGGACTCTTGAGCTCAGCAGAGATAATTTCAATCCATTCATTAGAGTAAATATTTAAGTTTTATTTGTTTATGGTATCATTAATCCAAGAGCATTGCCTTGCTGTGCAAAGGTCAAGGTATAATAAGGGGCAGCACATCAGTGGCCCAGCACCAGAGATCTCCAGAGCCAAAAGGAGCAGAGGGCAGCTACCTTCCCTCATGGGAAGATTTGAGCTCAGCCTAAGGTTAGAGCTTGCTTTAATAGTTCCTGCTGCCTCTCAATAACTTCTGTTTTAATTCTGCGTCGTCACTCAATGAAAAATGAAAGCGCGGAAGTCACAGCACAGCTTTCCTTCCTCCCTGCCCAGCTGCGATGGAAACACTGGGAATGTCACAAGGAAACAGTTTCCCTGGGATTGCTGGCCTGGGGTGTGAGCAGGGCACGTCTGACACCACGGGTGGGCTCTGAAATGCAGCCCCATGGTCTGGAGCTCCTGTGAACGGGGCAGCAGCTCCAGCCCTGCGGAGATTTTCACATCGTGCCTGCAAAATAAGGAACAGGAGCCAACAGCAAATGGAACAATCACCACACTGAGTGTAAAAAGCAGCTTTAATATCTTGTTTTAGCTATTCTTCATCGGGGCTTGGGATCAGTTTTAATATCACAGGATTACTGTGCAGATTTCTGGGGTAAACAGGAAGGTGAGATGCAATTGTACAGATTTTATGTTAAACTGAGCTGGGCACGTCAGAGTCGATAACTTCAATCCAGTATAGGAATGTCCTTCTCAGTTTAGCACTTTTCATTTAAGAAACCAATCAATCAATACCCATTTTTTCATTGGAAAAAGGCAGAAAGGACAATTCTCAT
This sequence comes from Myiozetetes cayanensis, assembly GCF_022539395.1. Lineage (NCBI taxonomy): Eukaryota > Metazoa > Chordata > Aves > Passeriformes > Tyrannidae > Myiozetetes > Myiozetetes cayanensis. The sequence continues at coordinate 6,670,254 of NW_026087400.1, forward strand.
ACACATACAACAAATTATATATATAATAGTGGTCAATCTTTCTACAACAGAGAATAGAGAAGAGTCAGAGATCATTTATCACTTTAATAAATATTTTCAAATTCCCAGTCCTGGGAAGTGATAACAAATAAAACACTGGGTATCACTTTGCATAAATAAGTGGGAGTTTGTATCTCTAGGCTAAATATAAATATAAATATTCTAAAATATTGGCCAGGATATAGAAACACCAGGATTTATCAGATTTGTTCCTAAACCTGACCCCTCAGTATTCTCAGGATTCACTGCTCACACCGTGACCAGGCAGTGAGGAATATACCGAATACTGGGGGTGTTTTAAAACAGTTGTACCCAAGTACTGACTCTCAGCTTTCCTACATTTCCACCAAAATTGTTCTTTCATTCTTCTCAGCCATAAAAGCCTTCAGATTCCTGAGCAAGCTGACACTCCATCAGATACAATCCATTCTGCCGGAGCTGTTTGCTTGTCAGAATTATTTGTGGCAGTATCTCACGGCAGACACCTCGTGCAGCTGCAGTTCCTTACAGGGACATTTCAGGAGAGGATGATGAATCTTCAGGGCCATTTCTATGGATCCAGATGCTGAGGATTTGCACAGTATGAGAGGCAAAATAGCTCTTCATGGGAACAGCTTTTAAGAGTATAACCTGTGTGTTGTTTCACTGGAGGATTTGAGGTGGTTTTTATTTGGCTGTTTGTATTGTGGTTTCTTACCATAAAGGTAAGGAATCCTAACTTTTCTCAGCTAGGTTGGGATTACTTCAGGCTTCTGGATTTGAAACATAATTTCTTACTGGAGATTTCATATGCTAAAATTGATAAAAATGTACATTTTAGCAAAGCATACTTTGCATCACTGGAGTTTTAAAGGGATGAGCACTGCTGGAAATCTGGGGCAGAGGACTTTCTCCTGAAACACTTGCAGACTGGGCCCATTTATAAATTACATCCAGTGTAACATCCAACATTTCATCCTTCACCTGAGCTAATCAAGGATATACCTCTGTTCATGTAGCAAATTTTATCACCAGTTTTTAGACATGAAGAGATTTGAGTACATGAAGGGCATGGATTTTTATTTCCATTCTACAGTTAGTTACCTCAAAAATTACAGGCTTTGCCTTTCCTAATCTCCACAATCCTAGAATTCCCTGAGAGCTGGGCATGACTGCAGGGATGTTGTGCCTCTGGAATGTTTGTCTGTGCACTGCTGAGACTGCTGAACGAATTCATGACAGTGATTAACATGAAAACTGAAGTAAAAACCTGTGTTCCCTGGATTCCCCACACTAAGATTATGTGGAACTGCGAAGTGTAGGATTTGACAATCCTGTGAAAAGCATTTCTGTCTTACAGTTCTCCAAATTAGCTCAAATACCAGACATGTGATACTTGATGGAGGCTTTGATAAGACAAATTAGCCGGCTCCTGACACCCTGCTGCCTTCACTCCCTGCTCTGGTAGCTACACCAGAACGTTCTGCAGGGCAGGGGCATGTTCACATCCCAATAAAATCAGGGGAGGCTTCCCGAGGTCTTGCACGAGATGGTGGGTCTGGGGCTATGAGGCAGGTTATAACAAACCATCATTAGCTCAGCAATGAATCTCCTCTCAGTTCAAATGTACAGCACCTGCCCTGACCTCTGGCTCCGTATGCCAGGATCGCTGGGACTGAGTGACACCAGCAGTGCCCAGATCTCTGAGGGTCAGTCAGCCCTGATGAGTGCTGCCCAGCCAATTTATCAACACTTCTTTACCAGATTGTGACACTGCACACACTCTTGTCCTATTTTTTTCCCCTAACAAAAACCATTTTAGCCTGAATCCTGAATACAAAAAGCTCTGGAAATTATTCACATCCATTACGTGCAATACCTTCCAAATAATAGTCCCTAGACAGACCCTTGTAATGTGATTTTAACTCTGCCCAGCAATTCTACTAAGATATGGTGCAAGAAGGGAGCCAGATTAATTAAAACTATTTCTAAGTAAGATAGGAGTGGAAAATAGATAAGGCATTTTATGAATAATAGAATTGCACTTTCCTGCCCTACAAGGAGCACCAACACAGATCATTAACATGGACTGGCAGGACCTGTGCATTGGGTTTTACATACTTTGCTTTTTTTTTTTTTTACACAGGCTACCCTATCACATTTTAATGACAGTTCTGGTTTTACCACTTTCAAGAAACTCTGAAATCTTGAGAGAAAAAAATTACATGGTCATAACATTCCATCAGATTTTACTCTAAATTCGGTCTTCGTAGGACTGTCAACAATTTTGTTCTTCAAGGAGCAGCCAGTGGGTGGTTGACAAAAATGCAGTTTGAGCACTTGAGAGGATTGCTGAAGTGCCCAAAGGTGTTGGATCCAATGCTGAGAACCCAGCAGCAATTCTGACCTTTCTACCTGGAACTGGGTATTTCTTCAGTAATGGATTTTCCCCCTACTGTCCTGCCCGGGTTTTTTATAATAAAGGGAATTCTTTGGTCACACTGGCAAATATCACTTGCTATAGAAATGTGTAGCTGTTTACAGGTGTGAGATTGAATTGTGCTCCTTTCCTGGGGCTGAGGAGTTAGTTGTGTTTATGTGTTTTGGACAAGGTAGCCTAAAGCAGTGAGGGGAGCAGGGGCACAGGGGCTGCGGGGGGCAGGATGTCTTGGAGCCACTCCTGTGCCTTTGCCTTTGAAGATCAGGCCTTTCCAGCTGCAATTCCTTACAAAACTTTGTCCATAAGCTCTCCTGCACTGCAAGCAATGCACTCCTTGATCTGTAGATATGAAGGAAGGAGCACAAAGCTCTCCAATACAGATATTTGAATGTGTTCCCCAAGCGTACACAGGCACCATATTTTCATGGCACATGAGATTTGTTCATGCAGAACCACGTTCTTGCATGTGCTGCTGAGAGCACACACTGCTCAGACATCTTTTAATCCAAACTTTGTTATAAAGGTGTCAAAACATATTTAATAACATGGTGGAGCTACATTTTAGTGCCCACCAATCTGTTTCAGAGGTGTCAGGGGTCCACATGTGATGCTGAAATGCAGTTGTTTTCCAACATGGACACAAGATAAGGGGCAGAGAAGAATCAGCTGTTACTTCTGTCTGCCAGAAGACACAGATTTTTTTTCCCATACCTGCCTACTTCATCATGCATTTCAGCTCTAATTACAGTAGCTTACTGTCAAATAAAAAATCACCTTTTTAAACAATCATTCTTCCAAGTTCTTTGGGCAAAAACATCTTTGATTGACAAAGGCATCACTTTTAAAACACCATATCTGTTTAATGTCTTAGCTATATGTTACAAATTATACAAAGCAATCATGTATCATTCTAGCATAGTGATTTTATAACCAAATTTGTAATAACTTTAATTTTATAAAACCTTGAATTAATCTCTCTACTGCACAGGAGCTATTTCTTTAAAATAGTATGAGCTGAGGTTCTGGTCCTGCAGAGCAGTTAATCAGGTATTTAATTTTTGTACACTGAGTTGTAACAAAGAGCTGCTCTCAGTCTGTAAATGCTCCATTAAATCATATTTAGGAAAAAAAGTAAGAGTGTGTGAGCAGGAAAAAGTGGGTCCTCCAAGGATTTCAATACTCCCAACGAATTTCTATGCTTGACTTGGCTGTGCAAGGTCACCTCATCCCTGAATTCCTTTTTTAAATATAAGCCTACAATGGTACATTTTATTTCAAGGAAGCTGTTGAAATAACTGTACCTGCTCAGGCAGCTTGGCTGAGCTGAGACAGTTGCACTGATCAATTTATGCCCACAATTCATCTCTTCCACCTGACAAAGGAACTTGGCTTTCCCAAGGTACCCACCACACAAGGTCAGACGTTGCCTTCACACCAGACAGAGGAAAGCAAAGATTTCTCCTGATCTGCTCGGCTTGTTCGCTCCGTCACTTTTATTCACGGAGGCAGAGGTGTGAGCCGTGAGCCTTCCTCTTTCTGAGGGAGCAGTTTGGGGTTGGGAACATCCCCCCACCATGGTTATCATCTCCTAGTTTCTGACTCTGGAGCTTTTCCTTGTCGTAGTCAGCGCTGAGCCTGGGAAGGACGTCAGGGAACGAGGAGGAAACACTTCGGGATCACCTCCATCCCACCTGTCTTAGGGCGAGGCCTCTGTTTCGTAAACAGCAGAGTTTCCCACTTTGGAAAACTGGGCAGCTACCACAGCAAGAATCTGAACTGTTGAGTTTGGGATTTAGGGATTTTAAGAGGGGAGATGTGAAGTTTTGATTCCACGTCACTTCACATTTGTCAGTCGGGCACTAAACGACGCCCCCAAGGTGGGAATCTGCAGCTCCTGGTGTTCCTCAGCGGCTCTCGCTCCGTGTGCTCAGTTGGTGTTGCTCCCAGAATGTAACACTTACATGGCCACTCCCACACAGGCACAAAAATAAAATGGAATGTCTAAAGCAGTAGAACAAATGGAACGGGAGCCTTGGTATTTAAATCCATCTCTCTGAGTGAGTTTTTTTCTGTATAAAAACTCAGGTGGTTGTTTGAAGAGGTTCAGTTTTCAAAGAGCAAAATGCTGTGATTTGTTACACAGACAAATAGAATCTTTTCCCTTTTTCTTAGTTTAAGGAGTTATCTGAGTTTGACAGGAAAAAAAAAAAAAAGGTGAGGGAATTCTGATCTTTAGGAACAACTTAACATTAAAAATACTGTAACATGACAGCTGATGCATAGATTGATTTCCTTTTTCCCCCAGTCAGGACTTTACCAGTGCCGAACTCCCAGTAATGACAGAAATGCAACAGTGCCATCTCTAGGACAGACAATCCCCTTCCTTGTGGGATATGTCAGGGAAGTTCAGATACAGGATGTAAGTGAATTCACCCACAGACTTGTTCAGAAAACTAAGATGATTGCGAAACAAAAAGGCTCTTGTGATTCTCTTTTCTCCGCTTGTTCTGAAGTCTGATGAAAGTGTTCAGAGTCTCATCGGGGCTTATCTTGCCAGACCCTCAGTCTGTGCGAGCCCTTTGCATTCCCTGGGGCTTTCCAATCAGTGAGAACAGACCTGCAGCTCTCAGAGCAAAGCCTTCCAAGTGTTTCGGGATGCAGCCATGGGTGACAGGGGAAGGGAAGCACAGGCTTGTTTTTCACATTCATATACAGCAGAACCACCACAAATATTGTTGGGCTGATATGACTGACACAGCCTGCCCATCCCAGCTCTGGTTTCATTAAGTTTTCCACACCATCATTTTTGATCTGTTCAGTAACAAAAGCAAAAGATCTGCATTACAACACCCAAGTATTTGCTGTGTTCTGTTAGCAATTTTTCAGTTCCTTTTCTTCCAGTATGTTTTTAACTTTCCTTGCTCTTGGTAAACTGTGTCATCAAATGATAATTTTTATTAAGTATCTGCAAATAACTATAATTTGGGACTTAATAGATGAGACAAAATTTATTATGGAAGAAATGACCCATAAACTCTACATTTCTTTATCATCCAGGGGATGGAAACTTTCTCCTCATATAGCTTTCCCTCAAGGCCCTTCACCACCTTCATTGCCCTCCTTTGGACAGTTTATAATGGTTTCAGATCCTGATCATATCAGCTCATCAGTCCATAATAGTAATTCCCCAGTTAAACAGGGCACTCTCGAGGACTGTAAGATATTCTTGTAGCCTTTCCTTCCTTGAAAGTAAGAAAAGAAAGATTTGTTTATGCATTGCCCAACTTTTTCCAGCCTTTTCCTGCCTTTTTCTCCTACATTTTCCTTTAGAAAACTACAGCATATCACTTTCTCCTCCAAAGTTTCTATTTCTCTTTCCTTCTTTTATTAACATTCTCTTCGGTGAGAAGACTTTTTAGTTTCTCCCATCAGGTGGGTCAAGGACTACTTTACTCTTCATTTAATATCTTTCACGTTGAGCCTTGGGGTCACAGTCCCTTCTCTTTTCTTTTTATCTTTTTTTTTTCCCCATACAATCCTAAGTGGATACAATTTGTTCCTGGTTATTTCCAACAACAGGTTGTTGGATCAGAGAGTTGATTCTTCTCTGACACCACACAGTTCTGCCCTCATCTCACCACCAAGAATTGCCCCTCATTGACTCAGCTCTTATTTTAAAAACCCTTCAGTGAAAGAAGAGGCAGAAAAGAAATACAGTCTTTAATCTTGTATCTTCTGCCTGATCTTGAGGAGGCAGGGAAAGATCCTTCAGTATTATTTGGTTGTATGGAGTCCTGGTTTCTGGTGTGTTGACTCATGACCACAACTACATGGGGCAGTTTGGGACACATCCTGTGCTGTGCCTTTAGCCAAACTTTGATACAGATTCCCTAATTTAATGTGGAAACATAGAACTTGGAGGACTTCAGCCATTAGAAAAGGACAGTGCTGAAGGATTGCATTAATACCCTCTGCCAGTAAGAGATGAAAGTGTTGGGGATACAGATGTGCTGTAATGATCTCAATAAAACAGAACTATTGTGTGCTGTGTTAATACATTAGAACACTCCTAACCACTCTGATGGTACTCAGGCTGTGCTGACACGGCTTCTCCCCACAATGGATGAGTTCATTGTTCCTTCTAATTGTTTTATTTCTGCACTGGAGTTCCTTCCAGACTTGATCATTCTTTCATGGCTTTCTGTGTTTCCCCAGCCCTTCACGCTGACTGCTGTGTGTCCGTGGGACTCTCGTGGTTGATCCCTGTCTACAATTCCACGTCTTTCCAAGCTGACGCTTCTGTTTCTGCTGTGACACTTTGTCCATTTATTTAAACTGTTTTTGCACAACATCTGTCCCTGTTTTCTCCTTCATCTCTTACTCCAGACTGTCTAAGAGCTCGTTTGTCACTCGGTTACGTGCCATGTTTTCGTATGCACCACAGTGATTAGTGGTGCAGACAGAGGCAGGAGCAGTCAAGCTGTACCTGAGGAAAACATTTGTACTTCTTATTGACAGGAAAATGTTATTTGGACAGGTCTCCAAACACATGTGGGCTTAACTGCCATGTGAATTGTGGTTTTGGTGTCAGTTGACACCAGAGGAGCTGATCAGGGTGATGAGGTCACCCAAGATTACAGGTTAGGAGCTGATGAAATAAGGGGGTCCATGGCCATGCACAGGGGTTCAGGCTGTGAGCTCTGCACATTCCACCCCTTTCCCTTGCCTGGAGCCCCACTGGAGAGTGAGGTTTGCCCACATGGAAATCTGTAGTGCAGGTGCAGTGTGGTGCAGGTTCTTCCTGGAGCAGTTGCAGTGACTGGACCAGTGAACAATGACTTTTAAATGCTTTTGGCATCCATATAATCTTGAACCCTCGGGAAAAGAGATGGTGATTGTGACATGTGGGATGATCTTTTTAAAATGTACATTTTCATTACCTTCCTCTTCTCTGAGGGCTTCCAGGAATAAGTTTGAAGGACAGTGCACCAGTTGAAGCATCTAAATAGTGCTGTGAGACAGTTAACTCAAAGTTGGCTGTAAATGTTAAGTAGAACACAGGGGGAATTCATGAGTTGAACTGTGTTCAATCTGATTGAGGCACCTGAGTAATATTTTCAGCCCAATATTTGCAAAGTCCATGTGGTGCTTTTCTGCCATGTCCATTCAGGCTCCTCTAGGCATGAATTTCCAGCTTTTTTAGTGCTTAAAATGTTTCTGCATTATCAGGTTGTTCTGTTGATGAAATGCTGATACTTTTCAGTGAAATACTCACATTCTGTTAGTAATTTGAAATTATAAAAGAAGCACATCTAAACCATGGCAAGGAGAGCTGAAACAGTGCATCATGCTGGCATAGATGAATGCAAAACTCTATTTCTTGCTTCTTCTCTTGTCTTGCACACAGCACATCCTACGTTGGTTTCATGTTGTCAAGTTCTCCTGAGATCTCACAGACCCCTCAAATAGGAGAGGGAAACACTCTGTGCTTGCATTTATATTTCACATGGAGAAAATGCCTTGAAAATCTCTACACTTTAATTGTACAATTTTAACACATGTAGGAGACCTCATCCCTGAAGGGTATTGTGTGCCTTTCAAAAGGGTGAAGGACCCATAACTCACAAGGTCCCCAGCTATGAATGAATTATGGAGGACTTTCTCCTGAGTGAAAGAAATGTAACCATTCTTCAGGGGTGAGGTGTTTTATTAACTCCACAGATATTCATTTTAGTCTCTTTAAAAAAAAAACACAACAACAAAATAATATCTATTTAAATCCTAAGGGGAAAGAGTGAAAAATTAAGTCAGTCATCAAAACATCTCTTGCTCCCTTTAATTAATGTTCATTTTCCTGAACACCTTGATGGAAAGTGTGAATTAACTGTGTTTTTCTGCTGAACTGCCAAAAGCCTGTTGAGATGGACCACTGAGTGACATGGAAAAGAGGAGCTGTGTTTTAAAAATAGTCATTTGTGTCTTTTACCAGGCACAAAAATATGATGGTGACATTGGGCTCTCTGAGATGGAGTAGAAATTGCCCATGTTGGTCTTGATAAATTTTGAACCACTGATACACTTAAAATCTGTTTGGTTTTATCTTGACCTCATCGTGGTTTTGTTTGTTACAATAGCAGAGGGGCATTCAGCTACCTGTAGGCCCAAACTTTCCACACTGGAGGTTTTAAATGATAGTTTTGAATGTCATTCTACACATGGGGAATGTAAAGAACTCTTGATTGACAGGTGGATTGGAGTCAGAGTCAGAAATAGATCCCAGCTCTCATGCACATTAATCCAGAACATCACCCACCAGACCACACTTTCAGACCTTAAAACTGAACTTGATCCTTGCATATATTAAGAATTTTACATGATGTAGGAAATGTTCCAGCTTTGTTGATGGTGGTAGAAGTTGCCTTTGCTCAGTAGTGGATGGAGCTGATCTTTAGCTGAACATAACAGAGAAAGAAATGGTAAAATTTAAAAAAAAAAAAAAAAAAAAAAAAAGTAGTGAAAAAAAGAGAGTGATTTATGAAGGCCCTGAATTTCATAATCAGTCTCAGCAAGGATCTTCAGGTTTACAAGACTTCTGCCGTTCCCCAGAACATCCTCAATCCCAAGGTGTGGTGCAGATTTGGGAATCAGGCCCTTCAATGTGTATCTACGAGGCAGGAATAGTTTCCCTGTACTAAACAATTGAATCTCCACTGCGTGGTGACATCTCCAGGGCTGACACCCATGCTGTTGGAAAGAAATTCATCCTATCCTGGTTTATCTAGCACTTTAATTACACAGGGTGGGTGTAAACCTCTCGTGCACCTCAATAGCAGTGATTTACATCTGATCTGTAGTAATGAACAAACACAACAGAGCAGCGAAGGGAACAGCCCTCGGCTCTGCAATCATCAATCTACCATCATGCACAGTGCCCACACTTTTGTCCTCCTTGTCAACCAACCTGTTGTCTAATACTGAGTCACAAAATTCCCAGAAAAGGCACCTCTAAACCATCCCTTCACTCTCAGTCCACCTGAGCCCACGTAGCAGACATAATTTACAACATCTTGTACAATCTGCGCGGATTAGGAAGAGCAATCTCCATAATTATATAGGCTCGCTGTTATTTAAATATTTACCAACATTAAGCACCAAAGGGGCTGTGCAAATGATCCAGGGGATTCGGATTGTTCTCAGCTAATATCTGTTGTACCATATTATGCAAATTGCATAAACTTTATTTTGTTGCTTCTGCTCCGAGCTGTGTATCCCAAGGCAGCGATTCACGAACTTGAAACAGATAAAGTTTTAATAATAAATAGTGATGATGAATAAGTTAGAAAGTTTGTGCAATGCTAATGCACTTGTTGGCCCCAGGGTAGTTTATTAGATAAACAAGTAACATTTTATAAGTTGCCTGCACAGAAGTGGCTTTTGTTTTCCAGGAAATGTTTCACGTGATGGATTATTTTGAAGCATTAGGTGTTACAGAACAAATTGTGTTCACTTCCAATTTGTCACCACTTTCCTGAGATTTAAGATTTAAGCACCAGAATTCTCCGTTTGTTTCGCTTCATGCAAATGACAGTAACGTGAGAAATTCAACTTCAACTGTGGCATGAGGGACATGCAGTTTTCCTAAGCCAAGGGATAGAGCTGTAGCTCTTTCCATGAGTACTCAGGGTATTTTCAGGACTTAGGATCTTAAAGGCAGGAAAAATTGGATAAACCAGTCCAAGGAATACAGGAATTGCAGTATGCCCATGTTAAACTTCTGGCCACTTGACAGTATTGACCTGGGATAGATCAGCTGAAAGTATTTGTATAACTGGGGAAGAATTCCTGCTAAACCAAAAGGGAATGAAGCATAAACAGGTTTGTTTAACCAGCACATTGCAGTGAAAAATCAGCCAAATCTATTAATGATTCTTCCCACTCCATGCAGTGCCTTCCTGACCCATATAAGGCTCTCTTTTCTTAAAGTACATTTTGAGCATCTGCATTGGAGTTATGCTCAAAATCCCCCTGATGATACATCAGCTCTTAATAAACTCAAATCACCATCATTTAGATCTTTGCTGATTTTTTTTTAATGTAAATAACAAAACAATTTCCTATCCTTGCCGGGAAGGAACAGATGGTGCAGTGGTGAGAAGGGTCTCTCGTTACATTTCCCTGGATTTTGCAGCACTGGGCTCTGCTCTGTGCAGTTATTGTTGGACTGCTGGGAATCAGCCATGGAAACATTTATGACATGGCACGTGCAAGATTTTTGGGAAAAGCCTGTTCCTCTCTGTGTTTGCTGCCTTGGTTGACAGCAGCCATCACAAATCCCTCTGTTTCTCCCATGGCATGGCTCGATGGATCTGAATCCCAGCAGAGTTGTCTGGAATTTAAAGTCTACAAAATGAGGCAGAAAAACAAACAGGTTTAATGGGTCGAATTTTGCACTGCAGGAGACAAGTTTCCCATTTCTGCCTCTGCCAGGTTCTTACCACTGGTTAAGTCACTTGAGTGCTGGTGGGTTCAAATAGCTGGGGGTATTTTTTAAGAAATTTGTAGCAGAAATCACATTTTAATTTTAAAGGAAATAGTTTTAGACTTGTAGATGAGAAGTAACACAAAAAATCTTTCTTTTGGCTGTACATCAGCACATCTATGCTCAAACACTGCAGAATGAAGTATAAAGATATGAGCAAAACCACAAGTTAAGGTTTTAACACACAGCAATCTTTCAGCTTCATAGAGTTTGGGCAGAGTTTTGAGAACAGTGAAAAGGACAGGGGAGATTTTAACTTGCAATCTGCTCTCTATTGCCCCAAATTAATTTGATCACTGAGCTATTTGGTTCATGGATGGACGGAGGGGTCCCACATGCAGCCTGCTCTCCAACTATGGGGAAACCTCTTTTCTGCACTGAGGTTGAACCCCTGGTGTTCAGACTCTTGCTGTGCACAGACAGTGATGCTTTGCCTTAAAATTTAGCCACGAGATCTCTACGAAAGTAGGAGCAAAAACTGGGGCTTGAACTATTGTTTTTAAGGGTTTTTTTAGAAAAAAAAAAAACATTGAGGAACTTCCTGGGAGGACTTTCTAGAATCTCACTCCAGCGCTTGTCAAGCGTCTTTCTGCTGTTTGAATTTTCCACATTAATGGTTGTTGCTATGATACATCAAACCCACGGGTAGCAGCACGAACACGATTCATTTCATGGGCAGGAGATCCCGTGGCAAAGACTTATCAGAGCGGGAAATGAGAAAGATGCTGCTCCTGAAAGCCATTAACACGAGAATGCACTTAAATACAGTTTAAAATCATTTGCCCTTTGAAGGAAAGTAGAAACATTTCGGCGAGAGAAAAGCAGAAAAACCATTTTTCACCATGTTTGAGAAGTAAAGAATTTCTTTTGAAAAGGTTACACACCCAAAGTGTTTTAGTTCAGACCTTCTGGGAGCTCAATATCTGCTCTGATGAAAACCAAAACTAATTTTGCACTTCCCCCTCTGTTCTTTCAGTTTTAGTCTCTGTTGGTGAAAGACGTATCACTTTCATTCATTCATCTTTCCCCTCCTCCCAAACACATTAAAATACTCAATTAAAGTCCTTTATTTCTAGAGTGAAAGGTCCATTAGTTTGCAAATTTCAGCAGAACAGCTGAGCACGCTGACTTTTGTTTTGACAGTTGAGAAAAAGATGTTCTTCAGGAGATAATAAACCAGATCCTCAGCAGATACATGTCAAAATAACAGTTTGGCATGGGAGGAAAGGAAATGGAGAGGATGACTATTACACTGGGGGAAACAGCATTTTTATTAAATTAAAAGGAATTTAAAAGGTTAAACAGAAACTGAATAATGAGTTTGTAGCAGAACTAGCTACTCAAGAGATGGCCATCATTGAATTCATCCAGCATTGCAGTTCCAGAAAACACTTTATTTGGTAACATCTAGTGAGGAGCTGAAGTCAATTCCAGAGTTAAACCATAATTCTTATGGTTTAGGATGGTTATAATTTACCAAAAATAACACAATGACATAAAGTAAAATGTGTGTGCATGTTTTTATGGGCTTCCATGGCCGTGACCAGAGTGCTGAGAGACACGGGAGGAAGATGACAAAACCCTGCAGAGCTCTATTTGATAACATCCCTATTAATTCCACATCCTTCCTCCAAACAATAAAGCCTTTTTTTTTTTTTTAAATGTAAAATATCCCAGTCTCTCCATGGCCTCAGTGGTAGGAGGTTAATTCAGACACATTATCTGAGTGCTGGCTAGTACAAGGCTGCTGAACTCCACCAGGAGAAAAGGGACTTTACAACCCCCTTCAGAGGATTCACTCAGAACTCCAGATTTGGGATTAGAACTCACATTGTTCCCACTGGTGAGATGCACTCTTGGAATAGCTGATAACATGTGAGTTAATGCTGCATGAGCTGTGCTATATAAATTGGATAAATCCCTTACATAATTGCTCCTTTCTTTCCAACCAAATGAAACGTGTACAACCCCCCACACCCTGGTGGGAGCCTCAAGGCTCTGTTTTAGCAGCTTGCTTGCAATTTGCATTTAGCAGCAACCAGCTACGACAGCTTTTTGCATTTGGAAATGCCACAAGAGAAGTGCACTGGGTAAGAGATCCAAGAGGAGTTAGCACGTCTTGCCAGTGATGCTGCAATTAAACCTGCAGCGTGGCACTGCCCTACATGCAGCACCAGAATTTAAAGCCATTTTATCAGGAGCAGGTCAGACTGAGTGGCTGATCACCACATTTCAGGGCATGAAACTGGTGTCGATCTACTTCACAATCTCCATAAATGTAATTATCACAGCTACTTTCATAGAGCCCCTGCTGCAGAAAAAGCTGCTCTGCAATTTTTCACTGGGATATCTCGTAAAACACACTGACCTCTCCAAACATGCCTGTACACTCATGAAAGGAGGAATTCAAAAGGCAACCTTTTGAAAGAGAGCCTGCTGAACTCGTGTGTGGAAAGATTGAAGAGCAAGAAATAATTTATACTCGGTAACGGTACATTGGTCTTGGCATAGGCTGGGTAAAATATTGGTCATGTATCTTTTACAAGTGTTTCATTGCAGTGTCTGATTTTCAAATTAGTCTGTTTCTTAGAAGAAAACCTTTTATTTTTCCTGTTGGAAGGTACATGGGAATTATTCCTCTTCCAGTCTTCAGCCCTTGCATGAAAACAACATTCTGGTGCTTCTGAGGGCTCTTGTGATGGCTCTAGAACAGCCCAGAAGGGCCTGACGTTTGGATTTGCCACCAACAGACCGTTCCATGAGCAGGTGAAGATGAAAATCAGTTCATTACACAATTCATGGCGAAGACAACATCCTCTCCTGCTCAAGAAATGCGAGCATATGTGTGATGTGGAAACTGCAGCCCACGGCCCGGCCCTGCAGAAATCTGGGCTGCGTTTGAACCACCCCCCTGCCTCCTCCTGGGCTGCCTGTAAATAAATCATCACAGAATTAGCCTTCAAACAATCCCACTTTAGAGAAGGGAAAAGAAAGGCAGTGTAATGCTGACACACAAACATTACAAAAGGCTCTTGGCTCAACTCAGATGCAGCTTTTTTTGCTATTAAACCAAAATAACTCCGAAAAGATTGTTAGTGGAGCACTGGTCCCTGGTGGCCACAGAAGGCTCTTAGGGTTCACTGAATAATTGATTTTTTTTTTTTTTTGGTTCAGCTACCGAACTGAGGGAAAAATACATTCTGCTTGAATTGAGCCTAAATAAAACCTTTCTTGTTGTTGTTAACATGGAATATTGAACAAAAAAAAAAAAGTTTTATTTCTACCCGTGAATGTTTGTTCAGAACTACTTGACTCCAGGTTTTGAGGGCTTTAGTCTCTGCTCTGCCTCCAGAGCTGAGCATGGGATAGGACACTGGCAAGGGGACAAAAAGGGGGATAAACACCATGTGAAGATTATGTTGGAACAGTAAGATGTGAGTCTGAGCTGAAGGGGAACAGGTGACCTGTGAGGCTGCACAGGGGTTCAGACTGAGCTGCACAGAGGAGCAGCACTGCAGTTAATATTTTACTGTTCTCTTCTGTACTTTGCTATTATTTTCATCTTTTGAAGAGTGTGAGTAACCTCCAAAGAGGCTGCTTTGTATTTGGGGGTGGTAGCAGTTTGTTATCTGTATTAACTTCCTAAAGCTGCTGCATTGATCCTGGGTCTGAGCTGATCCCAGGACTAACACACCAACCCCTACACTCTTGTGGTGGCCAAAAGTGGTGTGTTTTTGTGCACTCAGAGCTATAGGAACTTATCACAACCTGAAAACATCAATTGGTGTGGAAAAGAGGACGGCAATCAAGTCATTGATCAATTTTCAACATAGTTTTGAAACCAGTTCTGAATAGACTTTACTCAGTTCATTATCTCAGGTAGAAACTATGACAAGAATATCAAATAGATTTAGATGTGATTGATTTCTGGAAGCTGCTCTATAAACACACCAGGTAACCCATCACAAAGGCAAACTGATTTCCAGGGGTGTCCAAAGAGCAGCAATGATGGCATTAGCAGGATATCTCCATCCACTGCAATTGCTTCATGATATTAAAATTTGCTCCCAGACAGTTTCTTTGTAAGCAGGTGATCAGAAATCTGTGGCCTTTGGTGTAGACTGTGAGAATGGCAATAACCACAATCAGTTCCATCACAGGACTACACGGCCACAAGGCCATATTGTCATTTTGATAGTACTGGAACAAAGGAGAAGTCAGGACAGAAAGGTCAGCAGAGGGGAGTTAAAGGAGCTCTGGTTTGGGGCCAGCACAGGGAGGCTCTGATTGATCAGGACCACGTTGCAGCTTCTACCTGCAAGGCTCTTCTTCCCCAGAAGAGAGAAAACCTCTTTATCCTTCAAAGTGTTGCTCTTCTGAAAAAGTGACTCTGTAGGGGAAACTCTGCCTTCTTGTTTGAGGAGTTCTGAACTTCGCTGAAAGGCAAAACATGGATGTCCTTGCTTTTTAATGCCAGGTTTAAGAGAATATTAGATGGAAAAATGCACATTTTTGAGCCAGGAAACAGAGCAAGCCAGATTATCAAGCTGGCCTTGTTTGATCTGAGTCATAAAAATGACAGTCGAGAATGAGTTGCTGTTCACTGCCTTGCAGTGTTTACCTAATAATATTTGCATGGTTAGGGATTTATGAATTAATATCAAACCTATTATGGGATTTTACAGTGCAGTCCTCCCTTCCTTTCCCCCTCCCTACCTCCCACTGTTGATTCTTGCATTCCTGATAACTTCCAAGACACTCCTCCTCCCTCCAGATCAAACCAAGGTCCCCAGTATTGTTCCCAAACTTCAGGAGCATCCCATTGTGTGCAGGGATGATTCAAATCACAGCTTTGTGTGCATTACCTGCACGTTCCTCTGCACTTGATAATCTGCACATTTACAGCCTGCAGGGAGACACTGCCGGTGTTTTCCACCTTTTAGCAGCATCCCAGGAACGTGGCAGGGCAGAACCTTCCAACCCCAACCCAAAGGCCCTTACCAGGCTGTGACAGTCCAACACTGTAAACTCCTTTTAGGGTCATGTGCAAGCTGGGGTTTTACACACAGATGAACCTTTCCCAAGGGATGTGTTAAAAGGGGATCTTCGTGTGGCCAAGCACTGGCACAGACATCACCTACACGAATATTGCATGTTGTGGCTTTTAATTAACACTGGGCAGCACTGAAAGATTCTCTGCTGTTTCCCAACATCGTGTTCTTCCTCCCACACCCGCTTCCACCTCCCTCTCTTGTATAGAGGAACAAGTAAATAAGGAAAAACACAGCACTTCGTTTCACTTCAGACAAATCTTTGTTTCAGACAAAGATTTCAAAACAAATCTTTTATTCCAGACCTCTTACAAAAAGGAAAGGTCTTTTTAGAAGTTATATATTAAACCACCCCTTTTTCTTCTCTTTCAAGAGAAGAACTTACTTACTAGAATGAAATTAAACATTTAGTTACAGAAAAGAAAAAAAAAACTGGAGGGAAAGACGTATCTGATGAAAATAGAAGCTGAAAATTTAGCCTAAGTTTGTAAACTGTTGTCCTTTTTTTCTCTACTGGCTCAAAGTAAATATTTCAGTATTCACGTGGTTGCCAAAGGAAAGCAAATTTCAGGAGAGAATGGAGGCAAGAGACAGGAAAATTCAGCCTATTTAGATTACAAACCCCTTGGACATAAGTGTTTTCTCCACACTCACACAACAGGAAGTGTGATAATGGAACTCACTGAAGTGTCCCAGCACAGCACAGATTGTTAAACAATATTTTCACCAAAATTTTCACCCCACGTAGGAATCTCTTTCCATTTCCTAGAAACCCAGATTTTCCTTCGCACTTCTCAGACTGTGACACCCACAGCAGGAACTGAGCATCAGTCCTAATTTCTGAATTTACTTTTCATTCAGCTGGTACAAAGTTTTGCATGGTGGCCTTTCTGTGTCATAAATATTAAATGTTAATGTGTAAGCTCCATCTGGAAGGCTCTTCATTCTCAAACTCTCAGTTCTGTTTCCTCACATAACAACCAATACCAGAGGTCATTAAATGAGAAGATTTTTATTTAGGAACACTGAAAATGCGACCTAGAGTAGGAGCAATATGCAAAAAATTAAGGAGTAATGTTTTATTGACCAATTTTTCTTTATTGCTGCTTACCTATGAAGAAACAAGAAGGTGAAATCACAGTAAAACAATTACCATACCAAGTTTACTGCTGCAACAGAATTTACTTTACTTTTTTTGTGTGTGCTTAAAGTATAATAAGGAAAATATGAATATAAAACATTTCCTATGAGCTTTGGAAATGAGTGGAAATCTAAATTAGACTAGTGGCAAAAAAAAAGGACATTTCTCGGGTCCAAAAGGCTGAGATTTGACCATATTCTGAATATCAACCATATATATATATATAATATTTATATATCAACCCAATAGTATATTTTTTGTTCTTTTGGGAAGGGGCTTGAGAGATATTAAAAGCAGTATTGTTTCTTCATATACATTGTTTTCCTCATATAATAGACTGTTATATCTATAACTCTAGAAGATTTCTCCAAATCGTCTCTCAAAATCTTTGAGTGTAAGTTATAATACAAGCCTATAAACAATCCTTTTAAGAAACTGGGGCTAAATACTGGCTGTGGTAACTGTTCTGCTGTGGTATCCAATCCTACCATCGACTGCCTTTTTAATCCATGTATTTCTCATCTATTATTGCATTTAAAAGCTGAATCGACGCTTTTTCCCTCCCCTATGGTTTTAAATCCTTCTCTTAACATGCACAGAAATAAAGGCAAACAGGAAGCATGTCCTGCTGGTTTTCCAGAGGACAGATGAGGAATGGTTCCTGCTGATTTTCCCTGTAATTCCCTGGCCCAGCTGTTTCCTTTAGCACACATCCTGATCCCCCTGAACACAACATGGATCTGTTGCAGAGCGCAGAGCACCCGTCAGGCTCATGTTTACCTGAAGGCCTGGGAAGAGATTTTTGTCAAGATCAAAAGTAATTACTTTGTAAAGTTCATTTCCCACCCTGCATCTCTTGTCTGCTGAATAAATATTGCAGGAGGATGAAATATGGACGGGCTGTTTGTATCCATCACCTTTAAATATTAGTGCTGGGCTCGTGCGGCCCTTTGTTGTGTAAAAATCATTTGGATACATTATTCCAAGTTGAATAACAGAGCATTTCAGATTAAGAACTGGAGGAAGACTCTTTTTGTCATCTAGTGTTGACTAAAGCAAAGGGACTATTAATTTTAGGGCTAATATATCTTCTCTCTAAATGGCTACGCCTTGTAAACATTTTTGCTAACAAATATTATTAAAGTGCATATCTGATTCAAGCACTATTATGCTTTATTAAAGTAAATATACTAAATTACCTACAAGATAAATAATAAGCCATCATTTTATTCAAGTAGTAGACATTTTAAAATTACATTCATCTCCCATTTAAAAACTACTTGGCAAAGCAGTTTTCCTCCAAATTTTTGGGAGTGATTTCATTCTCGAAGGCACCTGAAGGCATCACTGAGCAGCCTCCAGTGGAGTTTTCTGTGTGCCATGCCATGGAAAAGTAGAGAGAGAGGATTGGGGAAGTTTAGCCACTTTTTTCCATCTTTTTTAAGTGGAAAAGTATCTCAAGAGGAGTCACGACATGATCAGCAGTCACCTGGTAGGAAAATTTCCTCACAAAGCACTGAAAGGTGCTTCAACTTCCCTGTGCTGTTGTTTTGTCTCCTCTAACTACTCTTGTTCTAATAAGTTTGGAGTTGATTTACTCTCCTCATGGAGTAATATTTCTGTGTATTTGTAAAAGAAAGGTGACCCATCTGCTTGATTTTTTTCCCATGCAGAATTCCAGCACGATGTTCCATTTTTTTTTGTCTTATCAGAGATCTGGATGAACCCACTGTGGCAAAACTGACCCTACAGTGTCTGTAAGGGGTTGTCCTTTTTTCCTTCCCTCCAAGTTAGGCATTGGTGTCTCAGGTACAAATAAAAATGCCACTGAGGGAGGGCCAGGAGGATATTTTATGTATGAAGTTGCTTCATAAACAGTTTCAGAGAGATTTTCAAAAACCCCAGATCAGGGAGGACTTCGCACATGTTCTCTCTTGTAACAAAAGGCTCGTCCAGAACAGTTGTTAACCTGGGTTGGTGTGACAAATTGAAAGTGTTTGAAAGTCTCTCAGGACGCTTCTTTAAAGTGTGTTTTGCTCATTAAAGAACAAGGCTGGTGTTTGAAGATGAATCCTCAGCTGGAAAGTTGATTTTAGTTTTAAATAGAGAATTGACAGATTTTCTTCAATTAGGTTTTGGCTGCAATCCATCCTTGTCTATCAACCTTTCCAGAACTCCAGTTGCCTCATCTCTGATCCCATTCTTTTTGAAGACCAGGGTTTTAAATTAAATAAATAATGTGTGACATTCAGGAAAAGGCAGACTAATGTAAATTCTGCAGCAAAGGGGGAGAATTTTTTAACTGGAGAGTGAAGAGTGCTGAGGAATGGTCTGTCAGAGCACTTTGTGCCTCCAGGATCTAAGTATCCTAAGGGAAATTTGAAACCCTGCCATGTTAGATATCCATATCCAGAAATACAATTTTGTTTGCACAAGCATTAATTAACAATTTTGGGAATGCTTTCAACTAGGCCAAGGATCGACTGGGACACTGAACTTATCCCTTCCTATCAAGTGCTCTCTCTGGGGAAAGACTACACAATATACACACTTTTTACTGAGTAGGACAGGAGCCCAAAAAAATGATAGCCTTCAGTGCACCTGCAATTGGATCTGGTGGGTTGTGGTGGGACTTTCCAAGGAAATTGATTTGGGGCAATGAACTTCCAAGCTCCTGGGAATTCAGCTCCAAGTGCCTTAGTCAGCCATTTCTTGCAACTGGAGGTGTGGACACACCAGTTACTAAATCACCAGGAAAATTTGGGTCTTTGTTCAGCAGATTCTTTGTCCTTCATTGTCTTTGTCTCTCAGGTGCAGTGAGCCCTTCTCCAGAGATTAGGAGAACACAGAGCTAAAACTGCCAACTCCCTAGAATTCCCTCCTTTGTTGTCAAACAATCCTGGAGCTTCTTGGATCTGCAGTTCTGGCTGAACCTCATCCAGAGAGTTCCTTGTCTCAGCTGCCTCCTCACTGTACATTCATCCATCACCTCTTTTGTTTTCTGCTGACATATTCATCTGTCCAACCTGAAGTGAAATGGTTTCTCTTTAGTCATTACATGAATTCTTGTGGCAATAACATTCAGAGGAGGCTTTTACTGGGGAATAAAATGCGGGCTAAAATGTCACAGAACTTTATTAGACAATCTAAACTTAATTGCAGATGAGTTGATGCACTCATAAAAGATGATGCAACGTTTCTATTAACTCCAGCATATGGTAACTATTCATGGGAGGACAGCAAATAGAGATATCACTAAATGTTACTCTAAAATGATCAAATTAGGAAGATGGTTGTGTGGGTTTTTTCAAATAGTAGCTTCTTGTATGTTAATTACCAGTGAGAGTTTACCTAACATCAGAAGTATTCAGAGGACACTGCTTATATAAAACTGTGATAGGAATTTGATTATTCTTGTGAAGGCATCCAGTTATTTAGAATATTTCCCCATGCTCTGGGATGGAAATAGGTGAAGAGCTCTGTTTCCCTGAAGAGCTGCAGGGTCTTGAACACCTTTCCCTCCTTTCACTGAGGTTCATGTGGGGTTTATTTAATTAATTAATTCTGCAGTAAATGACACTTGCTGGTAGAAGATATTGCAAATAGCATAGTTTAATTATTTCTGCCATTATCTTTAGAAATTCTAGCGATAAGCTCTAAAAATGAAATGAACTGTATTAATTACAGTGCAAGCTATATTCCATCTCTTTCCCATGCTGACAAGCTCTGTACCATCCCACTTTGCCTTGATGAGCAGTTTCAATGTGCCTTGGTGATGAGTTCACATAAAAGCTGCTCTGAGTTCACCTCGTGCTGCTGAAACCATTGCACACAGACAAATCCTGTGCTGGCACCTCTAACCAGGCACACTTGTGTTTTGTGTTTGCCTCAGCTTTACTGACTGGATAAAGGGTGAGAACTAAAGCCAGCCCCAAAGGCTGCACTCACTAGATGGTTAAGCAATTTCAGTTTTTTTCCTCTCATTGCCAAAAATCAGAGGGTTTCAGAAGATATTTGGGGTCTATAAAGACTTGGCTAAATTCCAGCTGTTCTACAGCAAGTGTGCTGTGTAAGGGAGGGCTGGAAGGGCTCCAGGGAGCTTCTCTTCACACCAAAGCTCCTCTAGAGGAGATGAAATCATACTGCAAGGGCAGTGTGCCCTGGAGGATCAGACACCCTGGTGTGAGGTCATACCTGACTCTGTGATTAGTTTGACGCTGCATAATATTTACAGGGCCACCTCTTTAGGAGTTCTGATTAAAGCTCCCAAATTGTATCATAGGTTTATTCAGCAGAGCTGAATATCCCCAGTCTGAACAGATTGTGACCATGACACACTTGCAGATCTCTCTTTGCTTACCCAAGTAGCCAAAGGACACCTTTAAAAGGTTGAATAGAGCACTCCAGTCATGTCACTATGGAAACATGATGTTTTAGAAACTGCTGCTTTACCAAAGCACCACCTTCCCACAGAGTCAGGATTTACAAGTCTTGGCTGGAAATCCCCTGTAGTGCCAGTGAAAAGTGTAGGATTTGGGACTGTCAGAACCTTACAGAGAAGGACAAGCTCCAGAAACAAGATATCAATGAAAAACAGTACCAAAGAGTGTTGTTTCTAGTGAATTACCAAATTGGTTAAAATTTTTAAAAAGAAAAAAAAAAAAAGGTGGGTTGCTAATGGTATGGAGAGATGATACAAACCAACCAGTTCAAAGGGGGAAAAAATGTGAGTTAATGGATGGTGCAGGAGGAATATCTTGAGTACTTGTGCTGAGGAGGAGGATTGGAATCCCTCAGGCAGATGGTCAGCACGGAGGACAAAGGGCCTGCAGCAGTTGCTACCTGAAAGATTTATACCTCTTGCTCCACAGGTTGTCACACTGTCTGCCAGGGGCCAAAAATCCAATATCCGCTTCCAAAGCATGTTTGTGTTGGCCTGTGTTTGTTCTATTAATACTATTTATCATGTTAGGGGGATCCATGTTTCTGCCATACTCCTCAATATCATATTTGGGAAGTTTTTGTAGCTCTTGAGAAGCACTTCTTGGACTACTTTTTTTTTTTTTTTTTTTTAATTAATTAATTAGACTGGGGTTCATAACCCACTTCAGGTCAATCAATGCAAGCCAAAAACACTCGGGCTTAGGGGTGTTGTGTTAGTTGGGAACCAAATAAGGAGCTTTAGATGTTATAATTCCAAAAATTAACTTACTGGAGACGAACTCCAGGCAGGACCCCTCTATATTAAGCTCAGCAACAGCAAGGAAAGCCACTTGAGACTGATTTATGTGAACAACAAGCAATTTTCCTTGTGGTGCAGCTGCATCTCTTCCAAGCAGTTGTTGTTTCTCATCTTCTGTGCTCCTGGGATGTGAAACTGTGCATCACCCTCCCTCAGAGCACATCAGGTTATGTTGTTGCCCCAAATCCTCAAACAAGTACCTGCAAACACCTCTCCTGAAACAGGGAGTTCAGCTGTTCAGAAAGAAACAGCGACATAAATACAACTCAGTGACAAGTGATTAAAATCAGTGAAGCACAGGAAAGGGGAAAAAAAAAAAATCAAGCTGTTACTTATTAATTTAAAGTGACTTCAAAAAGCAGTTGCTAAACCTCTAGTGATTTTTCTGATACCTGTCCAGGCTACAGGTGGCTGGTAAATGCTTAATAAAGCATCTGCTCAGCAGTGCAGTTTCTCATGATTTTGTCTAAAAAAAATATAAATTATCGCAATAATTTAAAAACAGCAAGTTACTTTTTAAAATGTTGTCCTGGTTTCAGCTGGGGTAGAGTTACTTTTCTCCCCAGCAGTTGGTTTTGGATTTGGGATGAAAACAATGTTGCTAATGATGGTTTAGTTGTTGCTGAGCAGTGGCCAAGGACTTTTCAGCCTCTCTGTGCTGTCCTGCCGGTGAGGAAGTTGGGGGACAAAAGAAACTGGGAGGGGACACAACAAACTGGAGGGGACACAAGAGGCTGGGAAGGGACACGACCAGGAGAGCTGATCCCAACAGATCAAAGGGATATTCCAGACCACAGGGCATCATGCTCAGCATATAAATAGATGTGAATCTGGCCAGGGGGTGCTGGGAATTGGTCAGTGGGTGGTGAGCAATTGCGTTGGGCATCACTTCTTTGTTTATTATTATTATTATTATTATTATTATTATTATTATCCCTTTCTTTTCTGTCCTGTTAAACTGTTTCCATCTCAGCCCATCAATTTTACCCTTTTTTCCCCCAGTTCTCTCCCCATCTCACTGGGACAGGAGGACAGTGAGTGGCTGTGTGATTAAAGCTGCCTGTCAGGTTAAACCACTCCAAGTGTCCTGCCAGATCTTTCTGTGCAGTGATGCCCAGCAGCACAGAAACTATAATGGGCAAATTTTCATCGGTTTCAACTGTATTAATAATTGATCCATCATTATAGACCTGGGTACTGTGAGTAAACAAATAGAATAATTGATCTGGATCTTCCCCTGAGAGACACGGGTCCCACATTGTCTCTGTTTAATATGCAAAATAATGCCAGTAGGATGAACACCTAGAAAAGCGTCTCATTAATATTAAAAAAATGTATAATTAGACTTGGTTCGTGTATTTCAGGGGGAAAAAATGTTGCTTGTAACAAAAACCTATATTGCAGAAACATTTTTTGTCAGATGTTGCAATTAGCAAAGCTCCTCAGGCACTTCCCATGTTTGCCTCCTTTCCACTGAGAAAATGGGGTAAACAAGCTTTTGGAATCAACACCTTTCATGTAGTTTTTTAAAATAATGTAAAGTTTCAAATGGAGCAAAATTGTGATTGTTTAAAAGAAAATTGAAGAGGAAAGAAATTTCAGAATTTTTTCTCATTATTAGTGCAAGTCTACCTCTAAAATAAACCTTTTCTGATCCTGCTTTACATCCAAAGGGTAGAGCTCTCCAGGAATCCAGACCAGCTGGAGAACTGAGAGTTTACTTTTTCCCCAGGAGAAAGGAAAGTGGAACAAATTATGACACATTCACTGTATTCTCCTTTTCTTTTCAATCACCATCTACTTGCTGCCCTGCACTTCAGACTTGTTTGTATTTTTGCTGCAGGAGCTTGGAATTCCTTCCTAGGGGAGGGGTCCCATCCTCAGCTCGAGTTTAAACGTTATTCAGAAATGGAAAGGGGATTCCACTGAAATGGTAGCAGGATGTGAGGAGGAGGGAAGTGTGGTGAAAACATGAGGAAATAGAGGTTAGGGAATACCAACCATTATAGCTTTAATCCTATGCCAAGACAGGAAATTTTTGTCTCCATGACTTTAAAAACTCACCAAGTAGAGATAAATTAAGATGCCAGAGTCAAAGGCAGCAGTGGGAACCATAATTATTACTATTATTGTCCTATTCTCAGTCATCCCTGAGCCAAATTCACATTCAGTAGAGCAGCAGGAGACATAACCTGGTGTGGATAAATAAACAGACTTGGAATGAGCAGAGGTGCAGATACTTTGTCACACTTTCCCCCCCATCCCCTCCTTCCAGAGTAAGCACCAAGAGCTGATTATTTCCCCACATCAGTGAAGTTGTTCAGGGAGTCAGTCCTGATGAAAGGCAGCTAATGCAGCTACATGGGGTGTGTGTATTTAATACCAATTCATGACCCCAAGTAACTCTGAAGTCCATTGTCCCATTTCAGCAGAGAGTGACAGAGGAAAATTGTTGGGAATATCACTTGCTGGAAGTTCAGGGGAAGCACTGGGGAAGCATCTTTGGCCTCTCTTTTTTCTTGCCCTCATCCTCAGTGTCCTCCTGTTGCTCCCTGTGAGGATCCAGAGCCAGTTGGACTGGGGAGTTTGCATTGGAGAATTATTTGCAAATGCACTTCTCAGAGTGTGAGCAGAGGTTTGGAGCTTCAGCATCACCCATTTTGGCTGCTCTCCTGCTTCTGAATTGGGTATTTCCTAACCAGAGTTAAAATGCAGCCTCACATCCCAGTTGAACATGCAGCACAACGACCAAAGTGCAACAAAGTGTATATCAAGGTTTCAGGCAAGTGAACATTTAGGAGGAGAAGATGAGTGAGAGCCTTGAGGCCCTGGTGATTTTGTTATGTAGCTCCACCAACATCCTGCACCTTGGCTCCCTCTCCTGTAAAATGAAGTGCCTGTCTTGTCATCTTTTATTAAGGCTTCAGAGATCTGTGCCATTTTTATTTGCTATTGCTCTTCTGCCCTTCCCTTCTGTTATCTTTTCTTGTATTTTAAAGGCAGGAACATTAGACCTGTGCTACTCAAATAACTGCAGCTCATGAGGCGTCCTTTACTTGCTATTGATAACAAGTGAAGCAGGGGATATTTTGATTCTGTTCTGTCTTGATAAGGTGGCTCTGATGGGTGAGTTAAGAGAAAATAAGTAGAGCAGATGTAGTAATAAATTACTATCTTGACAGATTTGACATATCTCCACCCATGTACTGAAGATGAGTGGAGAGATGTGTGTATGATTAACGTTGCTTAAATGGGTGGTGTCTGAATTAGCATATTGTGCTGTAGACACTGGAAGCTTCTATATTTTGTAGCAATACCGAGCAATTAAACTGCACTTTACATCCTCCAAGTACTTGGAACATGGGAGATTATGTTCCATTAAAGACTGGGATAGATTTTCCATACCTGGGAGATGGAGAAAATGCACAATGCTGACCATGAGCATGGGAGCGTTCGTGGCAGGGGGAATTACAGAAAGACACTGCAGTTCAATATTTTATAGCCAGATATTCTGATAACAAATGTTGTTACATGAAAATGGCCTGGTTGAGAACCTGACTGTGCTATAGGAAGAGCTGCTGCTTCTCTCCAGTCTGAGGACTCATTCCTGCAAACATTTAGGTGTGTAGCTGGCTCAGCTTTGAGCAGAGGACTCCTTCCATTTGATTCCCACAAACACAAACATAGATCAGGGAGAGAAATGTGGGCTTTCTTTTTCCTTGATATGTGCACTAAATGTGACACCTGCAAGTAACCAGTGTGTCCTAACAGAGACAGAAAGTTTGTTAATACTTTTTCCTTTCATATCAGGTTTTTTTGAGGAGTTGTTTGATCTTCCAGGAGTTTGGTTGTTGGTTGGTTTTTGTGATAAATGAGCCAGTGGACAAACCTAGAGTGATTTTAAGTATTTCCTCAGCCTCAGCAGCTCTCAGTGCACACAGCAGCACTACAGGAGCACAGCTCTTCATTAGGTTTAAGATGAGCTGCCTTTAATCCAGGCCTATTTCTGACACAGTTTTAATAGCAGCAGTTACTCTAATAGATGAATGTGTTGCATTCTTTTTTCGTTACCATTGTTTCCTATTTTTTCTTCAAAGAAGCCTCTTTTTTTTTTTTTTTTACATTTACAAGAAAGAAACTGAAATCCTTTGGTCTCTACAATGTATGTACTATTTATACCAGAGATGGGGAAACTGCTTTTGTCTAATTATTTTTGACATCTTGCAAATATTTGCAAAATTCTTCTCGGGGATTAGAAAGATCCACAGAGTTCAATCTCTCTGTGACAAAGAAACGGTGTTTTCAAAAGGCAAAACAATTGTTTGTTTGTTTTCTCTTAGAGAGATCCCAGACAATTATCTTCCAACATGGCACATTTGATCTGAGATAGCTCATGAGCACATCACATTTTTAGAATATCAGTGAGTTTCCATAAATAGGACTGCACCTTACAAGATCAAATAGAACTGTGATAAAATGGAGTGCATTTGGAAAGCATCAATTCCAGCTTTTTAGAATGTTTGACTCCAGCTTTGTAGAAACTGTTCTCTGCAAAAGCTCCCCTTTTAATGTCCAGTATCTTTGAGCTTCTGTTAAGTTACTTGTTAGAACAAAGTTTGTGAGGCTGTCAGTGTTGTGTTCCCCTCCACTGGCTTACAGAACATTTATTAATTTACATGTGTTTATTTATTATGCAAAATAAGTACAATGTGAGTAATCACTTCCATTTCAAGGAACAGCCAGGGTTACCAGCTCTCACTAAGACTGAGACTCCTCATTTTGTTTCTGGAGGTTTTATACTGTCAGGTGAGTCAAGCAAATATGACTCAAGTTCTGGGTGAGTCAAGTGAATTTGGAGTTTATCAGTTTCCACCAAAACAAAAATAACCAATTCTAGTCTTCACAGATTCAGAATCTTGAGAATATTGTCCATATGGTCACAAAATGAGAAGCTGAAGTTTGTTATTTAAAGCTCATTGTTTTTTGCTTCCTCGTGGATTATGGAACCCTTGGGATAGGCAGGCTGGGCAGGAGGTTTGGGGAGCAGGGGAAGGAATCAGGTGTGTGCTCCCAGGCAGGAAACACCACCAAAGCCAGGCAGAATTACCTTGGTTAAGAGTAAATCAACTATTTTGGAGACTTCTGGGCACTTTCTTTAGTGAAAATGGATAATTTCCATTTTCAACTTTGCTATTTTCTGAATCTTCTGAGTTTTTATCGACTTATACAAGTGTGCACTGACAGATCAGAATAAAATAATAATAACATGCAGCTTCCCATTGGTTACCAAAATTGCCCTTTTTAAACTAATGTACAAAATGTGGAAAAATTGAGTCATAAGTGGTTTTGTACTACAGAGCAGGTATTTTTCTACCTTCTTTAAAATGTTTGTATTTTGTCCATGGAATTGAGAGCAGCACTATAAAACTGAGACACGTAATGTCTTTAATAATACACATATAGACGTTATTTCCTTAGTAAATCTTTCTGGGCTCTTAGAGAAGTTGTATTTCTTAGACATGACATGAGTCAGACAGCACGAGCTGCAGCAAATCCCAGGCAATCCATTAAGGATGTCACACCGTGTTCCTCATTCCACGTCCTTTCCAAGGTGAACAGAAGTGTCATCAGCAAGTGGTTTGTGAAGGTGTCTGTGAGTGCTGGCAGGTAAATAATTTTTTTAAACCAAAGTTAACAGTCCATGTAATCATGTGCATCAATCTGAGTTCTGTGGAGGCAGCTGTGCTGCTGAGGCTGCTCTGGTGAGGAGCCCAAAATGTGCCAGACAAATGTGCCGATCCCACGGCAAAGGAGCACAGGGAGAGCGGCCAGGGGGGCAGCAAGGAGGGGTTAGAAACCCCAAAACTGGGAGAGGCAGAGGGGCTATGCCAGAGCTGTGCAGAAGGAGTCAGAGGCCTCACAGGTTTGTAGGAAGCTGTTCTGAGAATGTCAGAAGAGTGATGATGCTCTGCTCAGAGAGGAGAAAACAGCAAAATATCCAGGAGGCCAAAGTTGTGTACGAGGAATCTGTGCAGCTGCAAATGCCTTTCACCCTTCTAACATCTGTATCAGCTGCTTCATCTGAGTCTGGAGAGGTGTGTGCTGAGGTTGTTGGGCAACAAGAGCCTGATCCTGCAGAACAATCTCAGCTCTTGTCTGTTTGGAAGGGTTCCTTTAGGCCTGACTGACCTTTAACAGCGTCAGTCGTTAAAGGAGGATCTTCCTTGATGTTTGCAAAGGGCAGCATAACCCACAGAGCAGACCCAGGCAGGTCTTGTGTCACATCTTTCAAACACACACCAGCCTAAAAACCCTTCCAGCAGGAGGTTCCTGCAGCACCAGGCGGTGCTCAATGCTGTTTGCTGTGATCACATCAGTCCTAATTGCAGCCCATGGCTATGGGTAAGTTCATTAGGTCTTACAGTGTGTTTTGACAATAAATACTATTTCAAAAATACTATTTCATATCTCCTGCTGAATCATATAATCCATTGCACTAAGGACCTCTGTACTTGAGTTGACTTTTCAGTGCTTTTTCTGCAGCTAAACTGCAGTGCTTCCATCTCCTCTCACAGCCCCTCGGAGCTGCAGCTTGTGTGGCTTTTCCAAGTGAGTGATGGCCCAGTGCTGTCACTCTAAGGATGTATTACTCACTCAGGGCATTTACATCTTGAGCTGGACTGACAAGAAGATGAAAAGAAGGCTTGGTTGCTCGGCCAGCTTTTGTTTTATAATTTAAAACAGTTTTTGTATTCATGCATCGCATCCCTGTTGCAGAGTGTCTCTATTTCATCCAGGAGCTGAAAAAAATTATAGTTCCCAGATCTCACATTTCCTTTAAAATATTGTGTAATAATCACAAACAGGGCACTGATAAAGAAGAATTAAAAATCTATTTCTTATTAACCATTTGTGGTTTAAAACTCTGTATTTCAATAGCAGGATAAAGCAGGCATACAGAAAATATAAGATAAATTAGTTTTTGCCACTTTGACTGCAAGCCTTCTAGGTCAAATGTTTCACAGAATGTCAGAAGTTAGTAGAAATTTTCACAGATGTTTCCATTTCCTGCTTGGAAGATAGGTACCTAAAGCCAGTCTGGATTTTTTGTGGAAACCCAGTGACTCCAGAGAGTGTTTGTAATATCTCCCACTTGTAAACCATCAAGAGCCTGGAGATCATCGAGGCCATTTTGAAAGGCATTAGTTTGGTTTTCAAGAATTAGTGAAGAAAACCTCACTCTCAGTTATTCCTTGTCCTGCAGGGCACTCCAAGGGTGTCCTGGTGCCCAGACTGGGGTGTGCTGGGAGCACACTGGGAACATGGCCCCTGCAAAGGAGGGGTTGGTGTAAATTAAATAACTAAACTTTGCACTCTGTGATTTGTTCTATCAGCACCACACACAGTTTTGCAAATGCTCCCCAGAAGTCTCCTTGGCTCAGACCATACAAACACAGGGAGCAGCAGACAGTGCCTTGAAGGTGTCCCAGGAAATCCTGCTCCTGGAGAGATTTCCAAAAGCAACTGCCCTCCTTTTGCTTTGATCTTTTCCCCCACCAAAAGCATGTTGTGCTTTGGTTTTGTTGTATTTTTTTCCCTTCTCTTACCATCCCATCCTCAGCCACAAATGCGTTCTACAGAATTTCTGCCCTGAATGTTTTTCAGCATCCATGCTGAAGTCTGAAATTTGAAATCTGGTAAAGCTGAATATCTTCTTTCACTTATACACCAACTATTTACAGGCATTTTTCATTCTTCAGGTCATATCTCATGACTCTGAATATTAACCCAAGACCTCAACCTCCTGTAACTCAGTAGCAGAGTTAATTTTAACTCAGTCCTTTAAAAATTAGGCAGATATTTGGAATGTAGAAATTCTGTCTCATGAATTAATATGGATGCTGTGCCAGATCATCAGCTGACCAACATTCATATATAGGTCTTGCTAACATAAATATACATTGCTGTGTACTGAAAACCTTCAAGTAGTTACAGAAAAACATATGTCTCGTGGTATGCTCTGGGTGTGCCATCTGTCCTGCTACCTTGTTAGCAAATACAAAGATGCAATATCTGCTGCAAAAACATTCACCATCTGAAGTGAATAAAGAAATTATGGGGGTGATGTGGAAGGAAAGCTTGTCCACACAGAAGGAAAATCATGTTGGGAGCACAGGGAATGACAATGTTTCTCCTACATCCCTCTCTTGCCACAGTGAGGGTGACCTGCCTGCCCGTGTCTCTGTAATGAACTCAGAGAGAATAAAAGGCATTAAGCCCAGCACTGATGTTTGTGTTTCAAATGAGCTGGTGCCGAGGTTTTTAAAGCCTGGTGGGATTATTTGACTTTGTTTCTGTGTATTTGTATTTGTGATGGCAATGAAGAGACCATTCTTCAGTTGAAACAACTGGATTTAAGAGGTACCTGTTTGGCTGCTTTTAAGCATCTGCTGTAATTACCAGAGAGACCTGAATAGTGTCTTCCCAAGAGGAAGGCAGAATGGAGACCATGCTGGGATAAAGAAAGAAAGAAGTGGTCCATCTGAAGGTTTTCTAGTAGGAACTGAGGCATGGTATGAAAAATGTGACAGCACCCAGGATGGAAGGGAAGGTAACGTTCCAGATGGCAGGGCACACAAATAAGTCTCTCATGCTTGTAGACACCACAGTAATTCTCATTTTTTAATCCAAAAAGAATAGTCACTCACATCATTTCCTTCCACGGCAAAGAGCTGGCTTGATAACGCGACCTTGTGCTACCGCTCAGGGTCACAAATTCCCACGGGCACGTCCTTGCTCTCTGGTTGAGCCCTCGTGCCTTGCCCTGTTCCCACAGCAGGGAGGTCAGGTCGCTTTACAAGTCCCTTCCCTTTCCTGGAGCTGCCCAGGAGCCACGGTCTGCTGCTCCTGTTCCACCCAATTAGTGCCTCTCCGTGCAGCATCTCCTGTCACTCACTGCCGTGCCAGTGGAGATGCTCCCAGCAATGCCAGTTCAACAAAGGGGAGACAAACACTCTAATGGTTGCCAGCAGCTGAAGTGAGGCTGAGGCAGAATAACCCTTTCAAGTATTTTAGGCGCTGCTGAAATATTCACATGCACAAGAAGAAATCACTGAACGTGTACCCGGACGGCAAAGTGACATCTGAGCTCCCTCTTTGGTGCCAGCTGTAGTTCATCCCCGTTGCCAGAGGCAGGGATGTTCTCTAATTGAATGGAAAGCTTTGGGATTTGGCTGTGCATCCCCTTCTACTGGGAAACCAGGCAGCCAAGCCCATTCCCATTGCCCTGCCTTCCACGGCTCCTCAGGTCAGCAGGAGCGTTACGGACCAGGAGGAGCCGCTGCCAGTCCAGCCCACGGACACTGCAGGCCCTGTGTCACCACAGAGCAGGAGCAACAGCTCTTTTACAGGAAGAGGCAGAAATTAATCCTTCTTGGGAGGGAGGAAAAGTAAAAGTGTCTCTGAACAAGCCCACCTGCAGACATTAGTAAGTGCTTCACACAGGTGCTCATTCCAGCAGCCTCCCATCCTGTGTCTCCATCCCCAGGTGCTGCAGCTCCTCGGTGCTGCTTAACTTGTCAATTTACAGAAGCAGCAGAACTTTGGATTTCATTTTCTCCGAAGTTTCAAATGAAAAAAAAAGTGTCTCCTACCTTACCAAGACTGACTTTGACTCCCTAACCTGATATTTAAGGGCTGACATGTTCATTTCTTCCCATGCTGTTTAGAGTTTCCTGCTCATAGACTCCTCTAACTAGAACATAAATTCTGGAGCTGGGATGGTGGTGTTGTACATCACACGCTGTTTAACACTGACATGAAATCCTTCATCTTCAGGCATGCAAATCTCCTGCAGATATATGATCCAGTTTATGTGTGTGCATACTAAAACCACAGGAAAAAGTTGAGTCATTGCTTCAAAAAATGCATTCAAAAAGTTTAAACACATTAATCCCCATTGCCAATTTCTCATCCTAATAAAAAAATTCTGATTCCTAGCATTCATTTAACCTGTGTTATAGTACATTGTAATATGTGTTAAACTGTGTTACAGTATATAATGTTGTAGCAGTATCAAGTCCTCTACCCATGGAAAAAATCTTTGCATTAAAGGACATCAAAAGTCCTCTTTGCTGTGGGATTACACATTCCTTTAAGCCACCTGTGGTGGCCTTGCAGGTTACAGGTGTGTCACTGTTACTAGTCCATTCTCCTCTCCTGATGTTAAGGTATATTTTGACCATTCTTACAGGCAGCTTGTTCCCACACTGACATTAGAAAACTGACCCTTTTCACTTTCCCTTAACGAAGGTGAAATGATACACTTGTCTCTCCATACACAGGGAGATCAACTCAGTGGCAAAATACTTGAAAAATCTGGTTGTCCTCAGCTCTCCCTCAGTGTTCTCTTTACTTCAGCAAAGCAGTCCAGGTTTTTTGTTCTCATCTGCTCCTGTTTTAGTCCCTCTCCTCTGACTTCTCGTCATTTTATCAACAGTTTTCCCAAAGCATGAATTTCCCATCCAGAGACAATTTGCTTCAGCTGAAGCAAACACTTACTGCCTGTATTTCAATGAGATTGTATTTATTTTATATTCTTCTGTAGTAACATGGCCCTGTTGACTGCTACAGAGTTTACAGTCCACTACAACTCCCACAAACCTTCTGCATTATGACACATGTTATACACTTCTCTGACTACAGTACTTAGCAATTATTTGATTGGATTTCATCTTGTGTTTGTCTTGTATCTGGTTTACCAGTTATTCATGGAAAACCTCAGCCTCGTGATGGAAAGATGTAGAGTATCTAATACTTCATATGATCAAATTTGCTAAGGAGAGGAAATGGTTCTGTAATGCTGCACCTGACATCAAAGGCTTTGGATTTGCATTCCAAACCTATTAATGATTTCCTATTAATATAAAACTTTAAACAAAGAGAACAATAAGTGTTAAATGCCAGTGGAAAATGTTGCAAATTATTTGGTGTAATGTGGCTCATAGACCAGGTTAGATTTATAGCAGTGTCAGTGTAGGGGGGATTTTTAAGCATCATTATATACTGTGTTCCTGTTGATGCTTCTCCTCTTATTGCTGTGGTAATACATTTGGCACAAGGGACATACATAATGCTAACATTTCTATGATATACATACCCAATAAAAGCTTTTTCAATTTCATTATTTTGACAGGCAGATTCCATTAATACATCCACAACAATAACGTGCCTTTTCTTTGGGATCTAAGAGAAGAGGATTATTAAAAATTACAGACAATACCCCTATACACTTAATCTCTCCAAATTCACTTTACGATTGCTGTCAACATCAATAATATCGGACAGAATAATCAGGTTTGTATAAAACATCAGAGCTCTTGTATTTTCCAGATGGGATTTGTTTCCCCATCTAACAGTGCAACTGTTTGGGTTTGGGGCTTTTTTTTTTTTTTTTGGTGTGTCAGAAAATGACATGGCAAGCGATTTTCCCCTGGATTTTAAAGAATGGTTTGTATTTGCAGTGCATGAGAAACACACTCATCAGCAGGGACACTGCATGTCCAGCTGCCCTGGGAACATCCAAAACACAGAGCTTGGAAAACTCAGCTCTTATTAATTTTGATACTTTGGAGCAATTGAATCCTTTGGAAATCCACATTTTCATTAAGGCATTCTGAAAAAACACCCCCTCATATTATTTTCATGTGCATTAATCTTAAATCAAACCATGCCTAGTGATTTAACCTTTATTTTTATTGATATTACTATTCAGTATCAGTATACCCACTCTCATTCTGACCAGCCTTGTTTGGAACATTTATAAAATCAGTTTCTGTCACACCATTGAGCAAAATAACTGTGTGCACCCCCTTTCATACCAGGTTTATCAGTTAGTCTATCAAACAAAACACAATTTATTTTTTCCATGAGGTTCCTGAAAGTCAAGCTAAGTGTGAGAAACTGGAGTTTGGTACTGGACTCTCATATGCTTTTCCAGCAGTTCTATGAGTTGTCAGGCAAAGATTAAAAAGATGCAGGGGCATCTGTATCTTAAATCTAGAGTGGTTCAAACTGGGAAGTGACTTAGACACTGCCAAATGTTGTCTGTAAACAGGTTTGCAACTGTGTGTTGGTAAGCAGGGGTTGCTCATCGGCACTTGGGATTGAAGAAAGGGTTTTTATTCTTTTGTATTCTACATTTATTGTAAATATCTCTGACAGAGGAGACATAACAGAGAATGACTCTGGTGTTTGAGCAATACCTCATTGGTAGCACGTGTATTTAATAAGCGTCACTGGAATGATGATCCATGATCCCAGCACAGCCAGGGCTGCACTCAGACAACCTGATTCCTCTTTTGCTGACTCCCAGTTTGTAAACCCTGAGATAGATCAGTCAGATGTGTCTGTGGATGCAGATCAGAGGGGTGAGTGCACACGCTGACAGGACACTGATTAAATTGATCCACAGTTAGTGATCACCTCCCCTGAGTGGGGAATTCTGCACGTGGGGAGGGGGCTGCCTTCTTTTCTCTAGTTCAAGAGGCACCAAGTCTGTCTCTGCTCCAGACAGTGAGTGCCACCTGCTGTGCCTCCACTGCCAGGAATTCGCAAATTAAACCTGGATACACCTAAACAAAGAGAATCCTCTGCAGCAACTCAAAAAAGTGCTGCTGCACCAGAACCAGTGTCTTAGTCCTGACCTAAAATCTGTAAAACCTCCCATAGCATAGAAAACAGACTGAAATTTCTGTGCAAGTGCATGGAAATTTGGTTAAGTAGTGGTTCTTCCATCAGCTACATGGTCATGCAAGTCTTTTAATAATCAGAGATTCAGGGAATCTAAAAGGCTCTGTTTTTTTTTTTGCCAAAGGCTCCACAGATAGGCTGTGGTCAAACCTCGATTAAGATCAGAAAGTACAAACACTGAAGCAGTTGACAGCGTTGATATTTAGCAAAATAAACCCTGTTTACATTTCTGATAATCATCTCAGCAATCCAAAGCAAGAAAAAGGACTCATAGAGGCACCTCTCAAAATTTTCTTACCAAAAGAAACTCCATGAGTAATTCTCAGAAAATGTGCTTTGTGTGGGTGCAACAAACCCTTAAAAGTGACTGTGAGAAGACAAATACTAGAGGAGCACAGGAGAAGCTGGATTTATTAATACATTTAATATTCTATAATATGCCAGACAGAGCTATCATTTTGCATCCTTGGAAACAGCACTGTGCTCCCAGGGAGACAGAGAACAGAACAGAAAGAACAGAGAGAGGGTTCCTTGACAAACTCTCACCAAAGAGGTTATGCAAATGCCCAGTGTTCTGCATGAAGTTCCTTTTTCCCAGTAAAAAGGCATCTCCAGGCCAAAAGGAGACAGGCATGACCTCTCTGATGGGTGGGACAGGACAAAGGGACTCCAATCAGAAACCAGAAATGCTGAAGTTTGACTGAAATCAAAACCAGTTCAAGAAAGGAATTCCAGTCAGTCTATTGGCTTTTGAATTTCATTCCAGCAGGAGATTAGAGCCTGAAAATGCACTCCAAGTGACTGCACAGGAAACTTTGCTGCTGTTCTACAAGAGGGATTTGCCTGTAAGCAAAGAGATACAGGTTGGCCTGCCTTGCTTAGGTCTGAGCCAGTGACCGTAGAATTAATATTATGATTTTTCTTCCTTCAGAGAGCTTCCATTCAGACAGTTCCCAACACAAAATGAAACATGTGAAATTAAGAAGGAAAACCAGTTCAAGGTCAAAAGATTTTATAAGTGATGAGCTAACCCACTAGGACTATGTATACTTAATACATCTTGATCAGCATCTCATGAACGAAGGATTTAGGATGAATCCATACTTTATTGCAAACCTTTCTTCCAAACTATTAGATTTTTGTGTTTATAGACCACATTTGTAATTTAAGGGAAGGATTTAGGGAGCCTAAAGGATGTAAGCACTCAGCTGTTTATGAAGTTCAATGGCATTTGAGTGTCTGGGTCCCTCAGGCTCCAGTCTGAATTCCAACTGTAACTTATTGACAATAGTCTTTCAGTTCAGAAAGCACAAAATGGTTGCCCTTTACAATAACAGAATATTTGTTTTGTAGGCACAGCAATAATCTAGTCTGTCTTCCAGGGACTATTTTGTGGTCACAGTCAGGATAACTAACACAATTTAACTCACTGGAAAATTCAGCTCTGTGCATGTGGGAATGCTGACTCTGCTGTAGGTTTAGAGTCACAAGTTCCTGCCTAAAAGACAATATCAGCTGCTCCATCTTCTCCCACCCCAAAAACCTTGTCAATCTTGCCTGCTCCCTGACCACATCTATTCAGCAGACCTTCAATCCAGGCCAGAAATGCTTCCTCAGCATCTCTAGCCTGGGCCTGATCCAAGGCTTTATTCCCAGCTCCCTCTCCCCAGGAATTGATCTGATTCCAGAAAACACCCCAGTCCATCATCTCCGTGCTGCTGTCCAGCTGTCAGACTCTAAATTACATCTTAGGACATGGACCCAAGAGTGAGGTGTGAGGGGGATGGATCTGCAGTGCTGGATAAAGATCCACTTTGTCTTGTGGTCTTTATAGGTAGATTTTGCAGGAGTAAATTCTCAGAAATCTCTGCATGTGCACAACAATATCTGCATGGAGCTCCCCCTGCAAGGGAGCTACACTTGGTGTGGGCTCTGGAGAAAGGAGCAAACAGGGCTCAGAGACACATCCTGCTGTCCTGAGGGTTGGGCTGCCCATGGGGAGGGAACAAATGCCTGCTCTGTGGTTCTTCATGTCAGATAGAGGATATGAAAGTTCACAGCTGTCACTGTACAAAATTCCTTGACTACCAAAATGTCTCTGTGAAAGTGCAAAGAGACAGCAGGGAGATAGGATGCCCTTGCAATGGGGCAAAATAAGGCTGGAGGGAGCTCTGATAGGAATATTTAATGTCTCTGAGTCTCTCTGGCAGCTCAGCACATCCCTTTGACACAGTGCTACAAACAGTGATTACTGCTTGTCTGAGGGTGTAGGGAGGGAAATTCTAAGGCAAAGTTAATTTACATCTTAAAATAGTTTCCTCTTTAAAAGCACACCATGGTAACAAAGTTTCAGTATTGTAATGATTAATGTCACCACACTGCACTGACTCCACTGCCTCGTAATTAAATAGGAGATATTCAGTTGTATAGTGCTTGAATATGATAATGGTTTGTGTATTAACTCATTCACCTCGTAATTTCTTGACCTATTTTTCCTTTTTAGAGGCCACAATGATGGAATGTGTACAGCAGCAGAGACTCAGAGCAGCCCCTGAGCCGTCCTGGGGGAAGGAGAGACACTGTTGCTACTGGCTTTGTCTCAGCCTTTCTGATAAACTGAAATCAGAACCTGCAAGTGCATTTTCTGAGGGCTTTCTAAGCACTCCAATCTAAGTAAGAGACTGGATGCTTCATTCCCAGAGTATGGTTGTAAAAATTTGCCACGAACTAAACGACAGCTGAAAAGGAAAAGTGGGAGCTCTGCTGTTCCTTTTGTTGTGAGTTGCCACTTGGTGATTGTAGGGCTTGAAGCAGAGAAAACAAACTCTTGTTCAAACCCACCTTCCACCCCTTCCCTGCTAATCCAGAAATGATAGAGAATATAGTCTGAATTTTGAGCATTAAAACAAAATTTCCAATAATGATGTTCCTCTGCCATGTTAAAAACCACCTGCACTGAAAGATCTCGGGATTTTAAATCAGTAGATGTGTGTGTTTGGGTTTTCCACCTGTTTCTGTGAATGCCTCACTCTGATGTTTGCCAAGTATCTTGGACAAACTATTTGAATGCCTAAAGTTGATCATGGACGTTCAAGATGCTGAAGTAAAGTCAAGCACAGGATTGTTTCACCCTCATTATGGTCTTGTTAGCAAATATCCAGCAACCTCCTAGCAGGGTGTCACTTTTCCTCCTCATTTCTCATACAACTGGCTCCTCTACATGAAAGCACAGACTATAAATAATATTGGATCTTTAGCTTAAAAAATGCATATCCTGATGAATACCCTGATGAATATTTATTCAGCACATTAAAAATACCATCCATGCCTGGCTTTCATTTGGCTCATAAACCTGAATATTGCAAAAACCTTAAAGACAATATTTATTCAGCACATCAGCAAAGCATCAGCTGAGGAAATTTCATATTTCTGTTTGGGATAAGCACACACATCCTATTACTGTCCTGTGGAAACATTTCATAATCTTTGGAAATATTTCTTTGAGACAGATAGGACTGCTCCCACTTCACAGCTGGAGAGATGTAGTAGACAGATTTATGGCATTTAATTTCCACTAATTCCAACAGAGGTAGATGCTGAATAGTTTATTAAAATCTGACTGCAAGTATCTTGCCCAGGGTCACAGAGGAATCCCCTGAAGCAGGATTTTCAGACTTGTGGATCAGCATTCCTGATTTTCCCCTCCTGCTGAGGATACCTTATTTTGAGTACCATGGCTGGGTGTACACAGCAGTATCACCTTGGGTTTTCAGTTCAGTCCTGAGCCAAACCTTCCCCGTCATCCATCACACCATGGTGGTATTTGCTCTCTGGCTCTGCCTTGGAGCCACCTAGATCTTCAAGCAAGAAAACTGAAATAATTTCTGAATTATTGACCTTGGCAGTGCTTTCCAGCTTCTGTGATGGATGTGAGCTCCCCTTACCTTTTCCTGTTTGCTTGGGACAAGCTGTAAACTCGAACTGTCTCCTCCACCTGAGGTCCTGATTTTCCTGGGAAGAGACACTGCTGTGCCTGGAGAGGGATTTTGCAGTTTGAGTCCTCTGCCATGCATGGAGTTGCTCTGCAGACACAGCTCCTGGTGCAGTGATGTCCATGTCTGCCTCCCACTCTGCCCAGGACAGGGCTCTGCTAACAAGCAACATTTGGCCCTTTTTGCTTTAGTGTTTAGTCCCTCCAGAATTCTTGATTCTTGTTTATTCCAGTTGGGATTTGAAGAGAGAATCCTTTATACTGTTATATCTAAGCATATCTGAATAAGTTGCCCATATTCTACAGCCCAGACTTTCTCATCTTCTGTCATCACTGGGAAAGTTGAGCTTGTTTTTTCCAAACTCAAAGTGTTTGTCTCCTATAAATATATACTTTTCAAAACATCCTCTCCTCAACAAGACATGGTTCCTATTGTGTCCTGCTGGCATCTGTAAATTGAATGTCCTGGTCACAGTCATGGATGCTCTGATCAAGAAATGTGTGGGGCCCCATCCCCTGCATTTGCTCCATCTGATCACACTTTGCCAGAATCATCCCTGATTTTCTCTAAAACAACAAAAAGAAGAATCAGCCATTGGAGTGGGAAATTCTTTGCACTGTAGATGGAAATAGGAATTCACTTGTCACTACTGCTTTCAAATGCATTTCTAAATGAAAAACCCTTTTATACTGTCAGTACTGTGACATGGAGATGACAGGTTCTGTTGGTTTTCCACCAGTTACAGCCTGTGTCAGCAGCTTTTCAGGATCCAGGATACACTCCAGTTTCTACACTAAAAACCATTTCTTTATGTTGCCTCTTTGCTAGGAGCAACTGTGAGTGCTGGTGCCTTGTAATATGTTTATAATTTTTTACATAAAAAATTCTCTAACATGTTCTTCAGAAGATTTATTGGTGCAGTTTCCACAACCACCTTGTGCTCTTTTCCATATCCCTTCTACATGCAATTCAATTAAATAGGTTGATGGTGTTTGTGTTAATCTAAGCAGCATTTTTGGCAACGTGACAAACTGAACTGGACTGAGTTTTTGTGGGTTTATGATAGTCCTGCCTATAGCTGATGTTTCTTAAACAAAATGTTTGAAAACAAAAAAACTTGGATGTTTTGAAATGTGAGATTCCCATCTCCGGCTATGTGGAAGCTATTCTGGGCAGGAGGCAAATATTGCAGGAGAAAAAATACCCTTCCACAGATATCCTGAAAAATATGACGAAAAAAAGAATTCCAAAGCACAAGCAGCAGCAGTTCTAACTGTTCATGCTTTTCTTGTGGAAGCCCCTTGAAGGACTAATTCAGGATTAAAATTTCTTCTTTCAGGCTCTGTCGAGGACTAAAAGATGCCCATACAATGCATAGATAAGATTCACTGATGTTTGATGGACATCAGGAAGGATGGTGAAGTGATCATCTCCCGTTCTGAGATAGGTAAGTTTAATGGTTTTTCTACTTTTACATTAATATGCTCATGTCCCCTAATCCCAGACATTTTTCCCTTTATCACTTCCTTGGAATTAATTCTGAACTCAGAAATGTGGTGCTTGCCTTGCCAGCTGTTTACAAATCTCCCTCCACAACTGCACTCCTGCATCCCAGAGCTGATTTGCAGTAACTCCCCTAACTCAGCTCCTGGCCTTGCTGAAGGGGAGGCTTCAACTCTGACATTCTGTGGCACCTTGCAAATGCCTAAGAAAGGAAAAAAAAAAAAACTGGAATGCAGAGTCTTTCAGCATCTGCATAATCAGGATTTGACCCAAGGGCCGAAGGAGGGTTTCTTGTTTAATTGCATTTCTCCATGGTTTCACTTCTTGGACAATAACCTGAGTGTGACAGGCAGCAGATTTCAAGTTAGGAAATTTATACTAACCCCAAGTACTTTTACAGTACCAAGAACTACAGTTTAACACTATCAAATGTCTCCCTAAGCCATGATTTGGGCATTTTGAGACACTGAATGAAGAGAGGGAAAGTGATCTCCCCTAATTTGTGTTTCTTCTTTGAAGTATCCATTACCACAGAGTCTGTTCTGCTTATGGGATTCATAGGTTTGAATCATGAATTCTGTCTATGGCATTTATAGGTTTGAATAGTAAAAATATGTATCAGAATAATAAAATGCTCAAATAGAAACTTAACTATTGAAATGCTCATATTGAAGGCCAGTTGCAAACATAAATTCCTTTTCTGTGCTCAGAAGAGTTCACTTGCTGGTGTAAATGGGTTCTACCATTTGCCCTATACTTGTAGGAATTCTTTGAATAAAACCCTTTGGAAAAGCAAACAGGATAAAATGAGCTGACAAAGTCCAATACAGATACAGACATAGAGATATATTTCTTATCAGTCATCGTTGCTGTCTCTTCATTGGAAGAAAACAGTGGACAAAAAGAAAGATTTCTATATAATGGACACAGATAAGGAAAAAAAATCAGAATATCTGCTTAAGATTTTTCTCTTGGCCTTCTCACATCCCTTTTCCTCAGCAAGTGGTACTTTCCTTGCACAATGCTGATGAGGAAAGGGCTTTGTCTTGAGAAAGAAAACTCCTCTCCACTGACTATATCAAAATACACATTTTTGTAAGTCAGTTTGTTTTCAAATGGGGTATTTGTAATCCCTCCTTAGTTTTACTTCTTGCTACTGGCAGGTCAATAACTGGTCTACTTATGCCATCTCCTGGGTAATTACAGAATTGTCTCCACATAGGAAAAGCCTCTATCATGAAGCATTAGTAATTATCAGTGCCTTGAAATAATTTGCTAATTGAATCCCTGAAGTAATTTTCCTTCTTATTTTACAGAATTTGGAACAATTCAAAAACTACTGAATTATTAGTAATGTACCACATTCAGCTATTACAAATAACCAGGAGATTGTACCAAAAAGATCTTTGTAGTTGTGGTCCCAACAACATTGATACATTTAGTGCAGTTATGTTTTACCAAAAAATACTTTTTTATACTGATATTTTGCTAAGGAGAGCCTTGTTTCCTCAAAGAGTGGGTTTTAATCTCTTGGGGATGATCAGAAAGAAGGAACAGATGTTGGCTGTGTTGCATAATATGTTACTGGAGATAACTGTGCTGTGTGACACTTGGTTTCTGATGTAAATGGTAGAAGAACCTAAAAGAGCAGATGATTTTGTTTATCTTTGGTAATTTTAGCTTTGTTATTCTATTCATTCATTGAATCACCCTTACCAAGTCTCACACTGGGTAATTACACCTGTCTAGGGAACAAGGAAAAGGCTGAAGAGCCTCCACTGGCTTATGTAGCCTCATTTTGCTTCATTTTCCATAGTATAGGATGGTTTTCTTGCAAACTGGGGTTGGCTGCAGCATCTTCAGTGGGACAGGTGGCACAGACAAAGCAGAGGAAATCTAGAGATTTTTCCTCAGAGCAAAGAGTGTTTGGTGAATCTGAGTTTCAGTTCACACCTCATAGGGGTAACTGGAAATTGCAGATTCCTACCACAGGTGTTAAGCAAAACAAAGCGAGCATCTGAAATGCTAAATATTCACATTTTCCAAGTGCCTTCTGGTCCCTAAGAAACCTGCATTCAGGATAGGATGCAGTGATTACAGTAGGCATTGTGGATTATGCTCTTCTGGGCATCCAGAAAGGACCTGCTCAGTCCCAGGTGAGGGTGTTGTGTTTCACCAACAGGGTTAACACAGGATGTTTCCATTGTGAAGGCTTCTCGTGCCTTTTAAAATTTAGGAAATAATGAGAGTGTGAAGAGCAGGAACAGCACAAGGAAGATGTACAGCATCTCCTCACCTGTGCTTTGAGTGTGCCTTCCCTCAATTTTCCCTAAACACCAGTTTTCCATCAAAGTGCTATGACAGGCTGAAATAGAAAGCCACATTGGAATGGCATAAATCTCTCATTTTTCTCAGTCTTCAGCATCAGCACATGTTAAGAAAGGAAAAGCCTATTTTCAGGGTTTTTGAGGGTGATTGTGGCCTCTGAACTCAGTTGGGAAAGTTTGCCAGCACCACACGTGCTACACAATGTCTGTTCCATGCTCGCTCTCTGAAAACCTTCAGAAAAGCCCCCAGCTTGGCCTACGAGCTTTTTAAAACACGAATCCAACACTCTGCTACTAAGTGTTTAATTATTAGGATTGTGAAATACAACACCACCTAAGGCATTAAGAGAAGGAACTAATTATAACCCTCTCAGCATGTGGTTTCCCCTTCACTGATAGAATCTCTTGTCATTTATTTGTCCTTTAAATGCCTTCCTGTGATACCTTAATCAGGATAACTGGATCCTTCAGAGGGGAGAAAATGACCCCAAACTGGCACGGAAAGATTTGATTAAAACTTATACTCCTTCTGTGGCTACCCAAAGATCCCAGGGGATCCCATTGCTCAGCAGAATAGAGGAAATAGGAGAGAAGGAAAAGCTTTCTCTCTGAGAAAAAAAGACTTTATCGCTGATGTGCTGCCATCCCCTCTCTGTAGGACCAGCCAGTGATCAGCGTCTCTTGTTCCCTTTAGAACTCAGTGTCAGAAGT
This sequence comes from Myiozetetes cayanensis, assembly GCF_022539395.1. Taxonomy (NCBI): domain Eukaryota; kingdom Metazoa; phylum Chordata; class Aves; order Passeriformes; family Tyrannidae; genus Myiozetetes; species Myiozetetes cayanensis. The sequence continues at coordinate 6,713,968 of NW_026087400.1, forward strand.
TTGGTTGCAGCGTGATTAATTTCCCCTTTACTGATTGTGTGTCATTCGCTTTCAAGCGAGATCTTTACAAATGAGGCAAAACAAAGGCAGAGATGAAGCTTGTGCGGAGATAAACATTTGTGCTGCTGGGACTCCCACTGACACGGGCACAGCGGGGGCCACAGGTAATGGGGGCTCACGGGCCTCGTGATTAGACCCCTCACTGGGAACAGGTAATTGAAACACTAGAGCCCATCACCAGCAGTTAGGGAACAGCAAGCCATGCAGGTACTTAGTTTAAAGCAGGCCCTGAACAAACCAGAGGCTTCACACACTCCCCGCGCCAGCGAGCGAACAAAGCACAGCCCGAGGATGATACCGGTGGTGTTTGCACGGAGAGCAGGGGCTGCTGCTGGGTGGCTCTGGGGGCACCAGGCACAAGCCACAGGGCCTTGGGAACAGATGTGGCCAGTTGTACGGACTGAAGGTCATAGCCCTCAGCCCAGGTTTGCTGCAAGGCACCGCTGGGAAAAGGGTGTGTGTCCAGCAGGGACATCGCATCGACCTCCGTGTGAACCTTTGGAAGCTCCCTCAGTGACTGGGAGTCTGATGGTTCCTTCTCTTTTTTGAGGCCCAAATCTGTTTAGGGTATCACCTCATGACAACCTAGAGCATCTTCTTGAGGGGAAGAGGAGGGGCAGACACCAATCTCTGCTGTGACCAGTGACAGGACCCAGGGAATGGCCTGAAGTTGTGTCAGGGCAGGGATAGGTTGGATATTAGAAAAAGGTTCTTCCTCCAGAGGATGGCACTGAACGGGCTCCCCAGGGCAGTGGGCACAGCACCAAGACTGCCAAAGTTCAAGGAGTGTTTGGATGATCCTCTCAGGCACAGGGTGTGACTCTTGGGGATGTTCCAACCTCCAAGGGTTGGACTCGATGATCCTTATGGGTCCCTTCCAACTCAGCATATTCTGTGATTTTGTGATAATGTTCAGCGTGGTCTCTGGCACAAGGAAATCTGCTGCCTCCAACATTTACCTCTTGGTCTGTCTCCTCAGCCTCACAGTTAAGAGTCATTCACCAGCCAGCTTCCTTCAGTAAGGTCTCTAACACAAATGTGTGATGCAGGGAAGAAATGTGCTAATTTATACCTCATTTTCACTTTCTAGTAATCATTGTATCTCATGAAAGCCTCTGGCATTAGCAACTGTGGGTCTGGTCACATATAACCTTTGGTGACTGCACACATGGCAAGCTCCAAACCCAACACAAGTTTACATGAACAATAAACACACAGAATACTTCCATTATTATTTTTAATTGTTGCATCATTTTCAGAAGAAATAGCAAAACACAGCATAAGTCTAATTTTAGCAACATGGATATCATTTACAATAAAAACATCACCTCACTTACTAGCACTGCTGCCAAATCACTGACCTGACTTGAAGTGTTCTACCTGGAATTATAGGTTAAGGCCAGTTTATCACAGGAGTGATTTATTGTGCAAACACATCTTGCTGCTGGCATTTAGGAAAATGTAGCTGCCTGCCACTCAGCCAGATTCTTTTATCACACTTGACTGAAGTTTCCAGCCCTGAATTATTAGCTAATAATATCTGAGCAAAAGCATAATGCATTGTTTAAGAAAACTTTGAAACAGAAAAACAGTGTCTTAGCTACAAGACTTAGTGCTTGCCTTAGGCAAAGCATTTTTCTTTCAGCACAGAACTGCAGTAGAACAGAAGGAAGATCTGTGACTGATTCCACCACTTACTGCATGTACAACTCACCTAAAGGCAGAATACTCTGTCCTGAGCAGCTATTCCCCCTCACTCCTGTAGGTAACACAACAGCCCTGGTGCCATAACCAGCATTGGTCAATCACACTCAGTCAGACAGGGCCAAACCTCAAAATTTAAAAGTAACACACCTGTGGTTTCCTAATAGGGAAATTTGATACTGTCCCTTCTTTGTCATTTTCCCTGTTTTCTCGGTGGTGCTTGAGGAAACCCATGCATTTCCTCCTCACAGTCACTTGGGGCTCATTTGGAGCAGGCAGTTATTTCACTGAGAGAAATAACCATCTCTTGCCTGCCAACAGTTTCGAGTGTTTACAGCAGTGCCATAATCCCAACAACCAGCAGGTGCCAGCACAGCACGCAAGCACCAAAAGGTGCCTTTTCCTACTCGAAGGAAGGATGTGCAGATCTCTCCCGTCCGTGTGTGGGTACAGTCACACCAAGAGCAGAAGTTCCCTTTCTCCTCGATGTTTCAGTGTCATATAGATAGAAAAGTCAAGTCAGATCCACATGACACTGTGCAAAAGTGCATTTAAAAGAGAACACTTACTGGAGAAAGGACTATGTGACTGGCCCAACAGGTAATTGCCTTCTCTGCTCAAAACTGGCTGGAATTTCAAACCTAGTAGATCTGGTTTTTTTCCTTTCCATACTAAACTGAGGATCCTTAATATCAGATCTTCTATTTGTGTAATTCTGCACAAATGTGCCAAAATCCTTCCATCATCTCTGCAGAGTAGAGTGACCCCTACACGTCACGTTCTTGGCTGCCCTTGTGCAAACAGTGCAGGCAGGAGGAATAAGAGGCCAGGTCCTCGTGGTGCAAACACTGCAAAGCTTTTCAAGTACAGATGGTTCTTTTTTCTGAAATTGTCAGTGCTCCTACCAGAAGCCTTTGCAACACCATAGTCATATAATTCTGAAATTATTGAATTATGGAGATCCCTTTCTGACAGATTTCTTCCAGAGCAGAAAACCTCGGTCCCAGAGTGTTCAAAAAATCAACAGGCAGGTCTTCACTGCCGATGGAGACAGAGCAGGGGGAGTCACTTCTCTCTAGTTCTCCTTCCTCAGAGTATCTGCAAGGTTCATCAATGTCCCTGGAATCTTCCAGTGTGCTCTGGTAATACAGTTTCTAAAGAAGGGAACAAACAAGGCAAGTTGTCGTAGAAGCTCCTATGGCCCTTTTGAAAATTAAGGGAATTCATGGCATGGAAATCAGACAGGTAAGCCAGGAAGTTACAGGGAAGAGTATGAACCTTCCTCTGACAAGGGAAAGTTTTATGAAACTCTCAGCTGAACAAGCTCCAGAGCCTGAACTTCCCCCAGGGTACAACTGAGGCAGAGAAGGGCATTGGATCTGCCCTGCACCCGAGAGCTGCCAAGGGCCCCTGACTGCCAGGGCATGGAGTCTGGCCAAGGAGGCACGAGGGGCAGGCCTGTGAGCATGCAGGGCTCAGACAGGACATGGCAAGAGGAATTAGAATTTCCCTGATGGCACAGAAGTGCAAAAGCAGGCGACCAAACTAACCCTGCCAGAGAAAACATTTTAGCCCCACTTCTCCATCCTGAAGAGCTTTTAAAGGTGACAGATCCCAGCCTTGCAGTAACAGCTGGTGACCAGCCAGAAGGAGCCAGAAGTCTGGGACATGAGATATTTTCAACAAGGAGGAGTCTTGAATGTTTCCCCATCAAATATATCCCTTGCTTGCGATGCTTCTGAGATGCTGTGGGCTGAGAGCAGCTGCAGCCACGGCAGCTGTCCAGGTTGGAAAGCCTTTTCTCCTATACTGAAAAGCCAACCTGACACAGGAGGAGTTCAACATTCATTTCTTACCTGACCCAGTGTTCTTTCCACTCTCTGTGTGAAGTGAGCCAAGTGTCTTGCTTGGAATGTCTCGTAACCAGTGAAAGGGCAGTTCTGGAAGACAGGTACAGTATCTGAGGTTTGACCTGCATAAAATCACCTCCTACTAATTTTTTCAGATGCAAATAAGTTCATTTATCTTTCTCTCTGCTGCCTTCTCCAGTTACATTGCAGCTTGTTCTGTTCAGGAACTGTTTCTCCTTGTGAGTATATTCTCCATGCATACGTAGAGTCACCAACTGTCAGCATTCTTCATCATCTCCAGTAATAAAACCTCTTTCTTCCTCTAAATTTATCATTTCCTTTTCATTAATGGCACCAAACATGACCTCAAATCACATGGGCAATCCTAGTTCCTAACTATGATCCTAAGGATTGAGGAATTGGGTTCTCCCATATATAAAAAAGACTATTTTACATTTTCTTTGCCTGCTGTAAGACAGAGATTGTTCTTAGAGTCTCTTTGTGATCCCTATGTACTTACAAACAAAACACATGGCAGTCACCTACTGATGTGGACCAGAATTTCCTTCAGGTATTCTTTACAATCAAAAGAGAATATAGTACGAAAATCCACAGTAAAAAACTAAGAAGTCTTCAAACCCCAGAAGTACATCTTAGAGTCATAAAAATACTCATAAATCCTGTCCAGACTTTTACAGTATTTTAGGTAGAAGTTGTTGACCGGAGTGTTTTTGACAGAGTAAAATTTTCTGCGTATCAATTCAGGTACTGTGATAAGAATTTTGGAAGAAATTACACTTCCTTATTTTCTAATTGAATGATATTGCATTACTCTTCCTATTGCTAGGTTATCAATGTCTGTGGTATAAAAATGGGCATTTACATCAGGAGTCAGGCAGTTACCTCAGCAAGCTCTTCTTTTTCAGTCTCCACAGACACAGGTGTTGGAGCAGCATAATCTGGAATATCCAGCTTAGCCTGCACACAGGGAGAGGCCTGGTGTTAATGAGGAACTGAACTGGGCTGGAAGGATCACACATTTGCAGACTATTCCATTTTCCACTTCCATTTAGCCCCTTATTGAACACACTGTTATGTGTGTGTATTGGCGTGACAAGAGATGCTGTGTCTCCCATCTGTTGATGAGGCACCTGGGAAGGTCCTGCTGATACTGGAAAATGGCATGAGTGGTAATAGCCTGTCATCAGAGTAACATGCACAACACCACTCCCCAGATATGCCCAGTGACAAAAAACCTTTATTTTGCTCAATTCCAAAACCAGAGGAAACATAACTGGAGATGATTAGTTGCAGCTTCAGCCACACAGCACTGGTGGGGTAATGTGAATATACACTTTGGCACTTACCTCAGAAAAAGAACTTCTGCTCTCTTCATTATAGCTGATTAAAGTCTGTTCACCTTCCTGAGGTGGAACAATGGCTTTGCGTTTAGATCCTGATCTGAGACACCGGCAAAGCAGAATGTTGGAGACTGTGTAAACAAGGAAGGGAAAGGGAATGGGCATCGTGGACAGATAGGTATGGCTCAACACACAGATCGATGAGGGACACAGCCCAGTTCCAAAGGAGCTCCCTCAGGAATCTCCAGCAGAGGGAATGCTTGGCCAGAGCAGGGAGCCTGCTGCAGGCAGCCAAGCTGCTGCTTGCACAGAGCACTGCACTGAGCAGCAGATAGAATAGATCACCCAGGTAACAAGAGGAATAGTGCTCAGATAATCCACTATTTTACTTCATGGAGAATCCATAGTTCATCTCTCCAGCATTAACCAACATGAGCTGGTAGGGAGGAAGCAGCTCTAGAACAAGTGTAACCCCATGAGAGGAATTCATTCATTCCAGTTTGGCAGTACATGTCAATTAGTTCATGTTAATGTCAAAAAAGTCAAGTATTGAATTTTATTCAAAGCAAACAAGAATATTTGCTTTGTTGTACTATAGAGTTCAGCTTAATGACAATTTGCATTTTCCAGTCACCATCTAGTGACACTATACTCGTAACTTTAGTAGATTTTAGTTCATGAGCTGCAAATGCGTGAGATCCAATGGGCAGATGACAGATAATCTGCACACATAAGTTACTTACCCAGGATCAATAAGAAAGCCATCAGTATTATTGCAATGGCACTACCTCCAAGCCCCACCACTGCTCGTGCAGCTGGTGAATCTTTACAGGTATGTCCATCTGGGCAAAAGCAGAACCTGATGTGCTGTTTCTGCCTCACAGAAAATCCTTGCCTGTCCTGAATTATGATGGGCACCAAGTAGCTGCCTTGTGGGAGGCTTCTTAACATCAGAAGTTCAACCGACTGCCCTAGAAAGAAGAAAAGCAAATTTTTTTCAAGTCTCACAGAAAGAAATCTGATATTGTACAATCCCTTCTGCTGATAATCAAAGGGAAACTCATTTTCACTCCAACATAAGATACTTTTTTAAGTCTTAAGGAATCACAGTAAATAGGACAAAATTACATCCCACTTTATCACCTCACTGACCCTTCTGGGCAGAGAACTGTCCCAGCCTTGCTGCATTCTGGCACAGCTGCCCTGATAACCTCAGAATTCATTAGGTAATTAATCAAGTGCAGAAGTAGTTCCTCAGCTTCCTACCCCCCTTTCTGCTCATTGCTTCTGGTCCTGTCCTCAGCAGAGTTGAAGACTAATATAATTTTTTTTCAAATTGCTGTAACTTCATGTTTTGAAAGCTGCTCTTCCACATCCTTTCAGTCTCACTGAGACTCATCAGTGACAAACTATAAAGGTAAGCGAGAGTGAAGTAACTTGAGGGTACACAACTGGTAACACACTTCCCATGAAGGACATGAAAGGAAGAACTCACCAAAATTCCTTCCTAAAGTCCAGTTACGCTTCACACCTTCCGAGTCCTCATCCAGCTCAAACGTAAATGGCCCAGAATGTGCAGGGACCAGAGCAGGTTTAGCTTGTACAATGAGAGGTGTCCCTACTTTGTCACACACATCCAAAGAGGGAGCCAGCAACGATGGCATATGGTCATTAATGTCAGACAAGTAAAGCAGGATTGTGCCAGTGCCAGTCTGTGGTGGAAAGCCTGGACAGGAGCAAAGGAAATGGAAAAACCCTCACAACTGGGCACTGACAAACACCATTCACTGGCAGGATCTCTCTGGTTTATCCTGCTAGTCACACATAACACAAGTTTTAAACATTAGGCTGTTCTATTATCCAGTAACCACTTAGATCCTTAATCTTGCTCTCATTTTGTATCTAACATGCACCTCATGTCCAACAGTCCAAATGCTGCTGGACTGTTTTCTGACTGGTTGCTTACCCTGAGCAGTAGCTTGAACAATAATGGTGTACAGGCTGTTGTTCACAAAAGGGGATTCCTCATCAAATTCTTTTGCCACAGTAAGAACTCCAGAATTCTCATCCACACTCAGCCAACCCTCTGGGTCATAGGCTAGTTCATATCTGAATAGGAAAGGGAAAAATTCCTAGTTTTGATTTTCAGTGGATTTTGGGTATCAAACTAAACTTGAAAACCTTGTGAAATCCCTAAACTATTTCTTATTCTGAGAGGTAGAACATCACCACTTACTTTATCTTAGTTGGCACATCATCTGGACATGTGGCAGGATACTTTCTAAATACCCTCCCAGGCTTCATTGAATCTTCTTTTTGGACAATAAGTAGAGGAGGATGGAACTTGGGAGCACGCTGTGACTGTATGACCTTGATGTTTACCGTTGTGTTGGTGGATTCTAGGTCTGAGGACATCACAACGCCGTTTTTACACAAGAAAAAAGGTTCTTCGTTGGCTACAGAAATCACAAGTCTTATCTCAGAGTCACTTTCATAGCTGAGAGGCTGAAAACCACAGACAAAGGTGTGGTTAACATTTGTCACCATTGGCTTGGCAGACACCCCAGGTTACCTGGAACTCTGAGGTGAGCTGAAGTCAGCTGGCTCAGCTAAAACACTGAGCTGCTGGTCTCATAATCAGATTGGCCACACTGCATGTTGGCATGTCCCTGCTGCTTACCTTGATAATGCTTAAAATGCCCTCATTTGTGTCTGGATCTGTCTCAATGGAGAACTCTTCCTTCTCATTGCCCTTTGCTACTCTGTATTTTGCTCTCCAAGCTGGAGTGTTGGGAGAGTCTTTATCTTGCACCTGGAGCCGTAATACAGCTGGATGTTCTTGTCCTGCTGAAACCTGTAGCTGGTACTGGGAGGGGAAAACCAGAAAATATGGGTATTTATTTGCTTATTTTAGGTAATCTCCTCACAATGGCTTAAGCTTTTGATGGTGCAATGTTGCCACCAGCTTGCCTAACTCGTACTCCAAAGACAGGCTGAGAAATGCCAGAGAAATCACCTAAGGATTGGTGAGATGTTAACAAAATGTAATTTGTTCATCTTTATTTCTTAATATAAAGTGGTCACTGGTTGAGAGCTGAAAGTTCAGGCTCTTGCCTTATAAAATACAAACAGCACAGTCCTTGCATGAGAACTTTTCAGAATGCAGTGAAGGATGATCCATGCACTCAGACAGAGGGAACAAATCACAGCTGTGAGAAGGCTCAGAATTTTACTAGATTGGAGTTAATGCTGATGAAGCACAGACTTCTTATTTTCACAGGCTATTTAACATTGTTCCCTCAGGTCTTCCAAACACCATTCTGAGGGTAGGAGACCTACCATGGTAACACACTGGTGAACGTGTTTGCTTTTGCAGGTGACTTTGTACACACTGTTGTAACCTGGTATCCCTTCTTACCATCTACAACTCCAAATATTTACACATACTAGGGCTTGCCATGACTCAGTACTGCATGCAAGGGCTGTTTTTGGCTGGGATAGTTAATTTAGCAGATTGTAAAATAGAGTAGATTGTAATCATAGAATTGTTTGCCTTTAAAGGGACCTTAAAGGCCATCTAGTTCCCACCCCTGCCATGGGCGGGGACACTTTCCACTAGGCCAGGTTGTTCAAAGCCCCAACCTGGTCTTGAGCACTTCCAGGGATGGGGAATCCACCACTTCTCTGGGCAACCAGCACCTTATCTTCCCAGATGTTAGACTAAGCTGGTCTGTCACCTTCCTTCTGCTACCAGTGAGACCAAACCTTCTGGGGCCACACGCAGAAGTTTGTCACTGCCCACTTTTTAAGCGATATTTCTTCTGACACATAAATCTCATTTGCACATGTTTTGGCCTAATGCTGCAAGTGTCTGAGGGTTCCCATTTCCACTGCTGAGTGCATTTAGGAGTTTGAAGGACTGAAATGCATTTAGAAAGACTCAGTGAAGTAATGATGTTTTTGCTTACACTGTCACTAGTAAACACAGGGAGGTGGTTGTTTGCATCTTCAACAGCTACATTCACTGTTGCAGTAGATGACAGTTGGGGACTTCCCTGGTCACTGGCTTTAACCAAAAGTCTGAAAGAGTTGGCAGTCTGAAAAACAGAAATCAGGAGATTCCAAAATCAGTGCAGAAGCAATTCCCACGTTTTGCCAGTCGCAGCCACAAAGCTGGATGTAAGACTCTCCTTCTCCTTATACCTGGTAACTGTGTAATGAACACATATCATGCATTAAATGATGAGAAACTGCTAAATATACATCACCTGATAATCCAGGCATCTTGACAGAAGTATTGATCCTGTGGTAGGATCAATACTAAATGTGAATCCATCTGGAGTGGGCATTTGCATACTTATAGAATAGGACACCTGGGAATTGGCAGTGCCGACTGCATCTTTGTCCGAGGCTGTGACTTGGAAAACTGGCTCACCTAGGAAGAAAAATGTACATTGAGGTTAATCAGACAAGAGGTTAAAACATAGAGGTAGTTCCTAAATTCAGGTGTGTTTAAGTAAAAGTAGGGAGAAGAATAGATTTAGTAAGAAAGGGACAAAAACGATGAAGGAATTAAGAAGGGAGCGGTCACACACAAACAGCAACCCTTGTTTGGGAAGCACTTACCTTTACTGTGGTCCTCTGCTATTGTAATGCTGTATTCCTCCTTGGAAAACTCAGGTACGTTGTCATTAATGTCTTTGACATTTATCTTGAAAAATAAAGGGCGGTCCAACGGCTCCCCAGTTTTTCTGTCCTCAATGTCGAAACGTATCTAAATGAACAGCAACCCAGATATCAGAATGGACTGAACAGTACCATTTAGATATCAAACAGAACAAAAAACTTGCCAGTTTGAAGCTTCTTCACTCAAATTTGGCTGCCATTGGCTTTCAGGCACATGCTTAAGTCATTATTTCACCTTTCAAAGGTACCAGATTCATAATGCTCATCCTGGGCATCAATGAATACTTTTTAAAGTAAAATAAAATGATTTTTTCAGGAGCAGAATCTGGATTATTGAAAAAGGCTGCCTAATATAAAATACATAAATATCCTCAGGGCCAGACAGAAAAAGGTTTTCACCTGTGCTTCCCAGTTCTGTAGTATTTATTTAAGGAGTGAATTCAGTTTTCTTCAGCTGCATTTCTAGGATATTTTGGTTCCATATCGATGAATGTGCAGGGGATTCAACTCTGAAGGCTGAATCCCCCTTTGCTAAATTAGTTCTGCTTTAAAACCAAGCCCTGGAACAATCGTGTGTGCAGTGAGGGGGAGCTACAAAGCTCTCCAGAATTTATCTTTTCATTATGGAAGGCAAGACCTTGCACAGAAAACCACATGAAAAGCTATGATTTGGGTACAGTTAATCCCCAGAGACACAAATAGGAATCACCACAGAATAAACATAAGGAGACCACAACTGAAAAGTTTTTTTGCAAGAGGAAAACAAACCCACACTCACATATCTCATTCATCCACATGACCACATTTCTTTCATTACATTCATTAACTTACTGCTTATGAACACTGCTATTTAAGGAGAAACATATGTTTCCTCTTATGTAAAGTTACAGCAGTGCATCCTTGCACCTCCTCCAGGGTTATCTAGATTTTATTTTTTTTTTTTGTTTCCATCCTCCTGATCAGGAGGTTCTGTGTTTAAAACTCAGTGTTCTGGCCACATAGCTGTGACACACTTTGACTTTCAGGACAACCTCTAAAGTTTTAGGTTATGATCAAGGATCATATCAAAAAGAAAACAGAAGAGTATGGATATTTATGGAAGTTCAAACAAAGAAGAGTATGGATATTTAGGGAAGTTCAAAAAAAGAGGTTTAAAATCATTTGTGATGAGGAAATTACTTATTCCTGCTGAGCCAATCTAGGTTCAAGATAAGAAAAGCAGGTTATATAAACACATGATATTAACATAGGTGTGTCTAATCCCTGTGAAGGATTTAGCCATGAAAAAGCAATTAACCTTTGCAGACAGTTTAAAGTCTTCTTTGAAAGTGCATTACCAGAAAAGTTGGGGTCTTCTCCCTGTCGATGGTGCGATGCACATACACGTGTCCATTCACATCGTCTTCTATGGAAAACAACCCAACCTCTGGAGGTTCATCTACCCCAGGTCCACTGATCAAATATTTTAGTGACGTATTAAATGATTTTTTATTGAACAGCTTTTGAAAAGAGAAGCAGAACAATGCAATGTGAGCAGGGAAGCTGGAACAGAAATGTAAAACACTTAGGACCAGTCCCTTCGTGGCCACCTTCTCTTTGCAGATGGGCCTTGCTTGCAGGCTTGGTCTCAGGCAGCCCAAGAGCTTTGTGGGCTGCAGCAGCACCACTGTGCACAGCTCTGTGCCATGGTCCTCCCACCTCTCCCTCTCCACAGCCTTCTTCCCCCTCACTGTCCCTGCAGCTCCCCATAGGAAGGAGCAGAACACCCCTCCCACCTCCCAGTACCACACAACTCTGTAAATAAGACAACTTTGAACAAAGGAAGCTTTTCAAAAAGTTGCTGTTTGATGCACAACTCTTGCCCCCTCCTCCCTGTGGTATTTTATTGTACAACCTGTGGTGAGTAAGTAATGATTATTCAAGATGAATTTTTCCTAAGAGGTTGCACCTGTCCAGCATATTTGGGGAATGGTCCTTTGTCCTCCTCTTGAACATCGATGGTGGTGATGACCCAGGTCCTCTTTGTGCGCTGCAGGGGATGCAGACTGTCCAACCCATGGGAACCCATCTGCTGTTGGATAAAGGGGTGTGTTCAGTGTCCTAGTTCACACATCAGCTGTTGTGTGGCTGTAACTGTATAATATTGACTACAAACCTGAATGCTCTTCCCTCGGGTGGCCTGTGTTAAACTGGAATTCTCAATTTCAGCAGAAAAACTGTTGGCAGCAGTAACCTTGTGAAAAAAGAAAAGTGATTGTGACAAACACTGATGTTGTCCAGGAGGATGTTGCCTTCACACAAACACATTGACCCAGTTTTGACAGTATTGCATCTAACCCTGGAAACTCCACAAATGTCATCTATCCCATTCCAAATGAGTGGCAGGAGAGCTGGGATATAATTCCTCTGGCAAGGTGATGCCAGTCCATGGCAACATCTCTATGGCTTTTCTCAATCCAAGCATCTCTAGTTTTTAAGACACCTGTCTCTGTGTCTTGGGCTCCTTCAGAAGTTGTCTGGTATTGACAGGACATAAACCTACTTCTGGAAAAAAGAGTTAAGCCTGGGGAGTATTTCAGGGTCTCAGGTGTGACTCCAAGTGTTCCAACCAGCTGATTTACTACAAGGTGAACACTGCACTAAAGTCTCCGATTCAGATGAGAAAAATAAATAGGTGAGAATGGTGATTACACCCATATCAGCAGGATTCAAATTACTCTATTTCTGTGAGCTCACAGGTAACTGGGACACTTCTCCCTTTCTTCAGAAATCTTGGGGTTTATGACTTATCCCATCAATTGCTTGCAAAAATGGAACAGGTCTCTGCCTGCCTAGACTTGAATGAAGATCAGGCCTTTACCCCATGACTTCCTTCTAAACTTGCCATGGTTATAAACCTGCCATGAAGCAGAGATCACCAGCAATGCCTTGGAGTTACTCATAAGCTGTTATATCCCTGTATATTCAGGGAAAAGCTCTGTGATGTAAAAACAGCAGGCAAGGCTTCAACTCGGCACTTGCAAGTCGTCTTTATCAGCTTTGCTCCAGGTTCAGCTCTGCTGACCCCCTGAAGAAGCTGTTTTACCCTTTGGGTAGGTGCAGCATTTTAAAATATTTTGGAAGTTTTAAGGGTGTATTTTATGGCTTCTCCCCCTCCTCTGTGTGCTCCTGCACAGCAATGGCTCAGGGCAGGGCTTTATCCATTCCAGCCACAGGCACTGCTGGAAAGGAACAACCTGGGACAGGACCACAAATCCCACAGAAAGACTCATGGAAATGCCACTGAATTACTGGGGGGATGATTGACACAGCAGGGTCACCACTGGGCACCAGTGTGCTCAGTCAGGTATCCAAAGCAGGAGGAGCAGAGGGTCCCCACCCCTGGAAACCCCCTCCCTGGAGACCTGAGCTCAGTTCCTGGGACAGAGGAGCCACCTGTCTTGGAGGGATCACACGAGGACAAACAGAACCACAATCACACAGAGTGGTTAAGGTTGGAAGGAACCACTGGAGGTCATCTAGTTCAGCCTCCTTCCTCCAGCAGGTCCCCTCAAGCACATCCACAGAATCACAGAATATGCTGAGTTGGAAGGGACCCACAAGGAGCATTGAGTCCAACTCTTAGCCCTGCAAAGGACCATCCCCAAGAATCACACCACGTGCCTGAGAGCACTGTCCAAACGCTTCTGGAACTCTGTCAGGCTTGCTGCTTACTCAGGATTGTGACCAGGGTATCTCCAGGAGAGGAGACTCCATCACCTCTCTGGGCAGCCTGTTCCAGTGCTCAGCCATCCACACAGTAAAGTTCTTCCTCATTATTAGGTGGAATGTTCAGTGTCCATTTTCTGCCCATCCTGCTGCACCCCAAGAAGATCCTGGCTCCATCCTCCCTCCTTCCCCCAGTGCAGCCAGATCCCTCCCCACATCCCCACCCACACTCACCTGCAGGAGCAGCAGGATGAGGAGCAGCTCCATGGGAGCAGCAGGACCGTGGGGAGCCTGGGAAGGTCCTGCTGTGGGAGGTGGGAGCCCCCAGGTGTAGCAGAGCCGGGTCTGTGGAATGTTGTGGGATGGCTCCCACAGCCCAAAGCTTTTAAAGCAGCCCCGGGAGCCGCCCCAGAGGCCTGGGAATGTTTCCGCCTCGTCACACAAAGTGAAAGAAAATGAACGGTTGTTTCTGTAAAACTGCACTAAAAGAAAAGCTCAATCCTCCCGTGGTGTTGGTTTCCTTCAGTCAGTTTGCAGCTGCCACTTCCACACACAATAAATGGGCCATGGCTGCAATAAAGGTAAACACGTGGCTTGTTTTGCCATTTCCTAAGAACTTCTCAGTTATCTGCAAAGTAAACAGGTGCTGTATATTCAATGGAAGGTGGTTTTATCAGCCATGCCCAGGAGTTTTTGTGACCTCAGACTTTGAAACAGGAGCAAATTCTGGAGCAGCTAATTTGAAAGTTGATATAAACACCACCAGGTTGTTTTCTGTTGCGCTGAAAAGCCATCCCACCAGGATGACCTCGTGTGCCTGAGGCTGAACTTCCCAACCAGGGTGTGAAAAATACCTTTTACATAAAACTACATAAAGAAGCAGGAAAATTAAGTCTTGTAAATGTTCTGCTTGTACAGTTCTTGTGTGGTGTCTCACAGAGGGGTTTTGTAAAGCTTAATATAAAGATTACAGGAACAGCAAAGCAAAGGGGTTTTTGAGCAACAGGAATTGCCATTTCCCCCCCCCCTTTCAGTCTCTCTCCCTTCATTTTCCTCTTGATGAATCTCAGCTGAACATATGAACAGTGTGTGAAATTAAGTTACACATATCCATGGATATTAGCAATGTCAGAACGTGGTTCTCTGCGTGAATCCACCCACGGCTTTGCTGCTCTCTGGATCGTGTTCTGTGTCCTGCAGATTACAACAGAAAATGTTAAACCTTTGAAAAAGGTGTGAACGTGGTGAGGTTTTTCCTGCTATTTGCACCTGTTATGATGCCTTAACACAGCCAAGACAGAAGTGACTGCCAGGTGGAGTAGAAATACTTGTATTTTTATGACATCACTTGGTCATCAGAGCTGAGCTGAGCTGAGCTCGAGCTCCATCCCGCGGGACAGGAATGTTCTCAAAGAATGGTCCCGAAACGCCCCCTCGAGGATGATGGAAAAAAATACAACTCAGTACCAAAACGGGCAGTATCTCACTTTTAATGTAGCAAATATACAGGAACTTTGAATTACAAGATCACCTCCCAATGAACTTGCTAGCAAAAATATTCACAAAAAAAGTTCAAATAAATAGGAATACGTGATTATCAACATCAAAAGCTGGGCTGCAAACACTCAGTTAATCGAGTTCAGTCCTTCCAGAGTGGTCTGTTTATTTTTCAGATGAAAAACAACCGATGCAATGGGAGCAACAAAGGCTCAATACCTTTAAAATAAGGCAAAAAATAGTACATTCTAGGCAATTTCATTCTGCAGAAACTTCAACTACACTATCAGCTCCAAGAAAAGGTGTCACAGACTGACTGAAAAAAACTACCAAAATTCTCTCAAACTTCTACCAAGATCCTTTAAATAGCAAATACAAGATAAAATTACCTCAAATAATAAAGGAAACACAGAAGGGACATGAGCAGGAAGGGGATTATGGTGCAAAGGAGGTAAAACTTTAACTGGCCACAGTCTGAGATGCAAGTAATGCAGGAAAAAGAAACATGTCAAGAGAAGAACAGTATTGCTTTACATTTCTTTGTGTGATACACTAAAAATACAGTTTAGCACTACTAAGGAAAGCAGTTTATACATATTGGAGTAAAACTCTGTTCACATCAGTGTAACAGGGTAATTTCAGTGAAAACAACTGAGTGGTTCAAAGTTTACAGTTGAGTAACCGAAGGACAATCTGGCTGATTATCTAAAATGCAACCTGAGCATATTTATTCTGTAGGTAACACTGCAGAACAGTAAACCTTGATATTCTCTAGCAAAACAAAAATTAAATAAATCTGTTTAAATATCTCCCATCACAGCAACTCGTTCTTCAAGAACCATCACCAATGGCAGGCTCAGACACGCAGATGATCCTATTGCTAAAGATAGTAAAAAAAATATAATAGCCACACACTGTGCTGTGGATGTATCTTAATTAAATAATTTTAAACTGAATGTATTTGACAGAATAAAATCTTCTGCTATATTCAGAAGTGCTTCTAAAGACAATATACATCAATACAAAATGAAGGAAACATAAGCCATATTCCTCTTCACAAAAAGAGCTCTTTTTATCTGTAGACCCAGAACACAGTCAAGTTAAAATGGTAACATGATAAGCCCACCCCTTGCAGGTCTGCTCAGGCCAAGAGCTGTTTGTTGAGGCAAACACAGAATTTCTATTTCTGTGTGTGAACAAAGACAACTGTGAAGTATCAAACCAATGAGCAAAAATTAGACTGGTGTGATTATCATGTGAGACAAACTTACTTGGCCAGATCACACACAGCTGAACGATGAGCAAGTGTTCACACTTACTTGAAGTGGCTTCACCATCTCCACCTGCTTCACTCTGTATCTCCAGTATCAGCCTGATGTCCACCAGATCACAAGCACTACATTGAAACAAAACTTTCCTACCTCTGTGATAACAAACTTTTCTCAGTGCCAATCACCTCTGATCTGGTTTCTGATTGAAATGTTGCTTATTTTATTCTTCAAGCACTGGTCATGCAAAATGTGCCTGCACCTACACGCCCTCCTGAGAACCCGGGGAAGCATCAATATACAGGAAGGTTTCCTAGGAAAATTTCTCATCCACTAATATTCAGTGCTGTAACAACATGCTAAATTAATTCCTGCACCTAACAGAATGTGTTTAAAAACTGCTATTCTGATTATTGCCTGGATCCTGCTTATTTTTTGTGCTTAGAACAGTGGTCTAGGACAGGGAACTCAACTCCTGCTCACTGGCAAGAGCAGCTCTAACTTGGACCACTGTCAATGTGAATCAGGAAAACTTGACTAAGGCAGGCTTGCAAAATTTGGCCAGAGCTTGAAATACAAGCACTGGATGCAGGAACTTTTCATCTAAAAAAAGCTGAAATAAGTGATATGAGGCTGGGCCAAAACAAAGGGGTGAAACAGTGACAATGGGATGTGCTGGTCCTCTGTAGCTGCTGGTGTTCAGTTCCACCCTCTGAGTCCATCCCACCTCTGAGACAGCCAATTGATTTGATCTTTGAGCATGTCAGATTAAGTTTCACTTTAATTGCATAGAGCTGAATGTACATGCAACTACAAGTCATTTTAACTGTAATTTCACAAATACTGAATCTGGAAACGTGATACCATTAAATTTGTTTCCTTTATCAATTTAAAATTTCACATTTGGTCTCCAGCAGACTAGGAAAAAAACACTAAAAATATTTCTTAAGACTATTCCTGAGCAATGTTTTTATGTACCATAAAATAATCTAGTTTATTACTACATTTATTAAGATTTTCACATTTTAAACTACATATATATTTATATATAAATCCATGCTTTGAAATTTTACAAAGCTGAAGATCTGGTAGGCACAATGAAAGATAGAAACAGCTAAGCATCTTAAAACCAAGATGAGCTCACCAAGAGAAGTGCAATTTAGCTATATACATGAAGGACTCTTTAGTATTTGCTACTTTTTCCACTTTCCATCACAATGTGAAGGATCTGGTCCGTCAGACCTCAGCTCACTGCTCATGAACACTGTAACTGGCTGGCTGAGGATGAATTTAATGCTGACCAGGATTTCATTTTTAAATGAAAATACAAAACATCCTCTAGAATTCAATTTAAACAAGATTATGTCCCCAGCTGCTGGGTCTGAGTTGGAATTGTACCAGATGAACTGACATATGAATATTGTCTGAACTGTCCTTTGTGTTCTCTTGTATCTCACAGACACAAGAGAAGACAGAGGGCCCAAGGACAGGACTCAATCCTGGTTGTACAGCCAGGATTGTCTCTGTAGGATATTTCCTCATGTCACCTCAATAAACCTTGAAACAAGGAGCCAAGCTAGACTGGCCCATGGGCTAAATAACAGTCATCTTGGGTGACTGAAAATAGGTATCTTCTGTATCAAGATGTATCTTTACCTGAACTTCCAACAGCCTTTAAATTCTTCCCCTAAGAGTTTACTTTTTAGGTTTTGAGAGGCCACCAGTTCTGCAAATGAGGCCACACAGTCTCTGGTAATACCCTCACTTTGCATTACTCTAATAAATTCATGTGCAATTTGAAATTTGGCCATTTCCTCTAAAGACAAAAAGCATCAAGACTTACAAAATGAACTTCCAGGAAAGCCTCTGTAAACACAGTGAAGATTCCAGGTATAAAAATACACATTCCATTTTCTTAATCTGTCACTATTGAAGCTGTCTGCTCCCTAATATTTTGTCTTAAAAAGATCCTTTCCACATTAAAATATTTCAAAACATTATCTCCATTCTTCTTCTTCTCAAAAAAATAGTATCTATTTCATCAAAAAAATCCAATTCTTCATCTTCTGTGAAGACTCAGAGTTGGCTTTGCATAGATAGCAGGCTCCATTATTTTCCACAAAACAGCTGAGCCCTTTCCATCAGAAACCACCACCATCCAACCTGCCTCATAAAACAGCAAGAAAAAAAGAGCATGGACCCTCTTCCCTCAAAACCACCATGGGAAACACAAGGACCACCACAGCCTTCAACAGACCGGTGCAAACACATCTATTTCTCTAAACTTCACCCTGTGCTACTGTTATCTTCATCGAGCAATTGGAAATATTTTGGAGGACAGACCAATGGAAGACACTTGCCTTCAGGGAAAAAAACTTCCTGCTGGCCTTGCTGGCTTAAGATCAAAGGTACAGAAATGAAGAGTGCTGACCCAGAACCCAGAACGTATTTTCTCGGGATCTTCCTACGAAGAAAACCCTCCCGCACTGGCCAAAAGCAGCAACATTCCCTAACGGCTTTTCCTTCACTTGAACTTGTGTGACGTTTGCTTGGTGCCATTTGTTTTTGTTTTCCTGTCCCCTGCTGGTTTTTTAGGAGGAGCATAACCGCTGGCATTGCCGTTTCTCTTTGGATTCGTGCACGTGAACGTTTTGAGGCCTTTGACGGGAGCAGCTGCGCCGTGGAACGCTGGGCTTTGCCTGGGGGTCTGATGTTACCAACACTTTGGATTTTAGGGCTGTTCTCGGAGGGCTGCAGGTTGAGGAGCTGTTGCTTTGCAGGTGGTTTCTTTCTCAGTTCACCCCTGGCATCCCCAGACTGTCTCTGAGAAGGGGCTGCACATCCCGTTCTCTCTGCCAGTCTCGAGTGACCGGGATGAGAATGTAACTGGCGGCTTCCCTCGCAGTGGGGATCCCCCCTGTGACCCAAACAGCTCCTGGGCAGCCTTGCAACACTGTCCTGGGGCACCCCCTGCCTGCTGGGCACAGGGCTGAGCAAGGCCTTGCCTTTGCCAGGGCTCTTCAGGGCACGGGTGGAGCCGGGCGCAGTCTGGGGCCGGGCCTTGGCCGCCTTTCCCCTCTCGTTCTGCACCGTCTGCATCTGCAGCCACTCCAGCTGCACCAGGCGCTCGATGTACTTCTCCAGAAATCCCGTCGGCTTCGGCCGGAAATCAGTCTTCCCTTCCACGTGGACAAAGATGGCCAGCTGCTTCAGGTCCCAGGAGTTGAAAGGGGGTGGGAGGAAGTCTGGGTAGTAATATTCTGATTTTTTAAAACCCATCTCAGGGATGTGTTCCAAGCAATCCGGATCGATTTCTTCAGCTCGGAGAATGAGCTCTGGTGGAGTGCAGGGAGAGGGGGGAATGGGAATCCTTTCTGAATCAGAGAGGTCACTGGCACTGTCATCTTCAGCATCTTCTTTAATAATTTGTACCGATTCAAAATCAAGAAACATTTGACCTACAGATGCTTCTTGCCATTTAGAAGGGCCTGGACTGGCTCCAGCAACGTGTTCTTCATGATTCTTTTCCAACTGTTCTTTTTTACTGCAATAAAAATGTTGCACTGGGACATCTTTAACCCTACAGAAGTTTCCTTGTGTGCTGCCCTTTGTGCTTGGAGGGATCCTGTGCAGAAAAGGTTCATTCTGCCTTCTTTCTGGGAGACTCCTCTTTGGTCCTTGCACACTGTGCAGTGATGGGCAAGCACTCAGGATCCTGAATGAGAAGAAAGATCATGTCTTGTCAGAATGGTTAATTCTTTGAACATCGGCTTGCAAAGGTCTTGCTACCCCCCTTCAAGGACAGGGATTTACATGATGGAAGATAAAACTGGCACAGAAACTTGGTCATGAGGCAAAATTAATATTTGCTGGTAGAGATAACACTGTCTACTACTGATTTATTTTATTTTATTCTGATTTTTCCTAAGAATTCACTAAGGCAGGACAGTAAGTTTGCATATCGATAAATTATATCTGTTGCCCTCATAAATGCTGAACTCTGGGGCCAGTGAAGTCAAAAGCACAACACAGCAGCCATGATTTCATCACACGCATTTTATAAACCAGTCTGAAATGACCACAAATTAAAGAGACAATCTGAACATAAAACTACCTTTTGGACTGAGTGTTGCTCTCCAGATGGTTTCTTCCCTTCTTAAGAACATTTGGTTGGTTACCATCTTGAGTGTCAGGGGAAAGCTGAAGAGATATGAAAGTATGGGATGTTATTAAGAAGCTGACTTAAACTAGGTACTCTTCTTACACTAAAAAAGGCATTATTTACCTTTTCAATGGCACTTGATACATTCTTGCCCAATCTTCCAGGAGAAGATTTCACATAAGAAATTGGTTTATTTAGTCCTTTGGTGCTTGGATGGCTTTTTCCATTGCTGTAACTATGAAGGATTAAATAGAATATCACTTATAAATAGCAACATATATGACCATCAGAAAGAAAATACAATAAAAGATTAGAATGCAATTGAATTTAGAAAAGAGAATTGACTGCAACTATTCTTAAAGTTCACCAAACTCTGCCACGGTCACCTTTTATTTTTATACTACTAATGCACTACTGTATTTTTAATACTATTACTTCAATAGTGAATAATTCTGATGATATAATAATAGAATGTAGCCCTTATATAGAATCCTCTGACAGAGTATCCCAAAATTACTTTGGGGGTAATAAATAATAGTCTAATCAGTCAGTTAATTTGCCAGAATGTACATCTTGTTTTCACAGGTTTTATGTCAATATAGTCAGATTTTGGTTTTTAAAAAACCTGATTTCATAAATTCAAGAGCTTATAAAAGAACGAAACTACGTCTTGTGCCTCCAGCACTGCTGCAGTCACCTCTGTGACTTTGTGACCTGCATGATCATCCTGCACAATCATTCCTGCTGCTGTGGATCAGGGCAGAGGATGACAATCTCAACAGTACAGCCAGGCACTTATTAACTCATCTACAGTATCCTGACAGTCCTGTAACCAGAAAGAGAGAAATTGATTTCCTTACTTTACCATTCCTTTGTGGTTTTCATTGGTGTGGCTGTGGCTTCCCTTCTGCTGTGTCTCTCTGTGCAGCAATAAGGGATATTCTTGAATGCCTGGTCCCATTATTCCTCTCTTTCAAGGGTATCTGCACCTTTATTTTTACATAATCTTCAAACGGCTCCAGTCTTTTGGGTTTGCGAGACACAGCGTATCAAACGCAGACATCGCCACGTCCTGGAGCTGCTGGGAACAAACCAAATCCTCCCAGTGTGATTCTATTTTTAAAGCAGGAACATAAACAGAATCAGCTCCTGGAAAACACTGTCCCCTCGCTTAACGGGAACCAGCATCATCCATCACTATTCGCAATCCAGGGAATTACCTGGGGGGTCGGCAGCGCCACCAGAGCTCCTGTGGGGTGTCATGTGCTCACCATCCTCACCATCCCCACCATCGCTCCGCCTGCGCACTTGGATTGACTTGGATTGCCTGGAGCCGGGCATCACAGCCCAACGGGGAGGGTGTTCCTGCTCCCAATTTACCGGGAGCAGATGCTCATCCCCCCCCTTGCGTTCCGTGCGTGCCGAGCTGTCCTTTCCGTGTCACAAAAGACGCGCTCTTGCAATATTCATGTATGCAAATTTTGAACCGGATACTTAATTTTTTTTTTCTTTTTCCAAAACAAATGCCTACTGAAAACACTCAGAGCGGGATCTGTGGCATTCTTTTATTTCCCAGGAGCTGAATTCGCATTCCAGGGTACCGCACTGGAGTGCACAGACACGGCGTGCAAATGTGACAGGCGACCGTCAGCTCTGCTGACCCACCTTTACTGTCACTGCACTGCTGTTTATGCATTGCTTATGCACATTAATGCAAAATAAATGGAGAATAATTTACATTCGATCCCGTCCTCTGTCACACGCCTCCCCCCATCCTGTCCCCGGCCAAGGAGGAGCGCGGGGAGAGAACCGGGGCCCCGGAGCGCCGGGACGGGGCAGATCAGCGGCCGCGAAGAGGCAACACCGGGATGGCAGCACCCGGGATGGATGGCAGTACCCGGGATGGATGGCAGTGCCCGGCATGGATGGCAGTGTCCAGGATGGATGGCAGCACCGGGATGGATGGCGGCAGTGCCCGGGATGGATGGCGGCAGTGCCCGGGACGGACGGCGGTGCCCAGCATGGCTGGCAGGCTGTGCCCGCAGCAGCCGCCGATGCGGGCCCCGCTCCGCTCCCCCCCGGGCTGCCCCAGCGGTCCCCGGCGCGGTGCCCGCGCTCCGCAAGGACAGCGCCCGCAGGGTTCCCGAACCCGCCGCCCCCGCCACCTCCCACCGGGCTCGCCCCCATCCCCGCGCCACGGCCGGGCCTCTCCCGATCCCCACCGTACCTTTTCCTCCGGCACCGCGTCCTCCGCCGCCGAGGGCGGTCCCGGGGAGCGCAGAGCGAGGGGCGGGCCGGGGCGGGGAAAGGGCCCGGCGCCTGCGTTGTGGCGGCGGAGCGGGGTCCGCCCGGGCCGGGCCGGGCTCAGGGGGCCGGGTCGCTCATGGGCGCTGTGGCGGCCCCGGGCGCGGACCGTCCCCCCGGGCCCGGCGCTGCGGTCCCGCCCGACAGCCCCGGCCGCGACAGCCCCCGCGCCCCCTCCAGCCTCTGCAGCAGCCCCGGGCTCGGCTCCGGCTCGCTGCCGCCCGACAGCCTGCAAGCCTTCCCCGGGCTCGACTCGCCCAGCATCCAGTGTGACAGCCTGGAGTGTCCGCCCTGCTCGTCCTGCTGCTGCTGCCGCGGCAGCGCGGGGTCGGTGGGGGTCAGCGAGGACAGTCTGCAGGCCCCTCTCGCCCTGTGCTCCGGCCGGGGGTGCCTCGGGGCGCACCCGCCATCCAGCGACCTCTCCGACAGCCTGGAGTCCCTTATCCAGCACGACAGCCTCCAGTCGCTCTCCAGCCTGTGCGTGAGCTCCTCCAGTATCAGCGGTGATAGCCTTGAATCCCTCTCCAGCCTGAGCCTCGGGGGCACCAGCCAGCACAGCGATCTCGAGTTTATCGGCCCCTGAGACTGCCTTCATCTCGCCTTCATCTCCACACACACACCCTCGCCGCTGGATCCTTCCAGCTGCTCTGAGAGCTTCCACGTTTGTGCCCTTTGTTCACAAGGTGACATTCAAGTTGATCCTTCTTCCTGCATCCAGTGCAATAACCTCAGACCTTACTGTTCGTGGCTGCCATTCCCAAATTAAGTGCTTCAGAAGGGCAGTGTTCTTTATTACCTGGTTCTTTACCAAGAACCATTACCTGGTCCTTGCCTGGTTCTTTGTCATTGGTTAAGAATGGAAGTGCGTGGTCCTCGGAGGAATCCCAGCTATCTCTCTGATCTCTATGAGAACATGTTAAGGGCTGAAGGAGCAGCACGACGAGGGCAGCAGCAGCCCCCAGCAGTCCATACAGGTAGCAGCCTGACTTTTCGGAGCAGCACCCCAGCCAAGGAGAGCCCCCAGCCAAACCACCGTCAGAGCAGCACATCCTCCAGCTGTGACCCAGCACTGCGGCCCATCATACGCCGCCGAGCCAGGTCTTTGCCCACATCACCCGAAAGGAGGAGAGCAGCGGTGCCCCGTCAGCTTCCTGCATGCCAGAGTCGGATGAACCGCGTGAGGTTTGCTGATGCTTTGGGTTTGGAGCTCACCGAGGTGAAAGTCTTCCAGACTGGCGAGGACCCATCCATCCCCTTGCATGTCCTGTCCAGGCTCTCCATAAACTCAGACCTCTGGTACAGCAACTCGCACTTGGAGTTTACTATGCAGTGCTTGGTCCCTGACTTCCAGCAGCCTGCAGACTGTATGGATTTCTCCTCCCGGCTTCAGGAGCAGCAGGTGTGTCTTGAGCGGGTGACCAGCTCTGATCTGGGGCTCAGTGGCACCATCCAGGTTCGCAATGTGGCGTTTGAGAAGCGGGTGTCTGTGCGCTACACCTTCAACCAGTGGCAGAGCCTCCACGAGGTGTGCGCTCGCTGGCACCGCAGCATCCCGGAGAAGAACGGGCAGGATCAGGTCGATGTTTTCACTTTCTTTCTCCCTGTGCCTCCTTTCCTCCTCCAGCTGTGCTCTCTCGTCCAGTTTGCAGCAAGGTACCAAGTCAATGGTCAGGAGTACTGGGATAACAACAGAGGCAAAAACTACACTCTCACCTGCCGGACTCACCCCCTTAAAATGCCGAGGGAGTGTGAGGAGAGCTGGATCCACTTCATCTGAACAAAGGACGTGGGTGCAGAGCAGCTTGTCAGTAGTCTTGATGGCACTCTGTTCCTTGGCATGGCTCTCTGCTCCTATGGCAACAGTCTTCTCGGTGAAACCTGCCAAACCTAGCAGGAGCAGCCAGTGACCCTGACAAACTGTTCCAAACTTCTCAGAAAGTTAAAAGGGCCAAAATCTTTACTGAGATACACTTGCAGAAAGCCCATGTCATTTCTTGTAATATGTGAGCAGAATGGTTTCTAGGAATGCTGTCAGACTACCAGAGGGCAAAGCAGCACGTTTCTTTTTCCTAGCGATACTCTTAAGTTGCATAGAATGTTTTTAACTGATCTCATTTTGTACTATTTGTTTTCTAAATGGACAGCGTGGCTTTACTAGTTTTGTTTCTAATTTTGTTTATATTATCTCACAAGTCTGGGCACTATTCCATTTCTGCATAATTTGGATGGCAGACACTGTAGGGAGTACTTGTATTTATATATATATATCCTACTGTCGTGGTAACCACGAAGGCTGTAACCACGTTAAAAATTTCCATTAATATTTGGGTTGGAAATTAAATGTTACTATGAGCGGAACATACATGAAAATATGCCATCAGCCTCTCTCTTTCCCTTAAAAAATACCCAAAGAGGTGCCTTTTCTTATCTCCAGTTTTTGTAGCAGAAGTGATTGTTATCAAAATGTAAGGCAGACCTTCCTGGGGAAGTTCTCATCTTTTTCAGGTGGTGCCCAAATAGGTTTTTCTCCAGACGGTAGTAGAGGAATTGTCCTTTCCTGGTGCACCTGTATTTACTAAGGGAAACGAGCAATTTTGGACTTGTGGTGTAGTTGAAGATCTCAAAACACTGTATGAATGCTCATGATTTTACCAGTGTTTCTGATAAAATTATAAATTAAGAAATGGATATGATATATATATATAAAAGGGAAAAAAAATAGACAGCATAGGGAACAGGTTCCAGAGCCTTGGAATAGCATGCCAGAACCCTGAATCCTGGCTCCCTGTTACCCAGTGTCCCAGTACTACTGCAGCAGGACCTTTGAATTCTTTATTTAACTACTTCTCATTATAAAACTCCCAAGACTGCAGCCTTTGCAGCACGAGCAGGAACTTCAAAGCAAAATTATGATTTTACTACTTATGCAAACCCATAAACAGAATCCCTTCTGCTGCAGGGAGAGCACAGGAACACTGTTACACACCATCTTCCCATGAGTCTTGCACCACTATTTCATTCTGTGGATTTAGTGTGGTTTAGGATTGGCAACAGGCTTGACTCTATTGAGCAAAAGATTGTCCATAGTTGTTTTCATACATATTCATAACTGCATGGAAAGTTTAGCTTTATATGGTAGCATGAATTTTCGGAGCTGGCTGGCTGGAGGTATTAGAAAAGCTGCTTTTTAGGACTGTACTGTGAAAATCAGGCCACTTATTCGGGCATATTATTTTGGATTGGTGCTTATTTATTGAAATCACAAGTAGGTTTTAAAATCACAATTGTAAGGAACCCATGACCAATTCTATATTAGCCCAGAACATCTTCTGAGTAACTCTGGAAGTGCAGAAACCCCCAGAAAATTAATTTGTCTGGCAACTTAATGTTGCTGCTTTGTTGTGGTAGCCATTCAGCAAAGCTGGGATTTCAAGTGAGGAAGCTGCCTCATTCCAGTTAGGCTTTGGCTTTCAGAGGAGCCAAAGTCAGGAATGAAGATTGATGAGCTGCTGAGCACCTCCTGCAGAGTATTCAGAGGATTCAGTCCTATTTGGAACTATTGAGTATTGACTGCCTTGGCTGCTTTGCTGGAGCACTGTGAGGCTGAACATTTAGGTGGAAATTGTTTTGGAGGAGGAGGTGAGGCTGAAGTGTGATTGTCAGAGGGTAAAGTGCTGCCTGCTTTAAAATCCACCTCTTGTTTTCTCGACCTGGGTTAGAGCAGTGACCATTACCAATCGGGCAGCAACTTCTTGCATGGAACTGTAAGTCTGGTCTTCCTCACATGGCACAAAAGATGGTAACTGTAAGAAGGGGTGTTGTCTAATTGTAAGGAATTTTGCCTTAGGAATGCTGGCCTTCCTGTGACTAAGTGACAAGACAGTATAGGACATAGAATATCTGCACTAGTCAATCCATATTCTCCTAGAAATGGAGATGTTTTCACTGTAGTTGACTGCCTGTGGTGTGACAAACTGCATCACCTCTGCTGAGTGTGGAGAGAACTGTGCTGCCATTCTGCATCTCAGCGTTAGTGCAGATTGTGCCAAATCGTGCCAGAGCAGGTGTCAAGTGAGGTGAGCTGGAACACACCTTCCCTGACTGCCGAAAGAATCTTTAGTGGCAGGATTTGCAATTGTGGACACTTACTTAGATGAAACTTGCTGACTTAGGGAATTCCACTAAACTTTATCCACTATTGTTAAGTCCCTGGAGGCAAAGTTATGTACTTGTCAGGGAAGTCAGAAGAAAGTGGACATGCACACACACAGGAGCAGCTGTGCTGAATAAAAGGCACTATTTTAAAGTATTGTTCCCCTGTCCTTTTCCCTCCCAAATTACTGTATTTCTTCCATCAGCAAACCCAGCATACCGTAAAAATCCCTCTGGTACATGACAGGAACTCAGAGCAATCCTTGGCTGCCTGGCGGAAAGGTGCTGTTGCCGTCTTCTGGGAGAGACTGTCATGTGCCAGCAACTGTCAAATCTGAGTGTCATCTCAGGCAAGGACAGGCTATGCAAAGCTGAGGCTCTCAGCATGAAGGGTAGTGCCAGATGTACCACAGTGCAGAGGGGTAGGAAATGAATGTCCCAGCAGTCTGAGCTGGGCTCGTATTGTCTCCCTTCCACCACCTCTCAGGGCATTGGCATGTGCAAAATCTCGAATACTAAACACTGTAGCATTATTCCAAGTTTCCCTTTGCTCTCTTTGCTTGCCTTGCCCTGCTGGAGAAGCACTGGCAGTAGCAGCTCCTGACAGTGCAGCTCTCTGGCACTGCTGGCTGTCAGTGGAGCAGCTGAGCTGAGAGTGATCTCCGGCTTAAGCTGTTAAACGTTCACACCAGTGCTGGCACCTGTCACATCAGAGAGGAAACGGGCACTTAGGTTTTCTTGTCACATTCAGCAAATGAGCATCAAAAGGCTTCTGGTTAACAAAAATGGGATTAAGCCATTAAGTAGTGGTAATATGCACTTGTCATGAAAGTAAACTTGTGATCACCTCTGTATCTTCTCAGGACAACTTGACTGCTTGCACTGTGTTCAAATCAAGCACTTCCCTTATCATGAGGATTTTGTACAAGTGAATTCTTCACAAGGGTTATTGCCACATGATGCACTTTTTAAAAACATATCTATTATTGTCATACAATAAATGAATGTCTGGTAGCCCACAGTTTCAAGGTTCTTCCAAGCATGTTTTTTAAAGAAATATATGAAATCCTTGTAAATGAAAAGGGGGTTGTCTTTTGTGATTAAACGTCTTGTCCAGAATAAAGTACATTACACAGGATATCAATAAAGCACATATGCTGGACAAAGGGTGTAGCAGTTCTAAAATTGCAAAGTTTGTAGTTAATTTTAAAAAGCAATAATAAAACTATGGCTATTGTAATACAAGAGATTGAAATAAAAGCTTTTCACAATTTTATGTTGTTTTGTCAATGGTACTCTTACAGGTTGTCAGTGCTATTTTTAATATTATTTTTACATTTAGTTTCAAATTCATCGTTTATTTGTTTTACAAAGAAAAAATTCAGTTCTAACTTGTAAAGATAGTTCTATGCATACAGAGTCAGTTGGAACTACAGCACCTAATGTAGTGTATTATCAGTGCTCAGTACAATGCTCTGTGTACCTTGCAGCTGATAAAGACTCAGAACAGCAAGTCTAAGGGATTACATGAGTGTAATGTTAGTACTGACTTCTCTCCTGACTTGGCTTTCTCCTTGTAATCTCAGATCTGCAAGAAACTCAGCTGACACTTGATATTAAAACTTGGCATCAACACTCCTGACCCTTCTGAGTTCTACATAAACTGACAGCTGTGCTAAAGACTGAATACCTTGGCCAGCACAATGTTTTCCATTAACTGTTAATAAGGATAAACATTTCTGGTGCTGCAGCAAAGAAAGGTCCCTGTACCCTAAAGTGCTACTCTACCCTAAAGAGTTTTGCTGCCATTCTCTCAGGAGTTTTTAAGTGCAGTTGCTGTGTCTGTGGCCCAAATAATTTCACTGTTCTGATCTGTTTGATGCATAACTTACTGAAACTTCTGCTCTCTGCTGACTTCCCTTCTGCTAAAGCAAATAAAATAGACTGATTAAATTAGAGAATGAGAAAGGAACTGAAGTAGTCTTAGTGTACCTACTGCAAGAGGGAAAGTGTAAGATCCACTTTTGAACTCTGCCTCACTTCTCTTTTGCTCTACATTGAGTAAGGCTGGACAGTCTCACCCTGTGTGTTTGCTCATGGGACTGCTAAAGGGAAAGCATCGAATGCAAATTGGCTTTTATTACTTCTGCTTCATATGGTGGAAGCAAAATTCAGGATTCAGCTTTTACAGAAGATTAGCGATGCTCCAAGTTCCTCATGCAAAATTTTGTCCCTAGTGGGTTTCTCAGTGAAGCTGTGTTACAGATCTGCTTCAGATCACCCAGTGCCTTCTATAGTGTCCCAACAGCAAATATGAGAGCAGTTACTGCTGCAGTAAATTGCTTTAGCAAGACATTCCTCTTGTAAAAGGCCCAGCACTGCTCACTCCCAGCTCCTCACCGTAGATACTCCAATTCTCACACCACTTGTCATTTTCTTGAATCACAGTGACATCTGGTGGTATTTTAAATACTTGGTGTACAGTGCTTTTTTGCCTTTTATAGCACTGAGATTTTATTTTCCTTATTTTGGAGGTCAGCGGTGCTATTTTATTTACAATTGCTGCAGCTTTTCCTGCTGCGAAAGGTGATTTTTCTCCTGGATGCTCCACTATGGCTGCTTATTCTAGGTATGAACGGAGATGATTCTTGGTATTCCCCTGGAGTATGTGAGATTCGTGATAAATTTTATCAGGTGTATTTGGGTGATATGTGGATACACCAGCAATAGATACACCAGTATATAAATACACCAGCCATAGATACACCAGTATCACACCAGTACAGGTAAAGCCCCACCCTGGCACTGCTGGGTTCCATTTAAGCACATTATCCAGTGCACTGCTGGATTCCATTAAAACATATCATTCAGTTCTTTCTGGATAATAAAGACCACAAACGCCAGTCGACACCCTTTACCCACTGCAGGTAAACCCGCACCTGAGTGTGCGTTTGTACCAACTCGGGCACTTTGTGGCAGCAAAAACGTTTCTGAATTAAGCACACGAATGACTTTTACTGGTTTAGCAAACTGACGCCCACTAACTCCCGCCTATGCTCTGAAATCACTGCTCTAAAAGCCAATTTGTAAGGCAGAGGGAGCGCTCGGCGCTCTGAGGGCGCTCCCGCCACCCGCACTCTGAGGGCGCGCAGAGCCCGCCCCCCGCCCCGCGCCATTGGCCTGCGCGCCGCCCTGCCGGACGCTGATTGGCTGGCGGCCGGCTGCACGGCCAGCGATTGGCCAGCGGGGAGGGGCGCTCGTGGCGCGCGGGCGGTGAGGGGGCCGGGGGGGGCGGCCCGAGGTGAGGGGAGAGGAGCCTGGTGTGAAGGTGTCGGGGCCGTGTCCTCGCAGGGCCAAACCTCCTGAGGGGCATCCCAGCCTCCTGAGGGGCATCCCAGCCTCCTGAGGGACATTGCAGCCGATACGCGTGTTTTAGGGGTCGAGGTCTTCTCTGTGGAGAAGGGGGGGTTTCTGTTTCATCCTCTGCCTTGTCCGACCCGCCCGGAGACACCGGAGCTGTGAGGTGCCCCACAGGCCTCAGCGGAGGCTCGTGTTTTATCTTCTGTTGGGAAAAGTAATTAAAAATCTCCC
Source organism: Myiozetetes cayanensis (assembly GCF_022539395.1). Classification (NCBI taxonomy): domain Eukaryota; kingdom Metazoa; phylum Chordata; class Aves; order Passeriformes; family Tyrannidae; genus Myiozetetes; species Myiozetetes cayanensis. The sequence goes on from NW_026087400.1 coordinate 6,744,311, forward strand.
TGTCTGTGTTATTTCTGTGTTGGTTAGCAGTACATAAAATCACTGTTCCCCTTTGCTTTGTCTGTGCAACTTCTGGGAAGGGGAGACTAAAACTGCCCGTTGCTGGCTGTGCGCAGATTGGTTGATGTGGATTAATTCATACAAAGCATGAACAAGTTTACTGGGCTTTTTAAGTGTTACAGAAAATACTTTGCCTGGTGTTTTTGCTGGTGAGGGTCACCTTGGAGCCCATCACTGTGTGTATAATACAGAAGGCATTTTCACTGTCATTTATCATATTTTTGTTAAATTATTTAATCTGACATTTGATAGAGAGGCCCTTATGGAGTTCTGCTGCTTCTGAAGCTTCCTTTTATCCCCATGTAGTCTAAATTCTTAAATAGCCTTTATACAGCATTTACAATAGTGGCAAATTTTGGAATTTGTGATGTACTTTGGCCGATTACTGATGTGTTTGTTGAACCTGTTTGAAGCCTGAGTGATGATTGTTTCCGTTGTTACACAGCTGAGTTGGTGAATTGCGAAAATGACAGCCAGGAGTGAGATGCAGGTATGTGCTGATGGACCAGAACATGAGTATTGATTGTTTTAATTACTGGCTTAAAGCACTCCTTCAGGTACTCAATTGCAAGTAAAATCTGCAGCATGGCGGTGCAACGGGGTAGGAAGAAATTTGCCTTTGCCATAGGTTAGTGTGAATCAGGTGGGTGGAAAGCGAGAGGAACTGGAAATTATTCCTGATAAAAATAAATCATCTGCATTTGATATAGATGAATGCATTGAGGTGATACTTTATATCAGAATGCTGCCACCTGGGTATAATTGATTTAGAAAGAATAAGCAAAATAGTTGAGGTTACTTGGTAAAGTAAAATGTTAAATGTACTAAGGAAGGTCCATGAAGACAAGGAACACTTATGTAGGAATTTAGCTGTAATAGGAGGAAAGAAAAGCCAGTTGAGGAAAAGTGGGGAATAATTAAAATCCCAGTGTGTAAATATTTGCATGGCTAATGTATTAGCTCTGCTGTCCTGTTCTTTAGAAAACCTGCATGAAATGCTGTTAAATCTGCAGCAGTGCTGAGCACACAGTAATGCAGCTGCTTTGTTTTATTGTTGACAGTTGGAGAAGTTAATTGATGAAGCTACAAGAAAGAAAGATTCCCAGTTACTAGAGAAATTTCTGGCCACAGAAGACTCTGAGAGTGTCTCTTACAAATGCAGCAAACAGTTTGTCAACAAATTAGACAAGCTTCTGTGTCGGGTAATGTAACCACTGCATCCCACTCATCTGCACTGGCATTGCAATAGTCTGAAAAAGATCCTTTCATCTGCCTTGGTTTGTGCCAGCACTTGATTTGAAAGCCTGAAATAAAGTTTAAGAGTCAGATCTCTCCTTCAAGCTGCAATTAAGGTGGCTTTGGAGGACAAAAAAGGCATCTGCTTGATTGTCTGGTTCTTCTAGAACTGTACATTAAAGCTTCTGTTGTCATTTCGATTTCAGGAACTTGACAAACAGGAAGTGAAAAGCGTTTCTACCTTACTGAATGTTATCCAGAAATGTGGGGGGAAAATCAGCATAGCAGGAGAGGATGGGCTCCCAGCAGTGATGAAATACGGGCTTGTTGGAAGGATAAGTAAAACCATCAAACATATATGAACTCCCAAAGAAATGCACAAAAATTAACCACGTGCATAAGTGATGCTCCAGTGCTGAACTGCTCAGTGTTTGATTTGCTCCTTGGCTGTTTCACACTTAAGAATTCCCCATAACTTTGCAACAAACATCACATTTGAACGTGCTTTGTCAAGTGACCCATTATAAAGATGCTGCTCTGTCACAGTGAGGGGTTTGCAAGTTATGCAATATGGAATTAATTCAGATATGCCTACAGCAATTACAACATCACGTATTTTCAGATGAGTTTGCTGGACTGCTTTGGAGTTGGAAACTAAAAATTCCTGGTGCCATTTGAAGATTCTTTTTTGTGAATTCTCACAGCAGCGATTTTGTAGCTGCTCTTTCATCAGATTTTAGTGCTATTGTGATTATTTTGTGTTATTCCAACCTGCAGGTTGGATACATTAATCATTTGCAACTCAGTAACTGTACAGAACAATAGATACCACCCACTTCCTTCTGCTTTCACCAGAGATTTCCCTGAAGAGAATTAATGGCAATAGCAGTGTTACTCAATTGCCTTCTCAGCTGCTTTAATAATAAAAATAATCATAATAAACCAGTGTGGTGATAACTTTATGCTTATATTCACACCTACAAACAGCACTCAGCCCTTTCCATTTCCACCTCTTCTGTCTCTGATGGCAGATATCAAAGTAGATCTCCAGTTTTTGTGTTGCAAAGTCCTCAAAATCTCTTAATTTTGTTTTAGTCTGAGTGAAAAATTAAGGTCTGAGGCTGAAATGTGCTCAGCAGACTGGTAATGCTGTGGTTGTTTTAATCTTTATATAGTTTCACTGAAGTATAATACAAACTATTGTCCTTTTCCAGGCTACTAAAATGGTTTCACTTTTCTTTTTCCTTTACATGGTCAATTGGTTTGAAAAGTTAAAAGGAATTTTGATCCTCAGAGGAAATGAAAAGAATGAAATGCTTACAAGCCTGGCTGAAGATTTCTTCAATGTGCTGCTGGTAAAAATATATTGATAATAATATTTGTCATAATAACTGTTACTTGTTTTCTGTTCATGGTTGGCATCATGAAATAAAGTTTAAAAAATCCACAACATTGTGTTCAATGAACCAAAAAAATTTCTTCTTGATCAATTTTTGATTACATTAATTGTTGATTTGCTGATCCAGGGCCCCATATTTATAAGATCTGTGAGTTTGCTTCTTTTCATAATTTTTTTTGTTATTGGTGAAATAATCTCATTTAACTGACATATAATTTTGGGAAACCACACTTGGTAGTAGAAATCATTTCTTATATTCTTTATTAAGGATGAAATCATTTCAAAGTCCTAAATGCATTTTGATTACTTCCTTCAGGTGCATTTTGCCTGATTTCTCTGCTGTAGTATTTGCTGTATCAAAATGATGTTTTGTTTTGTTTCTTGCTGCAGGCTGTGTGTGAGAGCAGACCTGAAGGTGAGCTTAAAAAACATGTGCACTGCATATTGAGGGTTTAAAATGTCTCTTCCAGGACACTTTATCAGTGTTAAAATCATTTAAGCAAGTATTTCTGAGGAAAATGTGCAATGAGGATGGTACAAGTTCTTTGATGTAATATAAATATACCACCAGATCGAAATGTTTCAGCTGATAAACTGTGCCCAAAGGACCCCATTTCACGTGGGAAATGTCAGCCCTGACTTGGATTGTTCAGCTGGAGGTTTCTCTACTGACAGATTTCCTTGTGACTTGCTGGTGGCAGTAATAAAAAAGCAGGATGCTCTCAGAGGTGGCAACTGCACAGAGTTGTTCCTAAAAACAAATGTTTTCCAAGCTGCTGTCACAGCTCAGTGATCCTTCTGTGCTGACCTTGGCATCGGGGATATCACACCCTTCCAGTGTGGCACTGGCTGGGAAGTCACTCCAGACCCTCATGGGGTCATGATCAAAGGGAAAGATTTATTTCCTTGGCTCTGGGAAGACAAATTCCAGCACCTGAATTGTATCTCAGAGTTAGAGGATTGACCAAGTGTATTTCAAAATTCATGAGCTCCTGCCCAGGGGGGTTGTGCAGTGATGCACAGCAACAGAGACATCACAAAGAGACATATTTACTATAAATTGAATATTCTGTCTTACATTTAACCATGATGCTTAAGATGCTTATTCTCAAATATCAGTAATCCTGTATGGAGAGAAAGACACATTGTATTTTATTTCTAAATGAAAATGAATCTTCTCCCAAATGTTTATGAGGGGGCAACTTTCTAATTTATTCTTTTCAACTCTTTAACTTGTTCTTCTCCTGTTTGTCAGGTAAAATGCAAATACTGGAAAACTTTGTTCTGAGAACATGTTCCCTCATCACTGATGTGAGAATCAGTATTTATGTTCAGCAGGAGGTAAACATCCTTCTTTCTAAGCAACAGTTCTCTGGTCACTGTTAACAGACTTTGTGAAGACTTTTATTTAATTGTACAGATGCTACAAAAAACAGACAGGTTTTTTTCCCTCTGAAGATAAAGTCACAAAAAAGTCTTCTGTCAAGGCTGCATCCCCAAAGGGAAGGCTTTTTAATGCTGATTTGAGCTCAGCAATCAACTGCAGACAGAACTCCAGCTTTGAAAGATTTTTTTTTTTCTATATTTAAACCTGCAAATTAGAAACATAACCCTTTAAGAACTAATGTTCACATTAAAACTAATGTGCTTTATTGAAATTGAGGTAGTTAAATTAAGATAAATACCCTTTAAGGTCAGATAGAACTCATTGTTCTTTAAGCATTTTGCCTTTTGCTTTCTTCAGTGTTCTCAAATATATTACAAGGGCTCAAAATAAGAATAACAAACTTACTTTATATTTCCTCTTACTCCCTTTTTTCCACTCTTCTTAGGTAGTAAGAAAACTGAATTTAATGCTTGACAACATACCTCGAGAGGCCAAGAAAAAGTTATTTTCTACAAAGGAGATGTTGCTTGTCATGTAAATAATCTTCAGTATGATTTTTATATCATTACATCATTTGCAGAGCTGGGAGGGCAGTTTTTACTGAGGCTGTTTATGGTTTGTGCAGATTGGTCCCTGTTTAATTTATTTTGCATTTGCTATTGAGTTGGCCAAGGTAGTGGCTGTGGGCAGGTATTCTCGTGGGTTATTCTCCATCAATTTTCCTCTTTCCCAATCTGGGTCAGGCTTTTCTCATCCCACTTGTCATAAAACAATTAAACTCTATTTTATAAGAATGTGTGAGTCAGTCACTGGAAATACAAGCTATTCACACTGGGAAATTGTTTTACAGCGCTTTAAAAAAAATTAGAATAAAAATTGTATATATCAGGTGATTTTGCCCAACAGTTCTTCCACATCCCTGGCACTGCAGACTTACCCCTTTTTAAGTCTCACAGGCTGGTGCAATCAGAGTTTTGTCTCATCCATTGAAAGTTTGTAATTAAACCTTTCCTGTGCTTTGTGCTGCTCTCCCGTTCTGACAAAACGTTCCTTTGTTTGGCAGGAGTGAAATGGGGAGGAGAATTTTGGATGCTGGAGGTGAGCATGGGACTTAATTTAGTATTAGGTGCCCTAAAAATTAGTTGTAGAGCCATTTCACCTCCACAGTGGCTTTAAATCTCCTTTTGCTGCAGACTATGACATGCAGGTGGCCATCACAGAGGCTTTGTGCAGGATGATCTCGGAGAAGCAAAGAGGAGAACTGGCCTCCCAGTGGTTTTCCATGGAGTTTGTGTCCAATGCATTTAAAGGAATTAAAGATTCTGAGTTTGAAACAGTGAGTCATGGGAAAAAATATTCCCTGGGGAGGGGGGGGTGAACTTCCATTTTACAAATCTTTAAGAAATCTCTGTGGTTTATAGGATTGCAGGAAGTTTCTTAACCAGGTGAATGGCATGCTTGGAGACAAAAGAAGGTAAACCTGATTTTTTTTTAAGCTAATAAAGTTTCTTTTTTTTTTGCATTTTATGTTGATTATGCATTTTATGATTAAATTTCATGTTACCTCCTTGGGGAAAAAGTGATTTTTGGTTGCTGGGATCTCCTAGTCTCTAAAGCACACAAATCTGTGAAAACACAACCCAGTTGCTATGTTCACATATGCAGAGTTTGTTTACAGCATTGCAGAATACTTGAAAAAAAATATCCTTTTCTTGCAGGGTTTTTACATTTCCGTGTTTATCAGCAGCTCTTGATAAATGTGAGGTAAGTTTCTCTGCCTTCTAGTTAATTAAAAATAGGGATACAGTAAGAAAATTAATTTCTTTTCAGAAATATTCAAATGGGCATGTACTGGCATTTTGTGAGACCAACACAAAGCTTGTTAGCTGGTGTAAATCAGTGCTCTCTGCTCTTGTTATTTTATCCTGTCTTCTTCTTTTAGCTCCAGATCCCACTGGATGAAAATCTGGAGGAATTCTGGATTGATTTCAATGTTGGTAGCAAAAGTATCTCTTTCTATGTGGCAGCAGATGATGCAGTAAGTGATTTTTGTCTCTCAGACTGAGGCAGTAGATCCAGATTCTTTCCAGTGTATCAGATTTGTTTTCCCACATCAACATGTTGAACTTATACCAGCGTGTAGGGGAGGAAAATATCCAGATTTGGTGTACATATTTAGATCACAGAATTTCAAAGTAATGATTTTCTAATGCTGTTTGGAAGTAGTTTACATGTGCAGTGGTGAAGCATTTGTTCCTTGTCACTCTTCCTAACAGAGATTTAAGAAGTTGCAAATCTGTCCTCACTGAATGACTTTCTGATCCCTGCATTTCATTTAGTTGCAATATAAGAATTTTCTATCTTTAAAAATGTATTTTCCATGTAAGGGTCACCAGTGGGAAACAGTGATCATACCAGAAGAAGAGGTGAACATGTACAGCCTTGAAGGTATTTGAACTCAAAAATGTGACCTTTTGGTACACACTGACTTGGATCCTCACATCAATTAATCCTGAATTACTGGCTCAATTCTGCAGCAAAGCAAAATTCTCACTTAAAATAATACAGCAACTGGTTTTATCAGGGATAAAATTGCACTGCAGTCACATTTACATTTTGGATATGCAGGTGTGCTTTTATGAAAATAATTTAGAAATAATGTCGTCTAGTTATTTCAATACAAAATAAGGCAAAAGACAATGACAGTTACTAATATTCCTTTGAAACCAGTTAGAATAGTAAATACCTATAATTTGTCTGCAGCTATAGGAAATAACCCTCGAAGAAAATTCTATGGAATAATAGAAAGAATAATTATTTCTAAAAGATTGAATCTTGCATTGTTTCACTAATAACGTTTATTATAGAGTCAATTAAAATATACATCTTAGTAGCTGTACTGAAAATAAGTATCATATGTTTACAAACATTATTTGAGAGGTTGTTAAATTGTAATAAACTTTTCGAATTTTGTTTTTGCCCAGAGAAAGACTCAAAGAAATTATTAACAATAGATCTCAAAAGCCCAATGAATGTGGGTAATCTGGAAGGAGAGAAATTTTCTTTGTATTTTAATTCCATCTTGGAAATCAAAGACGTAACCAGAAAGATTTATGGGTTTAGCAAATGTAAGGTAAGACTGAAACACCACTTGGTGATAGTCTTTAATTGATTCAAAAGAAATGTGCTTAAAAATTAGTTAGCAAGCCATATATAACAACTTAAAACAACTACTCTGTGCTACAGTCCGACTGAGGAATTCATGAAGAATGGATCTGCTTTGTAACATTTCTTTACCTCTCTAATCTGATGTCAGACACTTGTGATCTTTCATTTAAATATTTTCTCTTCCTTGTTCGACCCAAGAGCAAAGTGCCTGTTTTGATTCCTCCCTTTGTAGGATGTGAGCAAGAAGCAAACTGCATCAATTGCCAAAACAGCTGTACATGTCCTCTTTGATGAGAGTGGCTCCCAGGTATTTTAGTTCATGGGTTTGTATCTTTAGTCTGATCATTTGCTGATTTATAATCAGTTACTCTGTGTGTTCGTATAAATGTAAACCATAAAACCCAAATATTGTGTGCAATTAAATAAAATGAAAATATTATATAGGTTACGGTACCAGAAAGCCAGTTGTCACCAGTTGTGAAAGAAAAACCTGAAGAGGAGGAGAAACTCAGTAAAAAGAAAAGTCAGCAACTTCCTGGAAGTTTGAGGACTCAGAATAAAAATAACAGTCAAGAAAAATGCAGAGGGGATTCCTCCAAGGTAAATAGGATTGTCAAAACAAAAGGAGTAGAGAAAAAATACGAGTCACTTTAAAATATTTATAACATTTAATAATGTAAACCTCTTCTTATTTGACATTTGGAATATAGTTAACACAGAGTTTGATTGGGACTTTCTGCTCTAAAGAGAAATGTTTTGAAGACATGCTTGGATCTCCTGGTTTGCAGAAGTCAAGGTCGGCCTCTGGAGAATCCTGGGGAGAGGGAAAAGATGGGACAGTGTCTTCCTGGTGTAAGGGCTTTAGTAAACCTGCTTCTGTTTAATTTGGAGCTTAAGTGACACTTTGGCAGAGTCTCCAGGGAACCCCTCTGTGAAAAAGGGACAGGGTTTGCTCATAATTCATTGAATTAATTTAGAAAACAACAATCAGTGACCTCAGTTTAAAAATACTTAGTTTAAGCATTGTACAATTCAGGTGTTTTGGGGAGCTTTCTTCAAAAAGGGAACTGCCTGAAGGTCCCGTGACACTGATATCTGCAGCAACAGCAACTGGCATTCCAGGAATGGAAAGTGTCAAGAGACTCTTGGGAATAGATTTCCTAAATCCTTGTGCTGTCATCCTTAAATCAGTGTATTATGGTCAAGTTCCTTCTGTTCCTCCAGATCACTCCCTCTCGCACAAGGAAAGTGTCTGAAGCCTCTGTGCTTGTTCCTGGGACTACAAGAACTTCCACAAGGAGCCCGCTGAGCTTTGTCAGCACATGTGAGTTTGCAAGTGCTTGCAGGGTAAAAACATGCTCTGATTTGTCTTTGAAACACAGGCATGATCTGTGCTCCTTGGCAGAGCTGGAAATGAAAAGGAGAACTTGTAAACTCTCCTAAGCAGATCCTTTAAACTTGCAATTTTTGAACGAGGCCAACTTGGTCCTGGTCCACAGACGTGACCTGGGACAGTGGCTGCACAGGAGTGCCCTGTAAGTGGGGGTCACCTGCCATTTGTCCTGCAGCTCTCAGGCAGCTGTTCAGCAAAAATATCTTCCAGTGAAATCTTTGAAGAGTGACCAACTGTTTTCTACCTGAGCCAGCCTGTAAGAGCTTTGCTTTTGCCTCCAGACACCCACAGTCTGCGGGCTCTTAATCCCCACATAACAGAGTGGAAATCAAGAGAAATATCAAAGGGCCATAATGGGTTGTTATCGATAATAACCCACTCTAGTGATCCTGGGCAAAAACTCTTCCTACTGATGTCCCAGACAGCCCAGTAATTGTAATGGAAGCAGGGGTGCAATTCCAACAAGTCTCTGCTTTGTTCCAGCCACTCCTTTTAAAGGGAGATTTAAATTGCCCCTGGAAATGATGAGCTCCACTAAGAGGTCTGACAGCAGTGCAACAAATGAGACCAGAGCAAAGATTTCCTATCAGGACCCTTCTGGAGTATGCATGTCATCTGTAGCTAAGTCTTTTACTTCAAATAACACTAATTTCTATTCTAATTTGTTCCTAATTCATATTTTAAAGAGCTAGAGTCAGCAGCTGTAGTGTAGAAAATAGTGTGTTTTACTTTATTGCATAATGTTTTCTTGTCCTCTGGATTTCAGGTTTAATATGTCCAAGGTCAGAATGAACTCTTAATTAGCTAAAATTTGCATTCACTCGTCAGTTCTGACTCCAGAATTAAGTTGCTTTTACTGGACCCCCAGTTCTTCCTTCGTGTGTAATGGGAGAAAGGTGCATGCACAGAATCTCACAGGGGTTATGCAGGTTTGAAGTCCTCATAAAACACAGAATCCGTTCAGCTGCAGCTGGGAAATGTGAAAGGCCTCAGGTTATGGCATTTATAGCATTGGTTTTAGTGCATTTTTGATCAGGCATTCACTGCAATCACAGAAAACTGTATAGGTGTCACAGAACTGCAGTGCAAGTGTGGTTTTAATTTTGGTTCTGTTCCAGTTGAACAATGACTTCACTTCCATGAGCTAAAACAAAAAGGGATTTCATGTTTTCTTAGGTAAAGTACAAGTTTATGAGGTTATACTGCTTATAGTCCTATGCTAATATTTCCTTTTGGGTGTTATTCCACTGTAGCAAAAACGTGCTGAAGAAGTTTTCAAACTTATGCAAGAGACCACAGAAGAGCATACTTTAGGCAAGTAATTTTACAAGCATTGATAATCCTTACTTTAAATCTAATTGTAATTTTGTCCATTTCTTTTGCCATAATGATTGACACCAAGTTAATGTCTCATTTAGATGAAGTGTTTGATATCGTTCCTGATTCTCAGCCCGTTGGAAAAAGCAGCAAACCTTTGTAAGTCATTAGAAAAGAATTCAGTGTTGTCACTCACTTTGAAGGGAGTATTTTCGAGTATTACCAGAACAGAAATTATGTTGCCATGTAAAATACTTTGATCTCTATAAGATTCCATTATTTTCCTATTTTATGACCCATGTTTATTATAATAAAAAGTAGTTTTCTGCAGAGTTTGACAGTAAGGTGCTGTTGTCCTTTAGGCTGCCTGGGCTTCTGGAGAGTTCTTTTGATAAAACTGAAACGTGGAAAAAACCCACATGCCCTCTTCCTGAGAAGAGTGGGAGCACTGGGGACAAGCAAAAGCCAAATCCATCAGTGGCCCGTCTGTCCCATCCAGGTGATGTTCACACGTGGTTAATTGTTACTCTTCACAACAGATCACATAAACTGTCCCCTTGCAGCTGGGCTTTGTTTTCCTTTCTATTGTTAGGGATTGAGTTGTGAAACAAAAACATTTATTAACTTTCTGAAGTACCTCTCCAGATAAACAAATTAAACAAAGATAAGAGAAGCAAGAAAATGAAATTGATACCATAGCAAGTCGAAAGTCAAAGTGTTAAGCATTTGGAACAGAAACTGTTAATTACGGTAGGGAAATGTATAAACTACTGCTGAAACATTGTTTAAAACCTTTTTTCAGCCAGAGTGGCCGACACATCTTTGCATTCTGAGCTTTCGAAAGAGGAACCCGAAGTTCTCCTCAGAAAGGACGCTGCAAATCCAAAACCATCAAAGCCTGTGAGAATTTCTTACCTTCCTTTCTTTGACTTGCAATTAAGAGAACTGTCAAATTTTGAGTGTTTCAAAATTTGTGGATTTACTGTCATTTAGTCACAAACTTGCTTTCAATTGATTTTCCACTAATACCAAGTGAAGAAATAATGGCACCTTCACTTTCTGCTTTTTTCAGTGACGTGTTCAAGATTAGTTTACTCCGAATTTCTTTTTCAAAATAATTCTTAAATAAGCACCAACCTGTGCTTCTCATGCACTTCTTTGCTCACTTTTGAATGTTCCCAAAGCCACAACATTTCAAAGAAAACACCTGCTAAACTCATGTTTCCTTGCTTGCTGTTTGGGCAATGCAAGGGGAAATGGTTTGCAAGGAAATGGGATTTAGTACATCTGGAAGACATTTAATGTAGTTTAGGGATGTTTTTTTAGGAACTTGAAGTTCTGTTTGCAGCTTTGTTCCTCTGTTGGATGGGTTCAAAGTGAAGTCTTCAACTGTTTTTATAGAAACCCAAGTCTAAAGAAATCACAGATGCAGCCAAATCACTGATCAGTAAAATCAGTGACAGATACAGAGACAAGAGTGATGAGAAGAGCAAAGCAAGAGACTCCCTGGGTTTTAACAGGTAGGATGGGAACTGTTCACTGCTGTGCTGATCCTCTCTGTCTGTGTCTGTGATGTGCTGATGGATGATGATGGGTGAAATCCTTTAATTTAATTTAATCCTTTGAATCTTTGAATTGATGTTGTGTTTAAAAGCACGAATGGGTTTGCTGGGTTTGATAAGGCTTTTATTTCTGTAGGCACTGTTGTAATGCATATATTCCAATTAGCATTTAACCAAATGTGTGTTTATTTTTAGGACACATTTAAATAAATCCTGGGTCTCCAAGGTAACATATCATTGCTTTTGTTCAAATTGCTTTTCATAGCAGCTGTGTGTACAAACATGGTGGGAATCAGTGGGTGTAAAGGGACACTTCACAAACACCAGTGAATGTCAAGTATCTGTAGTTGTTAATTTTGTAGTGACTGCATATATTTAAAATACCTGTGTGGAACAGTAATTTTTACTGGCAACTGTCAGCTAGTGAAACCCAAAGTAATTTCTATTGGCATATTGCATATTTAATGTCTGCCTTTTGTAAGTGTCAATGCTAAATATTCAGAATAAAAATATTATCATAAATGAGATTACGGAATCCTTAGAGGGGATAGAGCCAGGACACAGAAATGAGTCATAATGTTTGGGGGGCAAAAAAATTCCAAGGTTTTGTTGATATCCTTAAAAGATAAAGATGTAGTTCCTCCCAGCTCTTGTCCCCTTTGTTGCCAATCCACACGATTATCTTCATGATGAACTTGCTTTTTGAGGTGACAGTGGCTCTGAATGCATAATCAAAATTTGCCTTTTCATTTCTGTATAGGAAGAAGTTCGGGACAGAATCCTGAAAACCACTTCTTTTCTTAATGTAACTGCTGGTCAGATCATGTAAGTAGTTACAACATTTTCAAGCACAGTTTCTGAGTGCCCATTCCTGACTCTGTGAAATGTTCATTAATTCAGTCACAACATTGATCTCTGTGTCTGTTTGACAGGGATGATGTCTACAACTTTAACATCAGTGGGTTTGATGAGCCTACAATAAAGCTTGGAGTAAGAACATATCTGAATCCTGTATTTTATGATTAGAATATAAAGGAAATCAGTCAAATTTTGTTTGCTAGGATAGTTCAATATTCAAATTATCTCAGTGAACTCAGTGGGGAAAGAAGTTTGCCATGTAAATACCTCCAGCACTTTCAGATGCATAAAGTGTAAATGTATAACTGTCCTAAGGTTCTGGGCACCTCAGGCTGTTGGTTTGACATCCTGAAAGCTTCGGTCATTTCTAGCTGTTTTGAACTATCAGCTCTCTTAAATGAGTTGTAAGATAGAAATTAATCACCATTAATTACTGAGTGTAATAACTGAGGAAAAGGAGCCCTTAGCTGTTGCTGTCTGGTGGCCTGTTGAATTTTGCTCAGACTGTATAACAAATGAAAACCTTGGTTTGTTGTTCCTTATTTATTTGCATTTTTAGGTCCAAGAATTGCATGTTACTCAACTGAGTGTTCACACAGAGACAACCAGAAAAGGGTAGGATGTTCTGTTGTGTCCCAGCCTGCTGATTATCAGTAGTGCTGTCTGCACTCCCCAGCATCCTGTGACAGAATTCCAGGGAATGTGTTCCATGAGGAAAACTCCTCAGGGAGGGTTAGAACCTCCTGGCTAGAGGGGGTGTTTTTCTGTTCATGTTCAGCCTGCACAGGGCTGTGTTGTTGCTGTGTGCTCTCACTGATCCTTGGGAAACAAGCCCATCCTTTAGGGTTTAAGGTGACCAGGGGTTTTCCAAAACAATGTGAAAACAAAAGCTTTCAAACCTTTGTTTGAATCCTTAATCCACATATCACGTGAGTAGCAGAAAGTTTTACAGCAAATATTTTAAAATGTGTTGTTAAGGGTGGTTTTTATCTTTCTGCTTAAGGAATGCAAACGTCAGTAAATCCAGCGCCGAAGTGAAAGGAAGAAAAAAAGTAAGGTTCACATTTTTGTGGCTTAGTATAACCTGTCTGCCTGCCTTTAAACACCAGTTATGGAAGCAGAATGTCTATAAAAAATAAATCAGTAACTTGAGAACTTTTTTGGGTTTTCTAGACTAGAAACAACCAAGACAAGAAGCACCTGTTTAGTGACACAGACACAGAGAACAGAGGGGAGGACAGCAAGACAGAGATTAGTTGGCTCCAGGAATCCAAGAGCAAACCTAAAGCCCAGATAGTTGATTACAGTAGGAATAAAAAATTAGGGAAACCAATAAGCACAGACAAAAGTAAGAAACTTTTTTTCATACTTCTGAAGAGTGCTGCAAGAAGTTTGTCCTTAGTTGTTGACTGCACAGCATGTCATGTGCTCTGTTGCAGATATCAGATGTTTCTGTTGTTTCCAAGGAATTTTCAAATCAGTTCTAATAATTCATAAAGGTCGATTTACATAACGCCTGTATTTTAATGTGGGAAAGGGTTGGAGGATGGGACAGGGGGAAGTTGTTGTCAATTAAAAAAAAAAAAAACAAACCTTTTTAAAATAATAGGCTGAAAGCAGTTACTGATTTAGTAAGTTTGTGGGCATGAATGTGATTCTGTTATTTACAGCTCAACCTAATGGCAAACATTTCAACATTATATTGATTTTTCAGACTGTGTTGTAACAGCAGATGAATCCCCTGAACCTGCTTTCCACATGGAGAAACCTAAAGGCAAAAGTGCAAAGAAGAAAAAGGTAGATGTAACTTTGCACCTAGAACTGTAAAATATATTCAGAATCTCTTCACTCCCCACAGAAACTGTTTTAAAGTAATTTTTCATAAATGTATGACATTTCTCCATACTTATTTCCAAATCATTTGTTAAATACTGTGTATTCTTTTTATGTAGAATTTAGTTGGTATTTCAGGCATAACACTGTGAGTTAGAATGATTATTATACATTGATGCTTTTGTTAGTAGACTGATGGTTTAACTTTACCAGAGCTCAGAGTTTAACTTTTTTAGCTGTTTTGAAATAACTTGGTTTAATTACTTGAAATCCAGCATCTGCCATTTTTTCTCATATATTTACTTATGAATCATTCTTCTAAACTGAAGGTGATTTTATTCCTCCAAAGGTAAACAAATGTAAAAAACAGAACTCAAGAACTGCTGAAATGATAGAACAAACCTCCAGAAAGAAACTGCCTCGAAGGGCAGCAGCAGCAAAAAATTACAAAGAGCCTTCCAGTTCTGAGTCAGAGAGCGAAGGGCAAATTCCAGCATGCACCTCCAAATCAAAAATGCAGGTATGCAGTTGCACTTCATTATTAAAAAGCCACTTCTGCCATATTTTTCAAAATTACCTCTGCTCTGTTTGTGTACTTGGTACTCCTGAATTTTAAGAGCCCAACAAGAGCAAGGTGAAATCAATAGATGTGTCCAGTTTAACAAATTCAGTGTTTATTGATACTGGAACACCCGATATCCTTATGGATTTAAGCCCTGCTGATGATGTTCTTTCTGCTTGATCTTAGAGATAACAGGCTCTTTGTCTCCTTCTGTGTGCACTTCCCTGTGTTTGCAAAACTGTTTCTATAACATTTGTGTTTTAATAGAAACTTATGAATGGGGCAATCAAGGATTACAAGCAGCTAAAGGTACCCCAGGTTGTACCTGTGGAGCCAAAGAGAGGAGATAACTGTGTGCAAAAACCACTTGAGAAACCCAAGAACCCTGCAGAACAGAAGGAAGTGGAGATGCCTTCAGCTGAGAGTCCTGCATCTCTGGAGACAATGAGATGTAGGTGTTTTAGGTGGAATTTCCAGCCATGCAGGATCTAAAGTTGGAGGTTAAAAGAGGATTAGCACTGCAGTTCAATTTTACATTTATTTCATGCTTTTAACATAGGAGAGATCCCCTAACTCAGGGTGTTCCACGTAACTTAAGGAAGTGTATTAATGTGCCACTGGCACTTTTAGGGGTTGGTGCAGTTATTTGTCACCAGCATAATCTAGGAAAGCAATGTGTAAATGTTGGAATGAATCTGGTAACTGCTAAAACAGTGGGAGAGTGCAAAGAGGGAAGTGTGGCAAGTCCTGTGCCAGCACTTGGAAGTAAAATTCCACACATCTGAGACTTGGAAATACCTGGAGCTGGAACAGTGAGCAGTTTGAGCCTTTAGCTTGCCTTTTTTAACTTCCACTCCTCATTCTGACAGTGAAGGAATTGTTTTCTAGGTGCTGAAGGACTCTCAGAAGGAAATGTTACCCCAGAGCACACTTCCAGTGGAAGATCTCTTGATCTTCAGGAGTCATCACCAGAAAACAGGGAAATGTTAAACTCTGAGAAAGGAATCTCTCCTGATAATTTCTGTCCCCAGAATAAGAACATTCAAAGTATACGTGTCAGTCAGTCCCCTGAGGCAACAAAGTCAACATTTGGAAGGAAAAGTTTCTCCCCAGTGTTGACTGAAGCATCTCTGGTAAGAATGGTAACATTCCTCTACACTCCTTGGAACTGAAGTTGTTCCTTTCAGCTGCCAATGTCTCGTGTTTCTCTGCATCTCCCTTCAATCATGATTTTTTTTGTTGTTGTTATTCATGTGTAGCTCAGCTTAACAACATACAAAACAATCAGTGGCAAAAATTCCAAGGGAGCTGGGTTGGAAACCTGTAACAGTAACGAAGGTTCAAGTTTCCAGCGTTGCTTTTCGGACGCGCTTCCTGCTAAAGGAAAACCAAAAGATGCCACTAAAGCTGTCCCCAAAAGCAAAGAAGAGGTATGGTGCTAAATCCTTGGCTTTTTGTCTCTCTGAGCTACTTTCCAGCTGGTGATTTTCGAGGGGCATCTGTCAATAATGATGTTTTTTTGGTTAATGTGTAGCTCAGCTTCACCACATATAAAACTGACAGTGGAAAACATGCAAAGGGAGCTGTGCCAGAAACAGGGAATAATAATGAAGATCCAAGTTTCCAGTATTGCTTTTCAGACACACTTTCTGTTAAGGGAAAACTACAAGATATCACTAAAGCTGTCACTAAAAGTAAAGAGGTAAGTCAAAGCATTCTTTGGTCTACAGAAATGAGCTCCAGCTTATCTATTTCACCTCCTTTACAGTGGGGAGCTTTAAGGGAAATGCATCTCTCTCAATATTAAACACTACATAATGTCTACTTGGGGCCTGCTTGGAAAATTCTAGTAGTTATTTTTGAAATATTTGAGATAAATATCATATTTTTGTGATTTATCACATGGCTACAGTTTATTGTTTATCATATGGGCACGATGAAAGAATTGTATCCCAACCAGATCAGTTATAATTCTTACTTTAAAAAATGACAGGGAATAAATATTTTCTTGCTCATTTTCAATAAAAAATAACTTATTTTTCACCTCATAAATGTGCATTTTTGATGGAGACTTCTGAAAGTGATGTAATTTGGAAGCTAATAAATCAGAGGCTTTTCTTTCAGGGTTGTGAACCACCATCTCCACTGTCTGCCTCCAGTGGGAGTAAAGCACAGTCTTCAACTGAAGAACCTTATGACCCTAGAAATGAGTCAGGTACAAACATTTAATTGAAAGCAAAATGCTTTCTGTATGTCTCAATAAAGGTTAAGAAAAATGTTTTATTTGGCATAAAAATACAGCCAAATTGTTGTATTTTATATATTTTCAGTATTATTCTATTTTTAGCCCTTTTCTCGTTTTCTCTCATTTAACTATCCCAAAACAAAGCTGAAAATTAGGCTTCAAAATACAGCTACAGTGAAGAATTAGTTGTGCTCCAAAGAAACAGTTAGAGGTATTCCCAATGATACTGGGGAAAAAAACTGGGAATAATTCCAATGGTATTATCAGGAAATGATACCAGACTTACTTATTAGTCAGAGTTCTGTATTCCATGGAAATCTTGTTGTTGTTTTACATTATTCTCATGTCTTAAAGCCAAGACACACATTCCAAGAGTTTGGATAAAATCCTCTTTATGCTTCCCTCTCATTGTTCTAAATAATCCCAAAATTGTTTTTATGTTGATTAAAGGCCCAACTGTGCAGACCTTCCTCAAACGAAGGTACCACAGTGACACAGAGAGCAGCTCTGACGAGGCACAGACCAGCAGAGAGGAGGAAAAGAAAGGAAGGAGAAGAATCAGTTTACAGCCCAAAAAATTATTTAAAACAAATGATGCAGCTGCTTACAGAGGTTGGTCATGGAGTGACAGTTGAATATGGTTGGGCAAGAGTTTAAAAGAATGTGACAAATCGAAGCTTTAACAAGGAAATGTAATAATATCCTAGGAAAAGTCTTTTACATGTCAAAGAAAAGACCAAAAAATGCTGAATATTTAGAGATTGTATCCATATAAAAAGTCAGAGATTTTATATGAAAATAGAAATATTTTCAGCCATCTCATTGGTGAAATGAATTGACAGATAACAGAAGCTGTGCTAACTCTGAGTAGGTGCTTTTTCATCCTAAACTTGACCTTGTCCTTTGGTATCTCTGCAGTGTCTGAGAGCATATCCACTCGATCCGTCAATGAGCTCTCTACTTTGGATGGGGAATTCTGGGAACCTGGTTGTTCAACTCTCAGCATATGTCAGAAGCTCCAAAAAGAATTTACCAAGAAAATTGAGGCAAGACCCTTCCTCTCCAGTGTCAGTTGTGTGGGGGTACATGTGTGTGTGGGGGTAGCTTGGCTTCCACCACAGAGTCAGAGCTTCATGTCCCTGTAAGCCAAGTGCACAGAATGCCAGGGCATGACAGAATTCACATTTCCTTTTAAGGCTCTGTACTAAACAGATTACAGGTTTTTCCCTAAGGTGAAAATAATCTGAATGTAATGTTAAAACACCCTCACAGAACCGCTCCCGGAAAATGGATTATTTTAATAAGCAAACATTAAAAGTTGCCCATCAGCATTTGACAACAATGAGTCACCAGCTCCATGAATGCAGGTCAGTAATGACAGATGTACTTTAAAACATTCTTCAAATGCAAGGAATGCCTTCTAAAAGTAACCTGTGTTTTTTTGGTAGGACCAGGCAGCTGGACAAATTTCATATAACTCTCATTGAGGAACTTGAGAATTTTGAAAAGGATTCTCAATCCCTGAAAAACATGGAAAAAGAATTCTTGGTTTGTATTTGAACTGGTGGCTCATGGGGAAAAATGAATTCCTATGGGATCCATAGATTGTTCATGTCATGTTCAAGTTCTTAACTTTAGATCATTACATTTGATTTCAAAAGCCTTTATCATTTTGCTTCAAGCTGAAATATTTGAGTGTTGGGATTGGCCAAAGATCTTAGAATTCCTTGGTTACTACATGTTTTTCCTACATATATTCACTCTATGAATTCCTATGATTTTCCTCCTAGAATAAACTAGTACTAATACTTTAATGGGCTGTTTCCCCAGCTTCTGTGGGGACTGTGTAAATCCTGTGTAACTCTGCTGAGTCTGTGGGTGGGGGTTATTTTGTTAATCTGAAATATTGCTCAGTTTTGGTTTGGAAAATCAGTTCCTATTGATCAGCAGCTGTTCATATTTTTTTCATTCCAGACCTTTTGGAAAAAACAGACAAGTACTTTGAGTACTTACATGAAAAATGAGCAACAGAGGTCAGTGGGCTCTGGCAGTGCTGGGGTGAGGTTTGTGGGCTGCTCTTTTCAGGTATAAGTCAGGCCAACTGATATTCCTTATGCAGTTTCTTCCATTAATAGAGATGGTAGATGAGATGAGAAAATTGGATTAAAATCTTACATTACAGGAAAAATGTAATGATTCTCCATCTAAATTCCTCCACCTACCTGAGGGACTGTTCCAGCAACGATTGAGACATTTATCCACACTTTAAAGTACAAATAGACTACAAATAATGGGACCTATTCGTGGTCTGTGTGGGAAGTTCATACATAGCAAAGCTGTTTGAACTGCCTTTTGTTTCTTTAGAATTCAGGTTCTTAAAGCTTCATTTGAAAAGAATATCTACCATTCTGTTGACTATGAGGAACGTGTTTTTACTTCAGAGGTATGAGGAACTTTAGTTTTGTATGAGGAACTTGTGTTTCGCTCTTGTTTTAATAATTCTTCCATTGCACCAACAGATACCAGTACTGACTTTCTTTTCTGAAGAAAGACTTTATCCTTAGCACTGTATTGATGATATCTTTGTTTAGTTTTTAGTTTTCATAAAATGCCCTTAATTTAACAATGTTCACTATTTTAGGCTGAGATTTCACCCACCACAAGGTGTGTGCAGTTATCAAGATTTATTCTGGATTCTGTGGCTTTGTTTATTTTGTTTCTGAATATTTATGTTATTCATCCCAGAAAGAACAAATTTAAAACACATGTTCCCTTCCACAGGCAAGTGGATGCCTGTGCATCTCTATCTCTTGGTTATAAAACATTTGGGGATGTAATTGTTTGCTTGAAAACATGTCACTAGTTGTGAGCAGAGGAGATGCATTCACGATCTTTTCTTGCAGATGCACCTGATGAAAGAAGACATTAAAGGACTCCAAGAGAAACTTCTAAAAGAAATGGTAAATGAAGTCATCTTGCACTCATTTTTACTTATTTTATACTGTTTGAACACTAAATTACTAACATTTTAAATCCCAGGATCACTGACATGTTGCACTTTAGACTTTACCTGGGTGACCGAAGCCACGGGTAGATGTGAATGTACTGCTTTGGTTCTGACTCTTAATATGTGCAAAAGTATCCTATTTGATATGTTAAAAGCAGCATATTCTGTGCACCAGGGGTGCAATATGTTAAATAAACCCTTCCTTTTTGCAAAAGCATGTTGTAAGTGTGATGTTTTTTGCACAGCAAGAAGAGGAGCTGTGCAGTGTTCGCAGAGGATTGCAGACCCTGTTTCGATCAAAGACTGAATTCTGAAGGGATGTTTCTCAGATTCCTTCCTGAACTTCAAGGTGAATAGAAACACTCTTTTATAATGGAATGAAGCCATCTTTCATTAATAATATTAAAATCTTTGTGGATAAAACTTCTCCACTTACCTGTGAGATTTGGGATTATTTTACTGAATCTGCTGAAATATAATGTGTAATTTCATTTTAGCACGTGCTACTTTTAAATATGTCTTGAACAATTTGTATAGGTTATTTAAATGATTGCCAGAGAAATCCCATTGAATTTCACTTTGAATCTTTGTTTTGGGCCTGTATGTACAGAAGACCCACTTTGTTTGATCCAGAATGGACTCAGAAATTATTTAGGGATCGAGTCACCTGGTTTGATCTCAGTCTTGTTTGTAGTATTAGACTTCAGCAGGAGTTTCTAAGAGAAAACAACACTCCAAACACTTCTGTTTGAACTATGTTGCAAATAATTGTATTAAACAAGTCCAGAAAAATATATATTGTCTGTCTTTTTTTTTTTCCCCACAATGAAGTGATTGTATTGAAATTTCCAGTAAATAATTGGGTCCACTCATCCCACCTGTGTAAGTGTACTGATGCTTTTCTCATCTTCCTGAGCCTCTGGTTTTGTGTGGTTTGGGGTTTTTTTTGGCCTGTATTCAGTGTGTTCTCCACTAGATGGACCTCCTGAGTTGGTAAACTTTTCTTTCCACCGGTCTAATTGAATTTCATCTGCATGAAACAGGAGTTTTCTCTGAATTGTACAAGGATTTTAAAAGTGCACTGGAAGGTCCAAATTATTTCTTCCAATGAGGGCACGTTGGAAAAATAAGACAACTGCCTTGGTTTTAGTTAGGGACAGGAACTGGGCATTGCAGGCCTGGTTGCTTTTTCCGCTGGGAAGAAGCTGCACCAGGAGAGCCTCCCTGAGCCACACCTGCCTTCCCTGGTGCCATCCTTGTTCCCAAACCCAATCCCTGGCCCAGGGAGTGCAGGCAGTGTCCAAACACCCCCCAAGACTTACCAGCAGCAAGCAGAGTGTCACCAGGGGATCAGGGGCATCCCTGTGGCTCTGCAGTGGTCACAACTTGTGTCCCCACAGGAGCAGAGCAGAGGCTGGGCTGGCTGTGCTGGAAGGACACAGAGCAGGGGAAGGAGCCAAGCTGTCCCTGCACAGCTCCAACATCAAGGACTTGCATCCATGACAAAGCTCACAGGCACTGTTTGGCATTTAAACAGCTGCTCTAAGTTATCCTTCAAACATTTGTCTCTTTCTTTATTTTCCAACCTCATTTTAATGTGTTCTATGCAGCGTTTATTAGCAATGGAAGTATGGAGTGTTACTTTCATGGACTATAAGCCAAGTTTAGTTTGTGGCTCATCTGCTCTTCTCACACTAAAAATGCTTCTGCTGAAGAAACTTTTCTCTCCTTTCTGTTCAGCCTTTTTGTAAATTGCATCTGGACTGTCATTATATTGTTGTTAAGAATTATTATTATTGTATTAATAATCAAATTAAAATGATGGATAAATATAGTAGTAAGTTAAAAGTTATAATGATGCACATTTCTGTGAAAAGCCAGCAAGTTAAACAATTGCAATAAAGAGATAAAAAATACATCTTTGGATCAAGTGGTTGGGTCATTCAAGTCTTCAAGTGACAAAGAGGTCAAACATGAAGCTGTAGGACAAAGTGACAGCCAGCCAGTCTCACTGACCCATCCTGGACAGCTCCTCTGCCAGGAATCCTCCGTTCCCTCCTTGCCTCAGTGACACACATATAAGTGCTGCAGTGCTCTTACCTCCCATTCTCCAGGAGAACCTGGGGGTGTGATTCCATCCCCACAGACCTGACTCTGTGTGCTGACTGTTCCCCACCTGCAGCTACTCAGTCGTAGTCTGGAGCACCCCTTTGAAATACTGGATTTTATTGTTTTCACACTCCATGGAGATCAGCTCAGTGAAGCTACAAGGCCAAGAATGCCTTTCTCAAGGTTTTTTAACATTGAGTGATTCCCTAAAGTTATAGCACTGAAGAGCCTTGCAGAGAAATGTTTGGGAGTGTATTCACCATTTGTTCTTGTCTCAGGTGTGTTTTCCAGCTGCCTGGGTTTGATTTTTTTCCCCAAGTATTTTTTTAGTAGTAATTTGAGTAAATTCTCAAATACTCCTCCATGTCAGGCATTATTAGAATGTCTGGCTTTACATTTTTCTCCACCAGTTCTATTTGCTTCGTTATTAGCACTTAGTAGCTTTTTTCTTCTTACTGTCAAGAAAGCATTAAAATCATTTGTTTGCCAAACATCAAAGTACATTGTTACATTTCTACCTGTGCTTGTCCACTTTAGTCATTCTGAGTGAGGATAGCACTGAACTTCATTGTCATCCTTTAGAGGGTCAGAGCCTCAAGTAGTGGAGGATGACAATCAGGTTCTGCTATTCCATGAGATGGAAAAACCTTAGTTGGGATCACCCTTTTGCAGACTCCACGCTGATGAAGAAGGGCAATGATCTGGTGCAGAATAATTAGAATCTGTTCCCTTCCCAACACTCTCTGGGAAAAAAAGAGCTTTAGGAAACGTGTTCATTTCCTGCAATAAGTAGTCATTTAATTAAAGAACAAAAGTAACAGGAATCAAAAATGCTTGCAGCTGTGATTCTGTTAGACATTATATAAAAAAGAATGAAATTATAATACATTAAATTAGTTTTTAGAACATGAACTTAAGTGTTTTACAAACTAATTGTGGTAAGTTCAAAATGTCTCGTCAACATAATACTGGATGACAGCGTGTCACGTCCGTTTATGTCAGAGGCCTTGGAATGGTAAAGCCTGTACATGCACAACATCTCCTCCTCCGAGACAGGCTGCAAAACAGTTCCAACCAAGTGTGGAAGGAGAGTAGGAGGCTCTTCCAAGTAGCTTTGCTTCAGTCTTTGCCAGCAGCTCGTCCCAATCCCAGGCCGTGGCTCTCCTGCCTGCAGAGCGAGGGGCAGCCCTGGGCTCTGTGTCCGTAAGTGCTGCAGAGACCTCAGCTCAGAGTCCTTCCTGCACACAAACACCGAGGGATCCTGCTCTGAACTCGAGGGAAAGGCTCAGATATTCCCTGATGGGTGTTCAGCAGCAATATCAAAAAGTAAAGACAGATTCTTCTCAGAAGAAAATTTCTATGGCCTGTGAAATCTGGGAGAGATGAGAGACATTCGTCAAACCACTTGGGAATAGAGAACAAAAAATAGTTCCATTCTCTGTTAGATTAACAACCTTTTAAAAAGCCCACAAAACTATTCATTCTGTTTAAAGGTACAGTAACAGTACTGAAGAATATTAGCACCTCTAATAAGTCTTCATTTTCACCAGGACTGGAGTGCAGGGATGGTCTCAGGGCCCAGTTTAACTAGTTCACAGCACTAATTGTAAACTGTTAGCCTGTTTATTCCTAATATCCTGAACAAATTTCCATATCTAACATTATCCTCTACCTAAACTCCCCAGGTAGCTTCAGTTAGAGAAGGTAGGTGTCACTCTCAGGCTGACACTGCAGCCATCCCCTTTTCCCTCCCATGTTTCATTCCATCAGTGCAGTGATGATCTTTGCCCTAAACGCTGAGTCTGAGTCCTGTATTGTTAAAAGCATGAAAAGTCTGGAATTATATAAATATCACATGGTAGTTTGCATTTACAGCTGGAGTGTGTTTGCCTGGACCACTGACCAGCTCAGTTAAGTTGGAATTCATTGTGAGTTCAGGAATAAGCCTGGGAATGTGGCACAGAGAGTGACAACGCTCCAAACTTGTTCCCTCTCCTGACCTGCTGCAGTCCTCACCTGAGTGCCAGGAAGTTCCCTGGGGGGTTGCACTGCTTCCAAGAGCAAGTGGCCTGACAGGGGATCCTGAAATCCCCAGGCTGAATCCATTAGAACAAATCCAATTAGAACAAGTGCATTACCCAGGGGCTTTAGGTGTGTTTGTTACTGCAGGTGGAATTTTATGGTTCTTAGCAGGGAAGCTGCAGTGTTTGTGATAAGGTTGCAGACTAAAGTACATTTAATTCAGAGACTTTTATACAGTACATTAAGTTGTTCTTCTACTTTAAAAACCTTGTTTTGTACATTTTACCCTACATTTAATTTTTTTGTTCTATCTTCTGGATCTTTGGTGCAGGGAATGCTGGCTAAGAGATGCTCTGGGGAAGGTCTGCTGGGTACATGCTAATAAAAGGCCCAACACAATCAGAAAATCCAGATTCTGAACAGGAAGAGAAATAACTCCCATTTTCTTTTAAAACAAAGCTCCCTTTGCATATTCTTCTCCCACATCCAGCATGTAAGAATAAAATGTACAGATTCAAGACTCAGGAGACTGTTTTTAGCAGGCAATGGAAATAAATAGATGGAAAACTGACCTTGTCAAATGTTTGCTGGATGCATGTACCTCCATTTCATTGCTTTTGTACTCATTCAGCTCTTTCCGAATCGCTGCCTGGGGATTGAAAATAGAAAAACAAATAATTACATATGAAAAATCACTGTGTATTCGTGAGCATTGCAAAATGCCAGACTTTCAGAACAGTTTTCTGTAGTAGAAATAGCAGGTACTGGGTACAGCAGAGCCCACTGTGCTGGCAGAGACACAGAATATTTAGGCTGTATGGATTGGTGACACAACCCTCCTCATTCATCATTGATTGCTGACAGGGCCACTGCTGTCTACAAGCACTTCTGACAGAATAACACCCCGGGGCTTACTGTCTCACATTTAATAAGATTGCAGTTCAAATTTATTAAAGATTAACAGAAGTTGCCAAGCAATTGATCCTTTTCCAGTCCAGCTCCTGCCCCCGACTCCCTGATGGGAGCCACCAGCACATGCAGCTCAGCTGTCCCCTTCTTTTTGCTCATGAACCTGCCTTGTTAACCATGATTGAAACTGGGAAAAGCCTAATTTTAATAAAAGTTGAGTACCTATGAGGAAAATAGAAAATCATTATTTATTGATTACTATAGAGTAGTTGATTCACCGTTTTGCTCAGGAGAACAGCTGCTGCAGGACAAATGCTCTGTTCCTTTCCCTTATGAGTCCTCTGCACCCATTTGGGTGTTTTACTGAAGTGTTTGATCTCCACATCTCAGAACAAAGCCATAAGTGAGAGTCCTGTGTTTGTTATTTTGTCAGCAAATCCCAGCACCCTGCTCCTCCTACTTCCTGCAGCCCTGAAACCTCCCAGCTTATCCAGCAGCAGTTCCAGCTGGAATTGTGCTGGGCTGCTCTTGCTACTCAAAGACCTAAATGTGACAGTTCAGTTGGGATGGAAATCAGTGAGTGGCAGGTATGTGACACAAACTGAGTGTTTATGCTCCTGAGAATGCAGATCAAGTGACTCCTTGAGCATTCATAGGAAAGAGGAGAGGAAATCTTTGCATGTTTAGAAACACAGCGGAGGATATTTCAATGTCTGGGACAAAACTTCCAGTCTGAGAAGAAATGTTAATGTTAAATTGGCTGGAAATGGTTTTGAGTTGGAGCCCAATGACTGCATCCACTTTTTGGGGTGGGCTGGGTAGAAGCCCTTCCAGCACTAAATAGGCATTTTTATAAACACCTTTCTTCCTGACAGGATGCATTGATCAGTGTGATCTCAGCATAGAAACTAATGGTAAACTGTACAGAAGTTAAATGTCTTTGCAGAATGTGATGTATCATTGCAGACAAAGCAAGGGGAAAGCAGCTGTGTGGGATTTTAGCTCTGGCAGTACCTTGTCTGCTGCTGAGAGTCGTGTCCATGGTTTGTCTGCTCTCCTGTCGTAGTCCTGTGCCTTTGCCACCTCCACATAATCACTGAATCGAATCAGGATTTTTCTGTCTCTCAGTTCATCCACTGTAGGTCTCTGGTTAAGCTGTATTCAGTAGTTTTGAAAAATAAAACCGGGGTTAATCACAAAGGTATCAGTAAAATATGCAATTTTTCTGCTTCTTAGCTTAGTGTAGGGAAAACCACCCAGGCCTTGGAAATTTCAGGGAATATTAATCATTTGGGGGACTGTTAGCAGAGCAATAATGGCTTCAATGGGCTGCAGCACAGTGCCTTTAGAGAGGACAAAAGAAGAAAATATTTTAACCTGGCTACTGATCAAATGCACTTGCAAAATGTAAGGCAATGCTGGTGGATTTGTCATGCTCTCTGGATGACACTGGATGCTCTTGGGGTGTTCCACAGGCAGAGAGGCAGATTGTCTGTGGGAGATTCTCCTGGCTGGACCCACTGTAAGAAT
Organism: Myiozetetes cayanensis; assembly: GCF_022539395.1. Lineage (NCBI taxonomy): Eukaryota > Metazoa > Chordata > Aves > Passeriformes > Tyrannidae > Myiozetetes > Myiozetetes cayanensis. Next base: position 6,770,908 of record NW_026087400.1, read on the forward strand.
TTCAGTTTGGCTTTAGCAAGTTCTCGGCGTATTTAGTTTGTAATTCCCACAGGGATTCCCAGGAACAGAACAACAAGAACTAGTTCTGGTTCTGGGAATACTTTAAATGCAAAGAGGAATGTTCCACTGGAGCACACCTGGGGCTCAGCAGGGACTCAGCTCTGGCAGCTACTGCTCCAAAGAATGAAAGAGTGCTTTTCTAGGCAATATAATTGACAAATACACAGTGTGCAAGCAAATACCCATTTTCTGACTTACAGTTTATATGTAAGTATTCTATTAAGTCTCATGGAGCCGAGAAAAGGTAGGGATTTTTATAATTCCTGTTACTAAACACTATGAGACACTGCTGAGGAGGTTGTATATTAAGGGAGGTTCTGTGTAATAATGACCTCTATGACTGGTTGATGTTACAGTAGCTTTGCTAATTTCTAAGATTTCTATTAGTTAATTTCTAAAAGCTAATAGGAGGTATGGTGAGTTTTTACCTTTCTTGTCAGTCTCTGTTTGATTTCCCTTCTTTCTTCCTGCTCCGTCTGATCATTTCGTTCTGCGGAGAATATAAAGAAAAAGATGACTTTCCTCATGAGGGAGTTTGGTGTTTTCCCAAGTTCCAGGCAATAATGAGCACAGAGAAACGAGGAGCTGGTTCTTGGTTGTGTTGAGTCAGTACACCTCTGTGTTGTGCATCAGAGCATGGAGTTACCTCTCTGGGAGGACAAGGCACTGCTTCCAGTGGCAGGTTCCCTGTGCTCTGAACTCCAGCTCCAAGCAGATTTAATAAAACAACAGCCACACCGACTCTCCACTTGTAGAAACTTGAGAAGGAAAATCAGAACATCCCATAGCTGGTTAATGATCATGTTTTACTCTCCATATGGCTGGAGCCATTCAGTGCTCTTGGGTGCTGAGGAGCCTTATTGCAGCAGCTCCAGGGAAAGTGTGTCCTGTCCTCTCTCCTGGTTTTTTCAGGCTACATGCTGGCAGTGCTGCAGTGCTGGGCTGGGACCTGCACGTTCTGCCTTCCCTGCTCCTCCTGCCACGAGAAGCTCTCTCTCCTCCCGGGGGGTTCCTCTGCAGTGCTCTGTCCCACCCCGGGCCAGCCTGGCTTTGTGTGTTGTGCCTATTAACATGCAAGCCGTGAGAACTCCTCCACACTGACTCTAAAAATAGCCTGGAGTGCTGTAACGCTGCTGAAATCCATCCCCTGCCTTAGGAAACAAGTTAATGGCGTTTCTATTTCCAGTACTATCTGTTACTAAATTAGGAGTGAGCCCATGACCTGAACAAAGCTGCAGAGAAAGGTTTAACCATTGTGGGAATCTCCAGATACTCCTGTGAAGTTTATTACACCACTTGCATTAGATATTTCCAGTGTTAAACACACATGTGATTTCTAATGTGCCTCAAAAAAACCCCCAGCGCTGCAGATGAGTTTCCAAAAAGCTATTTTTAATAAGGAAGTGTTCTCCCTGGTTTTTATGCTCATTAGACTCCGCTGAAATGCAATCATAAGTATCTATTTAAAGAACGTAGTAGTGCAGAGCTACAACTGGCTGTAGTAGAAATGTAAATCAAAGAATTTGAAATGCTGTAATGTGCTTTATTACAGTTCAGTGGCAAGGCACAAAATGGAAAGAGAACAGGTCAGCTAAAATTAGTGCTGTGTCAGGGATGAGCAGCTATTTCAGTGGGGAATGTTTAAAAAGAGAAAGGGCTTTAAAAAGCAGAGGGTATTCTTAGATGTAGAGATACCTGCAAGAGGTTATTCACTCAGCTTTAATTCACCTCTTTTAGAGAGGATATTTCTCTATATATATTTTTATAGAAAAAAAGAGAATTTTCTGTAGCATGGTGCCTTTCTAAGATGTGGTGTGATATGCAGTGACAGAATTGCCCAGAGCAGCTGTGGCTGCCCCTGGATCCCTGGAAGTGTTCAAGGCCAGTTTGGAAGGGGCTTGGAGCAATCTGGGATAGTGGGAGTTGTCCCTGCACATGGCAGGGCATGGACTGAGATGAACTTTAAGGTCCCTTCCAGCCCAAACCATTCTGTGATTCAGTGATTCTAAAGAAAAGCCAAAAATACACATTTCTGATGAAAAAATGCTTCTCCAAATGTACTCAACGTGTACTGACCTATTTCTATTTGACATTCACTTGTGTTCAGTGCTTATTCCCAGCTCCGAGAAATAAAAGAAATGGTCCTTTTACCAAAAAAAAAAAAAAAAAAAAAAAGAGGAAGATTTGATAGGAAATGCTGGCAAGGGCATTTTAGAACTCAGGCATTATTACTGAGACAATCCAGAGAGGCTTTTCCCATCCTCATCACTCTGCCCACACAGATCCATTCATTCTGAGGGCTGGGTTTGTAAGTCTCAGCAGAGATGCTCCCAATCCTGAGGGGGCCTGGGCAGTGCTGTAATTCATTCTGCTGCTCTGCCAGTTCTTCAGGGAACCCTCAGCTCTGCATGACACTAAAACAATTGCTTGAGCTAAGAATGAAATAGGAATTGTACAGAGGGGTTCAGGAGATGCCTCCTTGAATGTGAAATTCAGCCCTTTGTTGAGTATAGAGGACACATCTGACACCTGGGTTGTGATTTTAGTTCAAGATTTTCATGCTTGGTGGGAAACCAGCACTGTTTCTATAGATAGAGGACTTGGAAGATGAACAAAATTATAAGAAAGTGTTGGCTTTCAGTTTGCTTTTTATGTGTTGATCTCAGAAACATCCCCCTAAGGGAGATAAGAAATCACTTTTTGAAATCTTGCTGAGATTCGCTTTAAAATAACAGGAGTTGCACTTAGGCTTGTGCAATCTGCTTCTCCTTTTGCCAGAGTGCTACAAATGTGACTTACAAGTCTTTAAAAGAGCTCTGGGGGTAGCATTGCTCCTGTCAGCAGGATAAACCACAAACTTCCAAAGGGTTGAGAAACTTGGAGTTTAAACCTGTGCAACCCTTTGGAGCTGGTGGAGGTTGTGGTGATTTCACTGAAATCGCCTGCACTCTACAGCTTTGCACATCACACCAAATCCATGAGGGTTTTTATAAAATGCATAACATGAAGGCTACTAAAGTCGATTTTAAAAGCCATTTTAAAGTCCATAACAAAAATTTCTAATAAAAGGGGCCTTTCCCAATTTCTGAGTTCACTCAAAACCGAGAGCAGAGTTGTTGTCCCTGTCCAGCAGTTGAAGTTTACACCTGGCACAGCTCTGTGGTGACTGTAGCTCTTCACAGGATACTCATTTTTACATACATTTTTATATAAGGGCAGAGGTAAATAAAATGAAGTGGTTTTGATCTCAGCTGAACCTGTATAAAGCCTGAGCAACTCAAGAGAAGTCAATAAATTTGCTCCATGCTGGAAGCTCTTTAAATGAGATACAAATCTAGCCCAGTATGTTCAGCTGGAATTCAGGAACTATCTTTAATTCTGCTTTATCTTCTTTCTGCTTTATCTCTCTCTAAGCTCATTATATGAATGTATTCAAACTTTTTTATATATTGAAGCTGGTCAGTTTAACCCAGATTAAGGATGTAACCAGCACACTTCAAAAAAGTAAACACAAAGAAACAGATTTTTTCAGTAGAGATCAGCTCTTCTTTAGCCAGGAAAAAAAACTATAGTTCACATCATTCTAGGTTCTGTCTTTCAACACTAACTAGACCACGAAAATAAAAGAAGCAATAAACTTTTCCTTTAAGCAGATGGATTCCCTCTTTCTTATGTCTGAGACAATTTCAAATCTCCCTCTCACCTTCCCCTCGCTTAGAGGATTCCCAGGAAGGAAAGGGTTTATGTTCATCACTTGTTTGATCCCCTGCTCCGAACACCAACCTTTAGGACAAGAGTTGCGAGTTTTGCCTTGAGAATTTGAGAGATGCTGAGAACACTCCCCTGTGGCAGCACCTGTAACAGGCCTGGGACTGTCCCTCTAGTAACTCTGACATCTCAGAATGATCTTTGACTTGTCTTTGGGAAGAGCTCCAGTGGCATAACAACTGTATTTTAGGAGAACCACCCCTCTGTAAGGATGTTCCCCCTTCCACTGCAGCCTCCATGGTATCCAGTGTGTGGTTTGCCTTGACAATCCAAGTCTTGAGAAATGTCAGCCCCATTCTCATGGCACTGAGGGAATTGTATTCCCCTCTTGGATACCCACAACAGTGTAATCAGAATGAAAATTGGTTTTGAAAGCCTGAATCTGAACAGTTCTTTTCTGTCCTAAATTGCATGTCTTTGTGATAAATTAAAACTTTTAGATACAGGAAACAATCCCAGTGAATGAATTCATCTGTTTAAAAATGATATGTTCTGGAAATGCAATCACAGATTGCAACAAACACATAAAAAACAGTTTAGGAAAAAAAATACTCACGTTTAAGGATATTCCTTCTTTCCAGCTCCTCAACAGCGGGTCTTTGGCTGAGTCGCCTGCGGAAAAACACCAAAATCACATTTTGTACCATGCCTGCTCTTTGGAAAGTCTGCAAGATTCTGAGTCCTGGTTGGTGTTTTCCTCAGGAGGGGACTACAAGATCTCTCTCTAGGACTAGTAAGGGAGGTAAGAAAAAAAAAAATAAATCCTGACAGCAGAATTCTTTCTTGTATTATTTTTCCCAAATGCCAGCAATGCAGGTGAAAGTTCTCCTCTAGTTTGCTCTGCTGCCAGTGAAAGGGTTCCTCGGAACACGCATGCTTCCCATGCCACTTTCCAGACAGTCAGTTGGAACCAGTGGTCTCCAAGGGCAGAATTCACTCCCGAGGGGCTGTTTAAGGTGGTTCTCAAAGGAGTTTTATGGTGATCTTCTGTAGCTCTCCCTGCTCCTTTAATCACAGTTAGCAGCGGATTTCCTTTGCTCCAGTCACCAGTGGTGCACCCTGACAAAATGCAGACTGGCCAGAAACGAAGCTTTTCCAGCTCTGCTCTTCTCTGCTCTGCTCTGCCTGCTGGATGCAGCTCGTGTGCTGCTCGCAGCCTCACGCTATCTGAACAGAATGTCTTGGTTTCACCTCCCCTTTTCAGTAGTGCTGCCTCAGGATTGAGTCTTCAGATCATATGATCGGTGCCACGGCGATTTTATTCCGCATACTAAATGAGAGCCCCCCACGAGACACGGCTCATATTTGCAGAGGATCTCTCAGGTACAGGGACCCTCCCCTGGGCAGGCACACACACAGGCTGCATCTGCTGGCTTTGATGGAATGACCCAGCCAGCACACAGGGAAGAGTTTCGGGTGCTCCCCGGGCTGTGTTCTGGCAGCGTTAAGGATTCTCATCGCCTGCTCGCAGCAGATGTTGCCAAGCCGGGGATGAAGTTACAGAGACAAAGAAACACTCAGAGCAGGGACCACACTGCAAACTGCTGCAGCAGCTATTCCTCTGCTGGGCATGGGGAATGAATGAATGATTATAAAGTCATGCTGTAACAAGATCTACATCTTATCAAACACACAAGAGATGGAAAAACGAAGTAACTGTTAATAAGCCATAAAAGAACTGGTAAGAATACCCGATTCCAATTTCTCCTTGTTTTGTAAGCCTTACCCAATATACCTTTAAAATCAACTCTGTAGTCCTGCATTATCAGGCCAACAACTCCTTACCCTTTTTTAATTAATTTCCCTGAGATCACTGGAAAAACTCTCATCTTTGGCAACAGGAAGGTACCACAACTACTACACCAGATTCCCACAGAAAACTTAGATTACATGAGATCTTGTGCTTGGGAAACACCTACAGCCTAATTCGTTTTTCCTGTGTAACACTCTGTACCCCCTAAACTTTTTCTCCTGGCCTCTGGGTTCTGTTGAGTAATAAGCCTGATATTCCATCAGCAGAAGCTGCAATAATCCAAGCTGGAATGATGCTGAAATGCCCTACTAAAGAATTAAACATGTATTTTTTGGTTCCTGTTACCCTTGGACTCCTCCATCCTCACTCATCTGCCTGTACATCTCAGAAATGACACAACTCTGGCTAGGTTTTGTTTGAAACAGATTAAAGTGCATTTTATAATATAAATCAGGGAAGAATTGCTTACTCTGACAGCTTATCTGCAAATGAAAGGTCCACCCAACCTGTATTGATAAATACAAACTAAGTGCCCCTATTTCTGTGCATACCCTCAGCTTTACCCACAGCAGAAGGAAAAGGTGCAGACATGTTTACATGGGGGCATTACAGGTTTTTTCCTGATTTTTTCAGGGATATGGACCACACTTCCAAACTCTGTGTCAGAGTCACAAAACTTTGCTTCAAAATAAAATACTAATCAGGATTTCAGGAAACTGGGGATGGAGTGAAAACACCAAATAGAGCAAGAGTCGTGATCAAATGAGAAGTGGCAAAAACCCACTGACATTGTTGTTACCAAAGCACAGGGACATTTTGTGTCTGTGTTATTTTTTCTGTTGAGGAGAAGCCTCTCTCTGCCCAGACAAAACTTTCACTTCCGTTCTCAGCTGCTGTGGGGTGGCTGGGCTTGGGGTGAAGGGGAAATGAGGGAGTTGGTGAAGGTGAAGGACTCCAGATGCCCCACCAAGGGCTGGAATGGGAGGCCTTGACTGGTCCAGATGCCTTGACTGGTCATCCCTCAGAGTAAGAAACTAAGAAACAAGTGGCTGCTGTGGGTGTGAGCGAGCCTGTCCTGCCTGAACTGCTCTGAAAGTCTGGGAGGATGGATGAGGGGACTTCACCAGACATTATTAAAATCTAGGTTTGAGTATTTTAGTGCTGTCTGCTGAGACAGGAGTGCTCCCTCCGAGCAACTCTGCAGGGCCAGCCGTTGTTGGGGAGGTCTTGAAACTTTCTTGAAAGCTCTCAGGTAACTCACAGGCAAGTCCTACACTCCATCCAGATCCCCCACAGTGTCACTGGTATTGCCGTGGTCTCATGTTAAGAGTATCCAGTCCAGGAATTTGCTTCCTTGTTAGCCTAAAGCGAGGGATGCCAAGAGCAGCAGAAAGTGGAGCTGAACTGGCAGCTCCTCAGAGGCAACTGCAGCTGCCTCGGGGAAACTGGGCAGAACTGGAGGCACCAGTGTCACTGCTCTGTAATTGGTGTTTGGACACAGCTCAGAGTTTGCTGTACATGTGTCAGTGATGCTCCAAGTTTGGACAGACACCACAATCTGAATACTTCCTCATAATGCTGAAGCAGCCACGGTAAGCGTGTGGGGATAGAAGGGGAAGGGCACACACGTGCAGCTATTTCTTAAGTTCAGAAAGGTTACAAAGGTTCTGGGTTATTGTTGTCTTGTGCAAAGCAAGCAAAAACCTCCAAGCACCAGGTGTTCTTCAACTGTTTAGGCTTGGGGAGTGTTCTGGGTTTTCTCGAGTAATTTGAGGCCAGAAAGACAACTGGATAAATGCACATATTGCCATCTCAGACGCCAAAGACTTTCCTTGCTCCCACGTCCTCTCCACTGTTACTCCCGAGGGTGAGAGGAGCAGGTCAGTGCAGGTGTAGCTCAGTCACCTGCTGGGCCCCAAGAACACCCTGCAGGTACATCCACGTGCATTGTGGGGCTCACAGCACTTCAGGTGCTGTAAGTTTGCACATGGCCTCGGGGCGTTTGCTCTCCCAGGGCAATGTGCACATGGGAGCCCTGTGACGTTGGTGAGGGCTCCACGCTGGCTCTCCGAGGGGCAGGAAATCCAGAGTCTGGCTGTTCCCCGTGGTGAACATGTGTGGTGTGTAACTGTAGCAAAACAGGCTGCCCAGAGGGACAGCAGGAGAGCGCTGCCCTCCCAGCCCCGCGGGCAGGAGGTTTGATGGAGTGGAATGCAGCCCTTCATCGTGAGAGTCCAGCGTGAGGTCCTGCTCACAATCGTGTTTGACACGTGCTGGAACCAGAGTCAAAGGGAAAACCACAAACTGCTCGTCCCCTCTGGAGCAAGGTCACATGTCTGTGAGCCCAGTGTGAGCACATGTGCCTGGGACTGCTGATCAGTAGATCAATATTTACTTCACACAGCCAGATTGCCTCCTTCACATTTAAGGGAATGGCACCAGCGTTACACCAAGGTTGGATATTGGATTATTACAGGTGACTGAATCCTCGGTAGCCTGTGGATTTGCATGTATCAGGACCTGGGTCTGCTGTCAGATGGGCAGTGCATCAACATGTCCTACGAACAGGAGACACTGCCAAGTTCTCTGTCCTCAGAGTGACCCTCAGCAGTGTCTGCCTTGTCCATGTTGGAACTGCAACCCAGCAAAGCCACAGCAAGCTGTGGGCTTGCAGCCATGGACACAGAATAGCTGATGAGAAACAAATTTGGAACTGGTACAGCCCACCTGTGTGCATATGGGGGCTATGCTGACTTGCCACACCTTGGACAGTCCTTCTGTTCCAGCTCTTCTTACTGGTCTGCACTCCCCTGCCCACCAAACATTCAGTAGAATCCAATGAAAAGCAGCTCCGTTTCTTGGTTTGTGTGGTTTCTAGACTGTCCCTGAAATATGTTCCTCTGTCTCCCAAAAATATTTTAGCATAATATCTGTTGCACAGTATCTGGATATATGACTGCCACAAAACTGAATTTCTGTTCAGGTTTGTGGCTGAAGCCAAAAAGCATACTTTGGAATCCTGTTGCTGCTCCCAGTCAGATCCATGTGATTCCAATAATCTTCTCCAAAGGGAGCAGTGAACTGGTAGACTTGGACACGTGCATGTGCCTGTGGACTCTGGACTGACCAGTGAGCAATCAATCCAGCCACCAGTAAATGAGCTGTAGCCAGAGGCAATTGCATTGATTGTCTTTGTGTCAGGTGGTTTTGTGGCTGAGTTGGGAAGGGAGGTGGTGGGGAGGATCCCTCTCACAGGAGAGCTCCAGTCCAGGCAGAGGGAGGAGAAATGGGAGTGCCCTGTGCTTGCTTCTCATAAAGCTGCTTGTGTCTGCTGCCCATCAGGAGGCCAAGGCTCTGCCTCTCAAATTGGCATCTCTGTTAGCAGAACATCATGTTCGATTCATCAAGACAGTTTATTTTCATCCTTCCTATAAGTAGCTGTGAAGAGGCTGTGTGCCAGGGCTTTGAGTCACCCACACACTGCACTGTGGCACTGCAGAACTGCTGGCAATGTACAATTATGGGTAGTAGTAAACCCGTGGTGGGAGGGACTTCTCTTTTACTGTCTGTACAAAATTAGAAGGCAGACACTGAGACACAACTTGTTTTCACCCCAAGGTAATTCTGGAGCGCATTAAAAGTGCGAGCTCAGTGATGTGCCAGCATTTCCCATAACAGGAAAATCACAGAACAGTTTGAGTTGGAAGGGAACTTTAAAGGTTCATCTAGTTCAACCCTCCTGCAATGAATAGGGACATCTTCAAATAGATCAGGTTACTCAGAGCCCTGTCCAGCCTGATTTTGAATGTTTCCAGGGATGGGATATCCACCATCTCTCTCAGTAACTTGTTCCATTGTTTTACCACCCTCACTGTAAAAATCCTCATTCTTATATATCTAACCCAACATTCCTTCAGTTTAAAACTCTTCCCCTTTGAAGTATTACTGTGTGCCCGTGTAAAAGGTCATTCTCCCTCTTTTTTTATAAGCCCCCTTTAAGTACTGGAAGGTCACAATAACGTCTTCCCAGAGCCTTCTCTTCCCCAGGCTGAACATTCCCAACTCTCTCAGCCTGTCTCCATAGCAGAGGTGCTCCAGCCCTTGGAGCATCTAAGAGTAGTTGGTGCCATTCTGTGACAGTAGGGAGCTCAGAGCAGTATGAAAAGGGTGAGCTGGTATGGTAGATACCGTGAGCTGCGTGCTTTAAAACTGCCCAATATTTCTGTCTATGTTCCCTCACAAACTATTTTTTGCATCCAAATAAGAAAGCTGTGCATAAACACAGGGGCTGTCTATGTTGCCTTAATTACACACGGTACTCATTCGTTTGGCCTTTAGTTCTGTCTGCATTTTCAAGGCTGCGCATCAGCACGAGTTCAGTTCATTATGTTGTCTCTCATCTCCCAGGCAGTTACAGTTGTCCATCATTATCATTTCTGTGATATAAGCCCTGCAATAAGGAGTTCAGATTTCAGTTGGAATCCAAACCACATACTTGCCCAGGGTGACCCTTGTATCATAACCCACTGTCCCCGAGCAACCCACATCCTGTGACAGGTTTGCTCTTGCACAGTGCTACTTAGTGATAAGCACTGTGTGGGCTGAGATGCACCAACAGAGCCAGATCTAATTATGGCAGAGGATTCAGATGGAGAAGGCTTTACCTAATCACTGTTTTCACCCCCTGTGAAAGCCCTGCTGCATTTGACCTTTGGGTCCCTGGTTTTCCCAATGTGTGAGGAAGAAAGGGCAGGCACAGCTGGGGAGCAGAGCCTGCCTCGGTTCAAAGCTCAGTGCAGATGCTGAGCATCCTTCCAGCACCTTCAGGAGGCTTTTGCTTTCATACCTCTCTCAACACACAGATAAGGACTCTTGGAGGATGTTGTGGCACACTGCAGGACCGACATAACAGAATGGTTTTAATTTACTACACAAGAACTAATGCTCTGACATGGGGAGGTGTGATTGTACAGGAACGGGCGTTTTCTCCTCTCCCTTCCATCTGCTTCCCCACTCTGTGGTTTAACAGAGCTGCTGCACAGTGGATCTGTCCTGTTTGTAATAGAATTACAATATTTAGTCACTAGGGTGACAAGAGTACAACTGATTATTCAGCTAGAGACATGTTCCGAGTCTGTAGTCTGATGAGTGCTTTGTTCAGTAGCAATGTCAGTGTGAGCAGCACCACTGCTTGTTCTTACTTCTGCTTTGCCTTGCAGCTGGGCAAAGAGCTGGTTTGGGGAATACAGCCGAGCTAAAAATAGCTCAGCGAAAAAGAGTGCTCAAAGAACAAGCTCTTCAAATAACAGTGCAAGTGCTGCAGCCTCCCAGTGCCCCTCCTCTGCTGAAGGCTGATCAGGGCTTAGGGCTCTGTACTAAAATGTACATTGAAGGGTTTTCCAATGGAAACCACATGGTGGTCATGACCTGGGTCACATTGTGCAGGTCACTGAAAATGGTTAATAATATTTCATTGGAAAGCAATAGGTTTTCTTTCTTTTCTTTTTTTTTTCCCCCCCTCTGAAACAGGAGTAAAACTCTGGAGCCCTGTGTTCCCACAGAATGAAAGAGAAAAAAACAATGTTACATATCTCAAGTTTGGGCACATTGAGAACATCGTGGCTTTGATGCTTCGGGACAGGCAAAGAAAAGAAATCATATAAATCCCAGGGTTTTAGTTCTATCCCACTATATATATATTACCATTATATTATTTTAAATAAAGACATCTGCCACTGCTGAAGAGATACCAAAATCAACTCTGATAGCAACTGCTTGAGCAGCAGCAGGGAGTCTGCCAGTTAATCATTAGTAGACCAGAAACAAATCTCAGCCCAGTGGTGGAGACTGTCACTGTCCTGAAAGTTTCCTATCTCCTACTGAAACAGTTCCATACTCCGGGATGCTTGCTGGGTAATGATATGTACAAAAAAAAAAAAAAAAGGAAGTTAAATTTTAACTTTATATCAAATAAATGATGCCTAATGTAATGTTGTTTGTGCTTACAGGGAGGCTGAGACTGATTTGCCAGCCACCCTTGAGCCCCATAAGAAATGAAGTGTCTGAGGGCTCGTGACTCAGCTTCCTGAGCAGCCAGGAATGCAATGTGAGCCACTGCAGTGCGGGGGAGCAGGGGCAGGATGGCAGAAGGACATGTCAGTTTGGACTGTAGCACTAGCTGAGCTCCAGAGTGCATCAAATACACACAGGACATGGATGGAAGTGTCCCAAAATGTCCTGGATTCAGCTGGATGCTCAGTGCTGCACAGCCAGCAGTAAAATCCTGCAGTACTGCCCATTTAACCTATAAACAGTTGCCCCTACCAACAGATGCCACTGCATTGTGCAACGGTGGGATTTGGGTCACTGGAAGGAACCACAGCTGGATTTGCAGAGAGCAGACAAAGAAATCCTGGCATGTGTGGCCTGTCAGCCTGCCTCTGCAGAGTGTGTGTCAGTCCTCCTCCTCCTCCCCCTCGTTTAATGCAGAATGGTTTGGGAATGGCCACTCTCACCATGGATACTGAGCTGTTGAGAATTCCCCATGCAGTGTGAGTTCTGGAGCACGTCCTCCCCTGTTCCCTGTAAGCTGCAGTAGCACATGAAGGACCCTTTGGCAATCTGCAAAGTCTGTACAGTGACAAATAAACGTCTGCAGGTGTATTTGCCACTGCAAGGTGTTGCATAAAGCAGCAGCAAGGATCTCCCCCAGGGCTGGGGGTCTCAAGCTGAGGGAACCTACTGACCCAGGAGCTCTGAGCCTTGGCAGGGGGGGACATCCTGGGGCACCTTCAAACCCCTTGTAATGTCAGGCTTCATGCCAAGGGATGGTGTTCTTAATTACTGAAGTGAATCAAGGAAGATACAGTACATTCCAAGCACTTTATGTAATCCCTAAAGACAAAAAGCTAAATGAGAGGGATTCCTAAAGCTGCAAATGCTGCTGGGATAGAGAGCTGCACACCTGCTCCCAGTGGCAGGGATCTCTCTGGGAACATCCCCCCTGGCAAGGCAAGTACTTTCTAGTTCTCGCCTGTCACTCACCCACACAGCATCTCCAAAAGGATGGGATATCCCTGCCTTCACACAGCATTCCACCATCTGTTGTACAATTTTCTGTCCATCTTGTGCACACTATTGTCAGCCCAGTCTTTTTCAGGACAGAGTTAGACCAACAGCCTGCCCTTACACTGTCATTGGCCTTGGCTGGCCAGAGCCACACAGCCTTTGCCCACAGCAGGCTCTGAATCCTGCTTCTTTACTGCATTGCCATTTATTTGAGTTTAACATTTTGCTTTTCTCAGAATTTTGCTTGAGAGTGTCTTTTCAATGCAAAGTGTTCCACTGACAGCTCAAAACGACCCAGACACTCTGCAGAAGTTCGAGTCCCCTGGTCCCAACCATCACCTGGTTTGCAGTTCTCTCCCCAGCAGCTCTCCTAGTGCTGCTCTGTAAGGCTGGTCTACGTGGTTATCTCTGTTGTACAGAATAGGAAAGTGTGGCAAAGTGTCTTGTCTGGAAAGCCAGATTTGCAGACCCTCTGGGGATTTATTCACTTCCCTCTGCAAATGGTATTTCAGTAATTCTGCTTTCCTTTGTTTTTAAATTGGACTGGGTGAGTAGTATGACTTGTCACTTGATGCCACTGTGTGTGGCACTGAGCATTGCAGACAGGCTAACTTACAGGGAAATGCAGAGAGGATCTGAATTTTAAAATGTCATCCTCATTTTCTGTTTGCTCTTCCCCAAAGCTTTTTGGGACTCCCCCCTTTACTTTCTTTAGGATCTTGTGTTTACTCATGGCCATGTAAAACCAAAGAGAATTTGCTGGCAAATTTCAGGCAGAACAGAATATTCTGAGCTTTTGAAACCTGGGTTCTTCAACTGAATAAAATGTAAGAATTTAATTATGTAACATTCCCTATTGACCTGAGCATTTATTCTTGACAGAACAGCTATGATTTGTTATGGTACAACATGCACTGTCTCTTACTGTCAAAGCACAAGGCTGTGAGGAAAACATCTGTGAGGTCTCCGTGTTCTGGTTCTGTTTTCCCACCTCCGTGTCTCCTCAGAGCTGTTCCCTGTCTGAGGAGTCACTGCTGGGATGGGGTGAGCTCAGCAGAGCGGGCTGAGCTGGCAGTGGCTCCTCAGAGCTGGGAGAGGCCTTAACAGTGCAAACACCCTCCATCATACCCTGCTTTTCTAGGCATTTGGAGCCTGTTTTTCACTGCAGCTGATGCACAGTGAGTCACAACATTTGAGAGCTGGGCCTCTGGTCCACCCAAAGTCCTGCTGACCCTGAGCTTCCTGCTCCCATCACCCCTCTACACCTCAGCCTGCCATTCATGCCAACCATTCCCAGTTATCACCTTCTGCTAAAGGGATTTCTTTAAGCTGAATTGCATGATGCCTACAAATATAACTTTCCTCACCCATTAACCCTGGCTTGTTTAACCTTTCCTTGAGAAGGAGGATTTTGCCCCAGTTGGGTGGTATTTGGAAGTGCTGCAGCCACTCCCAGTGATCATCATGACAGAGTGCAGAGCAGCCTGGCCAGAATATGGCTTTTGCAGACACCCTCAAATTAGCCTGATCTCTTTGCACCAGGCCAGCTGCTCTCTGCAGACACTGCTGGGACAGCCTGGCTTTTTTTTTTTTTTAAATTATTTTTAGAATTTTAAACATTATTTCTGAGAAACTAATGAAATATTAATTAATTCAGAATTTAATTTGCTTAATGAATATGATTATCTGAAGCAAATGACACTGGTGGTTCGTCTGTGTGCCATGTAGTCTTGATTTTGAGAGCTCTTCTTCAACAGTGAGGCACTCATGGTTTTATTCTGTTTGTCTCTTGGCCAAGTAGTGTTTTGGATAGTATTAAAAAACCAAATAATTGACACATCTTTGCACAACAGTGGACTAACTACATATAAATTCCTGCCTCTAATGTGATTTAAGACTCAGATTTTACCATCTTTCTGGTTCTTGTTTCCTAATTGCCTAAGTGGATTTTCAACAGAAGCAGGTCCTCAACCTCCAAAGGTGTCATCTCTTCCTTATTAACTACACTGGATAAATACTTGAGCATGGGGTGATAAATATGGGAGTCCTTTTTTTTGTCTTTTATTTGTTACTTGTGACAGCTAAAGAAAAAGATAGAAAATAAGAGTGCTTTTCAGGGGAGAAAAATACCCTTCAGAGCCTGGAAAGGTCAAGGAAGTGTGCAGGCCATTTGGATGAGTTAATTATCCTCAAAACCAGAAGCACTGAAGGAAACTTGCAGTGCTCTGTCTGACACAAGTAGCTCCCAAACTACAGGAAAAACCCCACAAGACCTGATTACAGAGCTGCAGCTTGCCAGGAGGGCACAGGCAATGGAATCAAAAAGATTTAGCTGAAGCTGTGTTTTAATAATTGATACGACTCTACAATATCTATTGAGCAGTGGTTGATTGAAATCAATGACCTTCTGTTCTGACCTGTTTTCTCTCCTTCCCCTCCCCCTCCTTATTTTCTAAATATTTATTTCCTTCATTTCTCATCCCCCTTGCCTTCTGTGAAGTTCTCTCAGAAAGGTAACAACTGTGCCAGACTGACCCAGTTTTCTGTATGAAAGCAGCAAGGCCGAGCCTCCGATTCCTGCAGGAATTAAGATCCTGAATGAACCAGACTACAGAAGTTGTGCTCAGAGCCACAGGAGGAGGAAACTGTAGTAATTCTCACAGTATTTGGAGAGGCAGCAACTGCTCTATATGAATTAATTTCCTTGGATCACATGTGCTGAGACAGTTCTTGGAAGAGAATCCAAAAATACGACCGGGCTGTTCACGCGAAGGTGCAGATGATTCATCTGCCAACGCTGCCCGTAATTCGGAGATAACTCTGCTGTGGAACAGCCATGTGCCCTCCAGGTATGGTGTGTGCAGATCTGACATCCCACAGTAAAGAAGTTTTTGTCTTTTCCCTTCTCCAAACTAAAAGCCACACGTCAAACTTAGTGGGAGAAGTTTCTCTCCACTTAGGTATTCTGCAGGCAATTCACAGCAACACTGATGAGGACACTCATTTATACCCAGTCTGCATTTAAATTTGGTTGGGTTTAAAGGGCAAGTGGCAGGAGAACCAACACAACAGCAAAACTTCCCCCCTCTCTCTCTTTTGTTCTTACATGCTTTCAAGTGGCACATCTGAAATGGATATGTTAAAACTGGAAAAACATGCAGGTAAACCCCTTTCTGGTTGAGATTTTACTTGTGCCAGTTCATAGCCTTTCAGATACAAGCTGTCCTTCCTATCTGGCTTCTATTCTAACTACAGTATAGTAGAGTGCTTGGCTTTAAGTGCATAAAACATTTTTCCTGAATTTCATTAACAGAAAACAAACAAAAAACCCCTAAGCTTAAATAATCTCAGTAACACAGTGACCATCCCCACAAAGAGGATGAATGAATGAATGCCTGAATCCCTCCCTGCTCAACCCTTGGGTTATCAGGAGCTCACAACTGTTCCAGCACCTTGTTCTGGTCGGGTTTGCATGATAAACCAGCACAAATCACTGTGACAACCAGAACAGCTTACTTTGGTCTCTATCGATTAAGCTCTGCAAATTAAATTAAAGTAATTTCTTTCTGTAATTACTTGTGCTGCAGACTCCAACTAGCTCAAGGACCTGAATCATAATCCAGTGAAAGGTGAAGCATTACAGAGTCTTATTGGCTTCCTGTGCATTTCCATTTTGGTTTATGACTGCCTGTCACCTCACAGGGTTGGAGCCCAGATCTCCAGGCCTGTGTAGGTGCCCAGTTTCTGAGGGAGGATCTGAGCCTGAACACATGCTCCCATTTGTAGGCGGTTTGGCAGAGCAAGTGCACTCTTTTCTTTCCTAAAATGTTTTTTTCCTTATTTGCTTACACTTGCCTTAGCAGTTTTCCCGTAAGTTTGTTTACGTAACTGTGCCCCCCTGTGACATTTTACAGCTTTCTGAACTCTGATTTTTATATTTCTAGTTTCGCATGTGCCACTTATGCCAGAAGATCTATTCGAGGAATTGACTCAGTGTCCCAGAAAAGGCCCTGTATATTCCTATCTGTGTTTACAACCTGCTGCTCTGCTCTTCCCTTGCCTGCTGTGCTTTGACCTGCTGCCCTTGCCTTCACTGTGCTGTGGAAAACATGTTTGATTATGAATTCCCAGCACTGCCAGAGAAGTAGAACAGAGCAGTGTGAGGAGATAGTGTCTTCCCAGAAGGCAATCTTTCATCAGCTGTGCCCTGGGAATTTGGGTCTTTATTTTGTCCCCTGGCAGAAGTTCCTGCCTCTGCAGTGACGCTGTCCCATGTTTGCACAAACAGCCACCATTTCCAACAGGAGGGCTGTGCTGAACCCTTAGCACAACACACCTGCCCCGAGAGCAGCTCTGGGTCCTGTGCATGTGTTCAACTCAAAAAAATAACACAGGATGAAGTCCTCCCTGTTTCAACCCTTTATAAATGAATTAGTGTGTTCAAAAATCCTCGCCAGACAAGCTGTGGGCTGGTCTGAGACAGCAAATTGCTCTTTGTGGTTCAGCTGCAGATCACAGCTCTTGCCCAGAGCTGCCAGGATGCTGCACAATTAATTGTGCAAGCACTGTTTCACTGCTGAAGCAAGCAAGTGCCTCTGGTTAAAGAGCCTCTGTCCAGAGGGCCTGGTATGATCACACACTTGGGGTCAGGTTTATTTGCTGGCCAGGGATTCATGTTAGTGAAGATCATTCTATTTTTGTGACTATAATACCTGAAAGGGAACAAAGCTTTCTCAAGAGCACTTCAGCCCTTAAGACAAGGGGACAGTGGAGCCAAGGTACAGCATGTACAGATGCACTCGAATCTCCTCTAATGCTCGTGTTTGAACTGCACTCCCTTGGACATGAAAAGCCCTGTAAACAGGAGGCTGAACTCCCTCACTGCTTGGAGATGATAAAAACACTGGAAGGCTTCTCCCTTTCCTCCTGATCTTTATCACTGAAGGCTCAGTACCTCTGGCAGCACACACTAAACCTCAGCCCCCTTGACCAGGCCAGTGCTGTCTGTCCCTGTATTCACAGCAGGGATTTTAGGTGTGTGCCACTGCCTGACACCAAGGCAGGGCAGAGGGAATATTAATGCCTGTGGGATCCAGACATCTAAATCCTGGTGGCAGCGCCAAAAAAAATCTCAGCATCACTTGCACCTCCTCCCTTCCCCATAATATTTTTCTCTTCCATAACCTGAAAAGCAGGGGCCATAACTCAAAAGGGACAAAACATTTAAAAAAAAAAAAAAAACAAATCCTCACACAGCCCTCAGGCACTGTGGAAGCCCTTCATAAAATCCTGCAGCCACTGGTACTGCCAGCAGCCCCCCAAGCTGGTCCCTCACCACCAGCACGTTCTTCTGTCTGGTGCAGAGGAGACAGGAGACTCCCTGGGCTTCCACACACGCCCCCAGAATTAAACTGGCTCTATAAATAGCTCGTGTCTCATGTGAGGAGCTGAGGCTGCACAGCCGCCCACGCTGTGCTTTGGGGTTATTTTTAGCATCAGGGAGATGTTACCTGGCTGATTGCTGCCAAATGAGAAGGAAAGGCATTAAACTGTACACAGTTAATTAGTGCTGACAGCCGAGCTGTTCTCTGTGCCTGCCCCTGCCTTTCTGTCTCTGCAATGAATCTGTGTCAAGTCTTCCCAGCCTTCTGAAATCAGGGCAGTTCCCTGATTTTTAGTGCAGTGACTGGCAGATGGAGCTCCATCAAAACCACTGTTAAGCTCCAGGTGAGTTTAGGTGAGTCTCTAAACTGGGCTCAGTTCAGTAGCTACTTAACTTCTGCATTAGGACTACTAGTGGTTTGGGCACACACACCCCCTTTTTGGTCAAACTAAAAAAAGTATTCCCCTAAATTCTGGGGATTTAGCCCAGTTTCCTGCTGAACCTCTCAGTCTGGAGGGCTGATGCCTTTTCAGTGAGCAAAGCTGCGCTGAGACATTTCTGTGAGGAAGTGGCACTGGACGTGCCGTCCTTGGGAAACAGGACAGCTTTTGTGTCATCAATAGGTAACATTTCCTTTGTGATGGCTCTGTGGTGAACTGTCAGGCTGTATTTTAGGCTGCAAATCTGAAGTGCTCTTTGCCTGGTATTGTTCTCTCTCAGGCAGCACTGCAGACTTCACGCTCTGTTACCTGACTGAGGTACAAACCAGGCTCTAATCCACGTATGCATTTAGCTACAGCTGCAGTTTCTGGGCAAGTCAACTTGAAAATGCCCCTCCAAGAACCTCAGGGCAGCATTAGAACTACAGATCCCAGATGTGGTAAAGTACTGAATAAAGATACCTCCTTTTCACTTCACATTGCCAAGAAGCCTTGCCCCAGCATGATCCACTTACCCAGGCCAAGATTTTCGGTGTGGTAAAGATCAGTTTTAGGTGCTCAAGTTTTGGTTCTGCTCTGTGTCCACAAGCCCATCGTTTCTCCTGTCTGACTCCTTTGATGCCCACGTTGCTGCATGTGAATTCCTGTCTCCATAATCTCTTAAGTGCCACTTAACACATCGTGTCTATTTATGCAAATACCCAAGGAGGGGAAACAGAACATGAAGTATAATCTTTTCCAGGAATTCATGTATTCATTGAAACATTAAGCAATACTGGGGTGTCTTTAACCGTGGTTATATGAGGCATTCTTGAAAAGCACCAACCACCCAGGCAGCTCAAACATCAACTTCCTAAACACTCAGATATCAAATTTAATTAAGCAACCTTTCACTGCATCACTCTTCAGTCTAGCAACTATTTTACTCTCCCAGGTTTCAGCTTAAACCCCCCCTAGAACAACGTGAGCCTGTAAGACAGAAAGTAGATATTGCAAATAATTGTACTTGCAAATGTCTTTCCTGCCTCGTGACACAAAGAGCTCCAAATTCGCTGAATTCCATTGAGGGCTTATTATCTGTACTCCAAGCACATACCAATGGGAACCAAGACCTGTTGGGAGCCCTGCTGCCTCATGCACAGTAGAGTATTGCAAGTGTGCACCCTGGTTTGGGGCACTGGAGATGCATGAATTAGTTAAGAGAAGCACTACAGCATAGGGAAATCTGGGAAAAATGGAATCCTGCCATCTTGGATGGAGGAGCAGGCAGAAGTGCGTGTTTCCACGGCAACAAGTGGTAGATTAAATTGGCTGGGAGCACGAAATACAGGAAATACACTTTTCAAAAGCAGCAATGCACATAAATGACTCCTGGAATCCTCATGCTGCTGTCAGTCAATAATAAGTCTGAAGTCAGTGGATTTGCACTGCTGTAAAAGTAGAATCTGGCTCAGAAGATAGAACTCCTCAATCTCTCTTTTGAGATGGAATAAGTGGGAAAGTGAAGAAAAATAGGGATTTTAGCTTTGACTTCCTAAACACTCATGAGAGTGATAGCAGAGAGCTGATTTTCTCAGCAGGCTCACAGCTACTCTTGAAATGTGTTACAACCAGAGCCATTTAAAAATACAGTGGTATTGAGAAGATGTTATTCTTTTGCCTCCCCGTTTCCAAAGTTACATAAACACTATTATTTGATGTATTTTGCACATTAGGCATGTCAGCACAGCTTTTCCTCCAGAGCACAGAGCTAGGCTGTGTTAGCTGTGGGACTGAGGCAATTTGCTAGACAGCTACAGACTATCAAATCCTACAACTGTGCTGAAAAATATCGATCTTGTAAACAACTGCCTGTTTTCTTGCCGTTCTTATGCCGACAGCTATTGAATAACTACTCGCTAATCTGCCCATATATTATTTTTTGGTGCTAAGGAACGGGTCTATAACCTGATGGCACACGTGGATTCATGATTTGCTGTTATCAAGTGTTACTGGTATGGCAGTAGCAACATGCTCTCACCTGCACAGGTAGTGGCAAAACCCTACAGAGGGCAGACATTCCTACTGGATCCCATTTCCTGGTCAGTACTTCCCACCTCAGCACTCAGCAGGAAGTTCCTCAGCTATGAACTTCCAAGCTGTCACAAAGAGATTATGCTGCCCAAGTACCGGTGAAATGAATGAACTCTTCCCAGCGTGGTTTCATTTCCACGCCACTGCCAGGTTGTGCTGAGAGGGGGCTCTGGGGTGGTCTGGGTTTTGTGGGGTGAGTCCTAGTCAGAAGCTCCAGAGGGATGTCTCTGGGCTTCGACTCTCTGGCCTTTACCAACACCCATTTTTACTTGGTTGGTTGGTGGTTGGGTTTTGTTGAACACCTACTTGCTTTTCCTGGTGTAAATATTTTCCTGATACATCCACCACCTGAGCTTTCCTGCATGCTCATGTTCTATTCTGGTGGATGAGTTAAGAGCTGAGCTGAGCTCTGCCAGCTCACATATGTGCTGGAAGTTGTGTGGGAGAGGGCTTCCAATCTGTTTTGCCATTCCTGGCTATTCCAGCCATCTCCGTCCCGTCTGTTCCCCGAAATGCGCTCGATATTCCACATTCCAGGAAGAAGGAGCTAAATGAAGGCATGTTTACCAGCACTTGGAACAAAGATGGCTTTTAGCCAACCTCTAGACATCACCAATGAGATCAATGGGCTGCACCACACATAGTGCCAAAAAAACAGAGCAGACAGTGGGGAGGGTCCCTTCACTGCATTGACCTATAGACATCTCCTGATCATGACCAGCCCTTGTCTTCACCTGCCCAACAATTTCCTTTTGAATTCCCTGCCATTTGACTTCAGGCATGCATCCTTGAATGGGATTCTTTAGGCTCACTACTAAGCAAGTTCAAATGATAAATGAAAAGAAAGGGATAAAATCTGTAGAAACACCATCTACAGCTGCAGTTCCATTAGACCTTTCACACTAATAGGAGTTAGGCTGGACTGAAATGAGATGTGACCTTCTAGGCATTTCAGCAGTGTGAGATGTGGCTGGATGTGACATAATCTTCTCATTCCGTGAATACTTTGTGACGGTTGAACTTGGTTTTAGGGATGCACGAGGGTGGAAACCATTTTTTGTGTATTTTAGAGCCATCAAATTGGGCTCCTGACCTGTGAAGAGATCTCATGAGCAATTGAGTGGCCATTATACTGGAATTAGCAATGCAGCCTAAACATTCCCCTGCAATGAATACACAAGGCTTGCAGGATCCAGATGGTCCAGGTTTTCTTCCAATGGTTATTAATGGGACATATCTCTGATTTGCTCTGCCTGTAACTCTTGGAACTTAAAGCAAATTGTAACAGGAGCTTGTATGGGATGCCCACGTTTTTTGTGACAGGGTCTGGCACCTGCACTGCCTTGTGCAGTCACCGGCACGATGCACCGTTTTCCTTCGGGAGCAAAGTGCTGTCACGCAATCACTGAGATTGGAGGAAGGCAATGACTCCATCAGGGGCAGGGGCATCACGAGGGGCACCCAAAACCTCATCTCTGGTCACTGAACAGCACGTTCCTCAGCTGAGGGCAAGCGTGGTGCTGGCAGGGATGTTTTCCTGCACAGACTCTGGTCCCTCAGGACTCGTGCTCTGATCCACATGTGTGCTTCTCACTCCCTGTCCCCCGAGGTAAAGTTTAATCAAAAGCACACACATGAATGAGCTAGTCTAAATATCAATAAATGTTTCTTTCAGGAGAGGCCCGAGATATTTAATATTTAATAAGCCTTGAAAATGAACTTCTATTCATGTTTCTCAATTTGATTCCAAGCATTTTGGCGGCGAGCAGCGCTCACTGTCCCAGTGTGGGCAGGCAGAGCACAGATTATTTAACAATCCACTTTGTCTCATCTAAAATATTCATGTTTGCAGATATCCAAATGGAGCTCTTAAAAAAACACACACACACACCAACTAACCAAATGGTGCAGTCTGAGCCTCACAGTCACCTTAAATCTTTGCTTTAGGCTACAAGCCACAGTGATGCTTTTTCTCTCACAGCGCTACCCTGTTGCCCTGGTTACTGATGAAAACCAGACCATCCTGCTGTGCCTGCAGCTGAACTGACACAGGCACCTTCCCCAGGTGAGGGCAATGCTGCCTCTTTCTTAAAGCACCAATGCAGCCACCAATACAGCAGCTTTCCCTTGTGCAAGTAGCTGTGATGATTGCCTTTATCCTCAAGCCAAACCAGGTTAATAAATAATTATATTACTATTTTGTTAAGGCAGGACCTCAAAATCTTGATTACATCAGTGGAGCTGCAGGTAGATTAGGCAGAATTTTGTCTCCCACTTTGACTTCTGTGTTGGTTTCTATTGAAATCAAGGCAATCCTGACTGAAAACAGAGTTAAGATTTTTTTTTTCCTGGCTGATTGACAGCTGAAAATGTGCTGTATTAGTTTGTGGATGGTCTTGGGGTGGGTGACAGTCTCATCTGCCAGGACTCAGAAGACACTCCATTGCAAAGGGAGGTTCCTCCCTGCCCTCATTCCCAACACTTACTTTGAGAGTTTCATTTCAATCTGCTGCCGGATTTCCTGTCTTTCCTCATCTGTCCTCCTCGGGAAAATATTCCTGTCTTCCAGCTCCTGCTTACTTGGTCTGTTTCGTAGTTTTACTGCCAGCAGTTCCTTCTTGCATTTTCTTGGCAAAGTACCTGGGACAAGCATTGAAAAGAAAGGTGTTAGAAAGACAGATCCTGGGAATGGAACAGGAATGTTTGAAGAGCAGGAATATCACAGAGTGACAATGATCTGTAAGTCAGTGTGCAAGGAGCAGTTGTACACAGTCATGTAAGTAAGGAGCACTACAAAAGCAGAAGGATCATATTCCTCTGTTATCTTTTTTATCCATGATAAGTTAAATCTTTGCTTCATTTTGGTCCCTTTTAACTTTAAAGGTGTTTTGGGTTTTTTTTCCAATTTAATGCTTCACCTTTTCTTCAAAAGGTCACCTCCTTTTTAAAGAAAATGACATTTAATTGGTATTTTTGTTTGGCATTTGAGATAGGATTAAAGTCTATTTTTAAAGGATGCTCTGGAGGTCGGCAAGATTCTAAATCCTAAACAGATCCTCATTCCCAAATATTGGGGTTTTATTTGCTAGGGATATGTGGAGCCATATTATTATTATCACTACTGATCTCCAATTTCTTTATGCAGAGGGGAGGAGTTTCCACAACCTCCTTCCCACACACACCTGTTGGGAAGGAAGGTGGGGTACAGTAGTTACGGTCTCCCTGTGTGAGCAGCCAACAAGTCTCCTGATAGTTGCACTGGTCTAAAACTAAACTTTTTAGAAACCATAATGAACTCAAACCCCTTTTAGAGCCTAAAAGCTGTGCCCTTGTTTAGCACCTTCCTCTGAATGCTTTCAAAGTCTGTTGGAAACATTAATTAAATTAAAGCACAAAGCCCTCTCTGAAGTGCTACTTATACATTTGGCAGATGGGTAAAGAAGTTAAATGATTTGGCTGATGCCATGCAGAGCCTTCTGCTGACTGAATATATGACTCCATCAGAAACATTTGGCTCACAAAGCCACAGACCTGGGACTCTGTCAAGGTTTTCAAGGCCCTCAGCCTCACTGGGAGTGGGTGCAGAGTGGGCATTTGCAGCGCACAGGGACCACCAGAACTCCTTCTGAAACAATCTGAAGGACACTTGAGGCTGGAAAACTCCCAGGTATCCCTAAACATGTTTTCAGGTTTGACTGTTCCCAGGCTGTCCTGCTGCACACTAAGAGACAGCCTACTACTTTGGGAAATTAAAAACACAAATCATATCTGAAAAATCTGAAGTTTAACCCAAATCCTGCTGTTGTATTTGAGTGGTGGAGAGCATATGACCCACTCAGGATAAGCTGTGCTCCCTCCATCCAGATGTCTGCATTTCTAAAAGGCTTATTCTGTGGCCACTCCCATGGTCCAAATGCACTGGGCACTGATTAATCTGGAGGGTGTTCCACCAAAAAAAAAAAAAAAATGCAGGAGAAAGTGAACCAGGAAATACCCTCATTTAAGCATTTTTTTCCTAAGGGTTATTTTTCCTGGGCAGTCATGCAGGTTCAATGCCAGTCTGCCCCATGACCAAGCTATCTCAGGTAGGATCTTGGCTGTGGCTTGTTTCCTGATTTATGGCAGCTCAGCCAGGTCAACAAGGAATGCTTGGAAAAATCACACCCTTTTTATATTTGGGCTGCAGGTTCCTGAGAAAAGTTTTAATTCAGTTGAATCATGACACTTAATTTCCTGTATCTTTACTGTCCTATCATATTCACTGTTCTTTCTATGAAGTAAAAAACAAATCCTAACACTGCATGATGCTGGAAGGACCTTGCTTACACCAGTCATCAGCTGTGGGCTAAATTCTGGTTATGCTGATATTTAGGCTCGTGCACTAGACTGTCTTGTGTTTTTAGATGTTTCAAATAATGACTTATTGAGTGGGACGGTGATGGAAAGCCAAGGTAAGATTCCTCACCTGTCTGTACCACTCTCCTGTAGCCAGGGGGCTGTGGCACTGCTGCTCTGCCTCGTGGTGGCAGTGGCAGAGAGTGGATGACAGGCTAAGGCAGTGCCCTGACTGCAAACAGCTCTGGATTAATGGAGAGTTCTACTCCCTGACTTGGAAACCAGCCCAGATTTTTTTTCAAACTAGAAAGAATCTGGAGATTGTCAGGGAATTGTTCTGGCGCTGTCCTTGTCACCGCTGCACCCCTCCCTCCTCTCAGAAACGCACAGCGTGTGTTTGAGGGAATGCTGGCACCTGCAGTGCCGCCCAGTGTCCAGACCGGGAATGCCTTGGGAATGGCCCAGCTTGCACCGAGGAACTGAGAGTAAAGCACACTGATCTACCGACTTATCAGCACCACCCTAAACCTCAGCTTAGTGTGCAGCGCCTGACAAGAAAAACACGATCACAATCATTATGACTCAAATCTAACTTTAGCTTTTCACCAAGATTCCTTGAAACAGTTGCTGTGACAATAGAGGAATTTACACTTCTCTGTACTTTCTGTACCATGCTGCCTTTTTTGGAGCACTCTGTTAGGTTTCAGTACTGTACCTTTAGAATATAAGTGACTTTCCTTACCAGAAATAATGGAGTCATTCAAAACTTCCTCATCCTGATAAAAAACAGTGTCTTCCTTGAGCTCTGAGTTCATGATCATGTTTTCTTTGTTCTCATCTGACTCTTTAACTGAGTTCCTCTTGTTTTCTGAGTCACTGCTGTAACTCAGGGAGTTCTCCTTCTCCTTGTTGCGCTCCATGCTGGATGTTCTGGATGGACGCACATCCACTCTTTTTTTTGGAGAGCCTTTGCTTTCTCTTCCATGGAAGCTGTGGGTGGAAGATGCATAGCCCAGTTTTTACAGACTGTTTTACTGCCACAGTAGAAACTTACTGTTATATGTGAATGTGATGAATGTCCTGTAGCTCGTAAAGGGCAGGGCAGAGAGTTCAGCACGGGCCAATAGAGCATAGCATTCTCAAAACTGTACTGAGAATGGCTAATCTGAATCTACTTTGCTGTCTCTGTCATTAATATAAGATATGGAAGGGTGATAATTGATGTTTTTCTTTTGTATATAGTCACAAGATATACCGTGACTAAAAAAGCCACAACAGCACATCCTTCTAATGTAAAATACACATGGCATGAAATATTACCACTCTGATATTCTCTGACTGTGACAAAGGTTCAACAAGACCTGGAAATAACATTGTCTGAGTCTGTTCCCCATAGCAACAGAACTAAGAAATTATACCAACTTAATTCCGAAGCTCCAGGAGGAAAAGGTGATCTCTTTCCTCCTCTAATAATACAGGAGAGCTTATAATGAAAGCCAGATAAAGTACCCAGTGCACTCCCACAAAAGCATTTGTGTTACAAATGGATGTTGTGTGTGCTCCCATGTAAGCCAAGAGACACAGCCTGGAATGGCAGCATTTCTCACGTGTGGGGTGCTGGTGCGTAGAGCAGGATATGCCTTCACTACTCAAACTTGGTATCTCGTGGGGAGACTTTCCTTTGCAACAGGTCAGGGATTACCACACGATTCTATCTGTTTGAAAACCCACTTTCATGCCACAGTAGCCTCCTTGTAAAGGAAGAACATGCTTTGAAGTAACTGCCAAATCAAGCACTTTAACCTGGGATGGATGTTCCAAGCAGTGCCAAACCCAAGCTGCAGGAGTACTGGAAACACTAATAATGAGGTAGGATCCCATCCCAAGTGGAATGATGTCGTGGAATGAGTGTCCTCATGCCCCCCTGTGGCCACAAGGCTGTAGGTACCTGTCCTGGCGGTGCTTGGTGGCCAGAGCCCTGTGCAGCTCCTCGATGACTCTGCTGGGAGGCAAAGGCAGGTGGACGGCAGCCAGGTGGGGGGAACCCGTTGGTGTCGTCACCTGTCCCCTGCCATGGGGGTCTGAACCTTTCTGGCCAGAGGGATGGAAGAGGGCAGCTTGTCCTGAGATTTGGGAGGAACCGACAATGACATAATTCTTCAGGATGGTGGAAGGAGGAGATTTCATGGCTGGGTCATCACCTTCACTTCCTGCTGAAAAGACACGAGAGGGTTAAGAGGTTATGAAATGCTTTTGGTTTTTTGCACAGAGTCTGCACTGAAATGAATTTGTTGTGTTGAACAAGGCAAATGGTGATGTTTTGCTTTTGCTATGAGGCTGAATAACTATTTGAGTTCAAAAGGCTCTTATTGCATGAATCCATATCTTTGAACTGGCAAAATAAATACCTCCCCATTTCCCCTGTTTCTCACAGGCTCAGCTTGTCCTTTGTCCCAGCCCACCAAGGCATTCTTGATTCCCCCTTGCTCCTAACCACCAATGGTTTGGACTGTGGTGGCTTTCCAATCCAGCACTTTCTCTGCTGGACTCTGGCAGACTGTATTAAAATTTATGCACTGTGGTTTTCAGTCTGGACAGAATGTCCCAGGGTCTATTATCTGCTCCTCTGTGATTGCTGCACAGCTCAGACCTCTGCCTTTCATCTGGCCGTGGAGAAAATGCCAAAATCATCATAATATGAGGATGATGTTTGCATAACAAAACTCACCAAATGACATCCAAATGAAAGATGTGCTACTGAGCATTAACAAGAAAAAAAAAAAGAAGGGTGGGAAAATCTAACCTCTTTTTACCCCCAGATTCAGCTGTTTTGTATGCAATGTAAGCATTTTGCTGAAATTCAGACCCAGTGGACACTTCCCTGGTTGTAAATTTGGTAGTTTCACACCCTTAGGACAACTGAACATGTGGCCTGAAAAAGATGCTGATTAGTTTTTCCGGTCTGCAGTTCTCTTTTCCTTTCCCCTTTCCCTTATATCTGTGTCCCAAGCCTGTGGTACATGACGTTGTTTACACCAGCAGCTCGGCTGGGTGTAAAAAGGCAGTGTGAGAACCTCATCCGAGAGTATTTCTTGCCTCTTGTTGCCACCTAGTGCCTTAAACAGGAATTTAAACTGATAACAGCTTGTATAGCTTTTGTACTAATTTGTTTTCACAGATAACTATTACTTTTTTTGCACTTCATTTTGAGATAAATCCTTCAATTCATAGCTGGGAAAAACCTCTGCTCAGGCCAAGATTATTCTGAAATAGCCATGTAAAATAGGACTTGGTTCCTATTAGCAGGGAACCTACTAGAAAACTAGAGAGGGAGAAATTACATTTGGATATTAACTTCAATTATTAAATATTTCCTTGTAAAAAGCACAAGGAGGAAGAAGATGGTTTTGGGTACTCAGGGGCATTTTGAGGATGTGCTACTGTGGAGATGCACAGAGGACATTTATAATCAACCAAGGCCAGAGGAGGTGAACAAAACCACCTCCTGAGTCACTTTACCCTCCTGCACAGTGAGAGGGGGTGTCTGGGTTTCCTCAGAACAAGGGGTTCAGCTCAACCCTAGAGCAGGAGGGGAGCAGACCCTGTTTTGTCTTCATACCAGCCTGTTCCTGGAACAGGTCAAGGGCCAATCTTGTCCCAGTGGCAGCTTAGGACAATACTAAGAGTTTCCTTACATCACACCTTATTTGTCCTAATGACAGCTGTTCAGTGAATAATCTTGCAAAGTGATGTCTTGGCACCTTGCCCTGTCCCTCCTCTCTCTGATTAATTGGTGCTTGACTTATTCCTCTGCTAAAAGCAACTCTAACATTGTTAAGGGAAAAAACCAAATACAGAAGAGCTTTTCAACCTCTTCATCTTCCTTTTCTTTCATAATCACCCTTTCTCCCTCCACTTTTGTCTTCCCTTTCACTCACTGACAGTATTTGTTTAATTTTAACTTAGCACTGCCTCCACATGCCTACAAAAATAAACATGTATAATCACTACTGAAAAAGGGTCTACAGTTATTGGAGTCATTGAGAAAATTTAAAAGTTGTTCCTTGTGGAAAACACAGATGAGAATGAAATACCAAAACTCAGAATAGTTTGGATGCTACAAGAAATACTTTGCAGCAAAATACCCCAACTAGAAATGCTGTGAAGTGCCTGGTGGAGGTGTAATCTCACTACCCTGTAGGTCAGGTTTCCAAATCCATCTGATGCCAAACATGGCCTTCTCCTCAGTCACAGGAGAGCCTGGGTCTGCCTGTTCATCTTGCAGGGTGGAAGGGACAGGCTCCAGCCCTACCCATGGCACAGAAACGTGAAGCAACCTGAACAGCAGCTCCCCAGAAGCACTCAGATACCATTTTGATACCAAATTCTTACAGCTTTTAAGCATGGACAAAGTATGGATAATTTCCATGGCAAACAAACACTTGTAATTCCCTTCAAAGAGTCTGAAGAGCTCAATATTTTTCTATGAGCCCCAGTGGTCAGGTCACAGTACCCCTCTGGTGTTTTGTTTTTCCTGGTGACATTGAAAACCCTATTCATTGTGCCAGGCTGCAAATCAGAGCTGAGATAATGACTGTCATTTCAAAGTCTAAATATCCAACAGGTCTGACATTTAGATGTCAGGACTTGAGTCTAATTTGCAATAAGGCCCTTTTAACTGCTTTTACCATATGTAGGGGCCCTAAAATTGGAACCAACTAAAATCATATTCATTTTAACACCCTTCTTGCAGCACCAGAATGTTGGAAAACGTAACAACATTGGCAATACATTAGAAAATCAGGCCCAGAGGAATTGCTTTTGGAATGTTCAGGGAAGTCTGGCACAGAGGATTGATTTGTGGGAGCCAGGTGTATCACTCATGTGTGCTCTGTTAACTAGACCACATTTCATAGCTCTAGTTTACACCTACCCTGGAGAGCAAACCCTTCAGACAGAAACCTCTGCAGAGCCTTTGACTTGAGCTTGATCTTGGCTGTTGTTCTGCTGTCCAGTGGGAGTGTAGGCAATGAAAACATTGAAATCTTCCCTGTGTTTTATGGCATATCAATAGGAGCATGTGATTCAGCAGATGTTTGCAGTTGCTTTGGTTTGGTTTGGTTTACATGTGTTTGGTGCAATAGCCACACAACAGATAATCCCCTGAGATTCAGATAAGTGTGTGAAGTGCAAAGGGCAAAATGGCCCTGAGAAAAGAATTAGATACTGTGCTGTGCAGGTGAACAGCACGCAAGGGATGGGAAAGGGTTCCCTGAGCAGCAATGACCGACCTGTGATGCTCTTTGTGATTTTGGAGATTGCCTTAGGTGGTGGAGCTGGGAGCAATGGAGGGCTGGGAAGCTGTGCTGGGTTTCTTTCCATCTGTTTCTGGGGGGAATCTGTGGATTCAGGTACAAGTAAGGCTTGTGGACTGTCTTCAGATGCTGGCAGGCTGGCATCTTCTGATTCTTCCGTGGGTGCTGAAGGTTTCTTGGCTAGGAGGAAGATGAGTAAAATTAATGGAACATGAAGTTAATAATGACGGGCCAGGGGACAATGCCAGGAACATTCAGAAAAACAGAACACATGGCACACAACTAGAAGCAGTTCTTTTCCTTAGTGAAAGTAATTATTGTGTTAAATAGCCAACCAGACAAGACAGGAGAAGAATAAAATGTATGAGGATATTGATGAAGTGTTAGTTTTGATGTTTCTGAAAAAACTGCTGAGCTTCCCTTGCTGCCTTTTCCCCCCTACTTTTTTGCTTTAATAATGAAGATAGCAAGGCAAAGCAGCTTTGAGAACTGCAAGGAATTTTCTTACAGCACAGCTGTGGTGGCAGTTCCTGAGTGAGTGCCTTCTGTGCTAGGAACATACAGCCAAAGGGCAAAGAGTATCAAACCAGTAATAGCCCATAAAAGCTGACATTCCAACAGTTTGATGGACATGTTTATTTTGATAATTTAATTTTTATCTTATTTAATATATGACTTCAACTTGCTTCCCAAGTCTTCTTTTACTCTACCTGACTCCAGAATGGCTGAGTGTTTCCCGAGGTTAAAGCTGATAACCAAAAAGAACCTGCCATAAAAGAGATTTGCTCTTGGATTTCAGCAGCAAGTGTGGAACAGGGAATTGGTGAAGTGCTTAAAAAAAAAACACAACCTGAATCTACAAAGCCTTAATTTGAGATGGTGAAGCAATGCTCATTTCAGGATTGTCTCCACAAAGATGGCAAAAGCACTTAAAGTTAGTGCAGGCTGAATCACTGAGCAGTTCATCAAATTGACCAGGCTGTGATGAGGGCACAGGGGAATACATCCAGAAAGGCACAAAGCTGAAGCAGGACATAGGTGGAATTTCAGTCCAAAATTAGCATCCTTGAATTCTGCTCAGATACCAACTGGCTCTGGCACTGCTTAAACTCCCCCAGTGCCTCACTGCTGGATTTCACGCTCTGTTACACGTCCTGAGCTCTGCCTTGGCACACGTGGGGACCCCCACAGAGGCTCGAGGCTGAGGCTGAGCCAGGCCCCAGCCATGGCCAGGCTCTCTCCAAACTGCATTTCCAGCCACTTCGTGCTCAGTAGTAACATGAGGGTTATTTTTCCTACCCTGGCAGGTGAAGCACTGGGGGAGATCAGTTTAAGACTGCACAGAATCACAGAAGAGTTTGAGTTGGAAGGGGACTTTAAAGGACTCCAACCTCCCCCTGCAATGAGCAGGGATATCTTGAACGAGCTCAAGTTGCTCAGAGCTCTGTCCAATCTGACCTTGAGGGATGAGGCATCTCCCACCTCTCTGAGCAATCTGTTCCAGCATTTTACCACTCAACATTGGAAAAAATTTCTTCCGTCTAGTTCGAGCCTACCTTCTTTTAGTTTAAAGCCATTACCCCTTTAAGTACTGGAAGATCTCCCTGGAGCCTTCTCTTCTCCACGCTGGATGACCCCAGCTCTCTCATTGTCTTTACAGGAGAGGTGTTCCATCATCTGATCTGTTTGGTGGCCCTGCTCCAACAGGTCCATGCCTTGCCTGTGCTGAGGGCTCTGGAGATGGATGCAGTACTCTGAGTGGGCTCTCACAAAAGCAGACCATGAGAGAGGTCCAGAGTACTTGGCAAATCCCACTCCTTTCAGCATTCTGGATTGTCTAAACAGAGCACCTTTCCCTCCAAACCATTCCAGGGCATCTCCTAACATCTTGCTTCAGTGGGCACCCACAGCACCCACAGCTGCAGCATCACAAGTCTCTTCTTGGCTCAGTTTTCTGTCTGGTTGGGAACACAAACTCTCTGTATTAATGAACATTCAGCAGCCTCGTGCTCAGAGTGTGTGGGGAGGCACCAAAGCACTTAGGCACTTGGAAACAATAGCACTGGCAAGATAATAGCATTTAATTTGTTGACAAACAGATTAATGAGTGTGCCTAGAAGAGGAGGAATGAGTATTTGTCATTCAAAAAAGACAGGAAAGTAGAATAAATACGCATCGTTAACAGGAATTCTTGTGAAATTTGGCTTGATAGGAAAGCTGTCATATGTCGTAATTGTGTGACTTATAGGAGGAAATAATTTTCTTTTAAATGTACTTGTAGGGAAATGCCTTGTTCCAGGCTGATATCACTTTGTGTGTTCGTGCCCACTGCACAGCAGACAAAATGTGGAATAGAGGAAGAGAAGAAAAAAGTCACTAATGGATTACATTACAGAAAGATCAAGGGCCCCTGCAGATGTTGGGAGCTTGATGGGAAAATTAGTGAGATTGGAGTGCATTCCCCTGAGTGGAGCAACACTGTCTCTGGCAGTAACTTCCCTGAAATCAGTGCATCTCCCTGGGACATGAAGTGCTGTTTGGCACAGGTGAAGAGGAGCAGCCACAGTGGGGCCTTTGCTGTAGAGAAGCTGGATCTGACACACACTCAGCCTCAGTCACACAGACTTCTTTGGTTCTGAACTCCATGCTGCTCTGAGAATGGCATCCTGAAGCAAACTGCCACTGTGAGCTGATGGCTAAAGAATGTCCACTTTACATTCCCTGC
The DNA here is from genome assembly GCF_022539395.1 of Myiozetetes cayanensis. Taxonomy (NCBI): domain Eukaryota; kingdom Metazoa; phylum Chordata; class Aves; order Passeriformes; family Tyrannidae; genus Myiozetetes; species Myiozetetes cayanensis. The sequence goes on from NW_026087400.1 coordinate 6,803,828, forward strand.
AAAGAACTCTTCGCTTCCAGGTTAATTTGTGGTTGTTTCTGGTATCAGCAGCACATTTGGGTAGGTTTGAAGGCGTGGACGTTCTTGGAAGCAGCCAGGGGCTGGACCCCAGGGAAAGCAGGGCATGAGGGGTGGGACAGAGAACAAAGGGCAGCCAGGGGAGATGGAGAAGCGTAAAGATTGACCAGAGGCCAGGAAGATCCATAATCACTCCATGGCAGGAGTGGCACAAACCAGGATAAAGCATTATCTCTGCAGCTTTGCCATTCTTGGTTGTCAGGAAGTGAATGGAAACCCTCCAGCTGCTGGGTTGTGCCAGGCTGCTCTAGTCCCAAGGAACTGCTGCCATGGATAAGCTCTGCCAGAGCAGAATTGCATGAAAGGAGCTTGGTTTAGCTTATCTGTGCTCCTGGTATTGAACTTCTCTTGGATTTGCAGCACGTGGTGGCCAGGGTGATGATATGGACAGTGTGGGCTGTGTATTGACATTGTTCTCCCAAGCCAGGACAAACAATTTCAGCCTTGGCACAGAGGTTTAAGAAATGTTTTTAAGAGAAGCTTGTTTCATCTTCACAGCAGCCACTGCTAATACCAAAGGGGCACCATGCCAAGACTGGATCGTCCCATAATCCAACTAATCCCATCATGCCAAGCTTTGTGTGGTCCCTTAGTTTGGTAGAAGACTCAAAAATCACTGTTTTTAAGTACCAATAGCTAACCTAGAATGGGCTCAGCTGAACAAGGTGCTCTGACCCTTTAAAGCACTGACATACTTGACTCCTCACAGAACAGTTTGGCAGAAACATTTTTATAAAATTTTACAGCTGTTCTAAAAACATTTTATATGCAATACCTGCATCTTCTTTCAGCTCCTCCAGATGCAGTTCCTCACCAAAGGAGGTCACATCAGTCGTGGCTGCTGTTGGACTCTCTTGCTGGTCCTCTTCTGGAGCCAGTGCCTGGCACACGGGGGCTGGAGGGTCACCCTGTGTCACCCTCGTGGCATCCTCACCAGTGCAGGCTTTGCCTTCGGTATCTAAAGCAACAAATCATTTCATCTTAACTAAACCACGAGCAGAGAAAGCTGACACTCCCTGCTATCCTCTCGAGAGGAGTGGGTCTCAGAGCTGCTGCACTCAGGGGACTGACACTTCTCTTAGAGCAGCACCTGATCTCGGGCAGTGTTCACCCCCTGCAATGCAAACCCTGGGGACACCAGCCCACCTGGATACTAAACCCACTCTGTTTTCCCAACTAGGCACCTCTTTCTGTGGGCACCCAGCAGCCCCCAGCAAGTGGCCAGTGGACTCTGGAAGCACCTGCCATGTGGGAGATGAGCACAAGCATGGAAAACCAGAGGTCTCTGGGAGAAGGCAATTCCTTGCATGGGCAGAGCTCCTGGTGCAGCACGGTCCCAGGTTGGTCTGACATGTATGAGCTGTGTCAGGCTCACAACACGCTGCCATCCAGCTGCCCCAGCAGCAATGCCAGGGCCTTGCCCAAGGAATGTTCCTCACCAAGCTGGAGGTTTTCAGCACACTTTTAGTTGCTCAGCTTTGAAAAGCGTGTCCTGTGTGACTGAGCTGATCAGAAATTCAAATCCTTCTTCGTGCAGACGTAGAAACTGCTCCCTTTGCTTACTCTGAGAGATTTTTGTGCCAGTGATCCCTGCAGCTGTACGAGGCTTGATGACTGAAGCTTTTCTACTCTTCTCCTGTTCAGGCAAGAGTCCTCAGAATACAAACTATCCTTTTACTCCCTCAGAATCTACGAGATGAACATCACTATTGCAAACCACAGAAAGCAATTACTTCCCACCCTGGGCAGTGTTCCATCCTGATGGACATGCCTGCTGTTCACCCCTCACCTCCCAGCTTGTATTTCTCATCCCTGGACACTCCTTTCTGTAAGCTCCTGACAGGGCTATGCTTTCTTGCAATGATATCATGACAAGTTTCTTGAACATTGATTTGAAATAGCAAGCATCTACAACTACACCTTTTTAATGCTATTTGGACAATCTGCAGAGGAATTTCCTGTGCTTTTGGGTGAGGGTATCAGATTTTGGCCCAAAGATGCTGTGGAAGGGATGCAGTATTTTCGCACACTGAGCTCACTCAGTCTGCCTCATAATCACGTTTGGTGAAAAGTTACTGTTCTTAAAATAGCCCTTGCAGTAGCACAGTTGCTATGATACAGGGAAGGGGAGGGGGAAAAAGTTCATTGCCTACATTTCAGCTCATTGTGAAGGCAGCCTATACATAATCACCGGTGTATTAACAGCTGCCCCCATTGCTTGACAGCAGCCCTTACCCCCGGGGCTGTAAGTACAGATATATCTGATGTCCTTTGTGCTCACAATGGGGAGAATTATCAGGGGAAGCTCCCTCAGTGTTTTTGAGGTAACTCTGCTTTGCACATTCCTCACATCCCTGGGAAAGGCAGGTTGCTGACAGCTGAAACTGAAGTTTGACACTGAAGACAGTGAAACTGCAGTCAGACACGAGTTCCTTCACATCCTGGACCACAGAAAGTGGAATGACTAATGAAGTAATGACAAACAGAAGACAGCCCTGCTGGAGAGTTTCTGTTGAGGGGCATCTGAGACTCACAACAATGATGTTCTTGGGCAGGAATGATCAGCTCCTGCTTAGGTGAAAGGGGGTGTGCTGTGAGTAGCAGTGGGTCCCAAAACCGTACTAGAGACATCAGCTGGGGACAGGAGTAAGCACAGACCTTGAGTATTCCAAAGAGTCAGAGGTAGGGCTGTGATTTTGTTGGGAATGAATCCCACTGGATGCCAGACCCTGCACCACGTCACCTCTCCCGGAGTGCAGGCGGGATGCCCAGAGTGCAGCTGTGTCCCAGGAGTTTCCAGGGGCCAGGCTGGCACTGCCCTGTGGGAGCACAGAGGGACAGAAGGGGCCCAGGCAATGGCATGGCGTGTCTGGGCAGCTGCTCTGGGGTTGTGTGAGGAGACAGGGTGACATAACCTGGCAGGATGACTCATCACCAAAGCAAGGACGGGGCAGTTTCCCCCTGGGCTGCTCCCAGCCCGCTGCAGATCCTGTGCCAGCCTCGTGGTGTGCCCTGAGCCACCCAGGCCACTGCAAAACCCGCGACAGCCCCTGCTGGAAAGGCACGAGGCTTCTCGGGCTGCAGCATCAGCCCGGTCTGGCTATTTACGAAAGTGAGCAGGAATTAGGTCCCTGGAAGTGGAGTGAAGCCTGATGAAATAGCGGGATTTTAGGATTTACTGCAGTCTTTTAGCACAGTATTGCTGCTTTGACAATTGCAACTTACGGCATAAACGAGGACTTAGCCTTGAAACTGCTGCCACTTCAGCTCAGTCCAAGTAGGGCACTAATCATTTACTGAGAATTATTTGGGTCAATTTTTTTATTCCAGTTAATAAGCTGCTTCTCCTAATAATACAATACAATAAACCCTGGAGATTCACAACACTCTGTAAAGAAAAATAACTTGCAGGCAGCTGCAGTGTCCTTCAGCTGGGCTCAGGGAGGTACTGGGAATTTGCTTGATGTTTATAGGAGCTCTAGGCAACTTCCTTGCAGACAGGTAAGCAGTCTGCTTGCAGCTGTCTAGTTAAAAGCACAGCCTGTCATCGCTCCTCACTGGACTATATGTATTTATTTAAACTATTTTAATTTTGTTGAAAGGATCTTGTAACTTGGCAACTAATTATCTAGAATTATGAGAGACACAACGAATTCAATGGACAAGAACTAAAAATGAGCTTTCTAAGAACTTCCATTTTAGAATAAGCTGATGGTTTGATAGATTATTTTTTTGACTTGAACATAAACCCATCTTAAAATATATCAAATAAAATAACATGAAAATTGCTTTACTGCAATGAAAAGGGGAAAAATAAAAGCCCTTTTTAAAATTCTTTTTCTGACTCTACATTTGCTCAGTTACACTCCAGCATGGCATCACTGAGAATTGTCCCACAGGCTGTTTAGAGACATGGCTTTTGTTTTACACAAAGAAACTCAATTACTGCTTTCAAAGAACAGAACTTCTACTCTGAGATTGGTCAAACTCAAAAGGACAGTCTTTATTCACGACTTTCTGCTACAAAGTTTTCAAACTTAAATATGGATTTATTGTTTTATCTTGGTTTAGGTGGAAATGGCAATTGGGATGTTGCTGTAACATTGGGAGCTCACTTGATCTCACAGAATAGTCACCCAGATCTCTGTCTCCCTTGAGCATCTGTCAGGGCTTTGGAGCAGGGTTGTATGAGAACCATGGTCCTTTGTGCATGTTTCTGACACATTATCATCTTCCCTTCTGTGAATTCTACTGGTTTGGGCTCAGGGAAGCTTTAAAATGACACTCCCAAAAGCTTCACTTTTCCATGTGAATGAAAAGCAGGCGCAATAGTGACGTGTTTTGTCCCGAACTTGGTTTACTGGGAAGACAGCTGAAAACATCAGATTAGTATCATTTGATGGGATTTGGACCCATGGGTTGTACATGTTAGCTGACTGCATCTGTATGTTGAAGTTTGTATTTATCCAGCTTTAGCTGGCTTTCTTGGCAGTAGGATTTAACTGGCTTTAGAGCAATTACATAAAATATACGTACCAGCTCACACTGCACCATGTAAAATCAAGTGAAGATGGAGCTGCACTCAAGATGGTAAAGCATCCAAAATTAAACTACATGGATGGATTGCAGCAGTTTGAAGAAATACAAGTCTTAATTCAGACACAGTTTTCCTCTCTGTTCGGATTGAAGGTTTTCATTTTTATTCACTTGCTCGTCAGCTTTCTGCTTTTGCAGTTATGTGTTTCCCATTGTTCTGAGGGAGCCTCTGACAAAAAAAGATTAAGAATTTTTCCTTACCTTGTTCCATCATCTCCAGAAGGCCTTTCTTAATGAGCTCATCCCGGCCTTGCCGTGCTGTCATCTTCTTCTCCAGCACTGCACAAAGCAGTAACACAACACAGCCCCAGTTAAGAACAGAGTATTCATATTATGGAGTGAAAAAGATGCAATCTGGGAATTCCGTCTAGTCTCAGCTACTGCTAATGCTTGGAAAGAACTGCCAGGATTTTGTTTTGGGGAGCATGGACTGTTCAGCCTGATTGTGCCCTTTCCTTTGCTCAAACAGCTGTAAAATGACCCCGGTGTAGAGCTGAGGTTTATGATGTGACCTGCTGTTGGATCACACTGAGTGCAGAGTAACAGGGATATCAGAGCCTTCATGCTGTTTAACACAGCACCTTGGAGCTGCCTCAGGAATATCCCATAGGAAGAGGAGGAAACTGCATCATCCTGTCTTAGGAAAAAGGCAAGTGAGTTTGTCTCCTTACTGATCTCCCGGGACATCCCCAGAGACCAGCGGGTACACGCTGTGCTGAGTGCTGGGCTCCTTCGCCCCAGGGACAGCTGCTGGAGGGAAGGTTTTTCACATGCTGTAGCTCCCTCCTGTCACTTTTCATAATGTTACTGTGACCTATATAATCTTCACCCCAAATAAAAGGGGGGATAATACTTGGGGCCATAAATGTGTAGCCTATTTGGAGAAGGCACAGCCCATGGAAAGCAGACTGTGGCAAGGCTTGTGTTTCACTCTCGTGGTTTGACCTGTTCTTCTAAAAGCACTCTATTATATTACATAGGAATTCAGCACATCTGGGCTCTTTCTAGCCCTGAATGCTGAAATCTCTGAGATCAGGTCACCTTTAGCATGTCCTAGGTAAGCAAGTTTCACCAAGCTTAGCTTTGCTCTGTGCAGATCCCTCTCTTGTTCCCAGCCTACCTGCAGATGTCTGCTTCAGCTTCTCATTTTTCTTTTTCCTCCACTTCCATGGTTTGAAGATCCTGCCCAGTGTTGCCAGTTTGCTGTTCCTCCTCACTGGTGGAGTTCGAATCCCTGAGACCAAGTAGTCCGAGCGCACTGCCGGGGATTGCTCCATCTCATCTGGGAGGGAAGAGGAGACACGGCTGTTGGACACTGAGTTACCAAGGGGAGGCAGGTGGAGCCTCAGCAGATAACAAGCAGGGTCTAAGTCACCCAGATAAGCAGTGCAAGGAAGTCTCTGCAGTGCTGGAGCCAGTGGCCAGGCTGAGGGACACCAGCCAGAGGTGTCCAACCTCTCTGTGCCATCTCAGAGCTTCCTACCAGCTGCTCTCTTCACCCTTGCACAGAACCTGTCTGGATGCCAAATATCTCAGTATCTTCATTACTGCCATCCCTCGCAGGTTCATCAGGGTTACCAGGCCCAGGGAGAGGGGGATGTGCTGGATTTGTCCACCTCATGCTTTTCCCATCACTGCCCTGCCTTTGCCCACTCCTGGTACCCACCAAGGCAATGGTGTCACTCTCCCCTCCAAGAGCTGCATCCCAGCCTTTGGAAATGTGGAGAGCTGAGAGCTCCCCGTGGCTCTAATGGGAGCAGGAGGAATTTAACACATCTGTAAATCAGGCCCATGTGGCCTCCAGTTAATCACAGAAATGGAATGTTCATTTAGAAAAAGGCAGACCTTTATGAAAAGCTGAGAGGAAGTGTGAGAAAGCTCAGGTCCCTTTGGAATTCCCAGCTTCCAGTTCTGTTCTCAGGCCACAGGATATTGCTGCCTTTTAAATGAACTCATCACATAAGCTAACACAGAACACTCTGACTTTTGTGAGCTAATGCAAATCTTTTATGTAAGAATAGGTTGTTTGATATGTGCTACGTAAGTAAAATCTTAGAACTATGGTGAAAATTTATTCCTTGAGGAAGCTAAGGGGAAAACTCTTTCCCTTTTGTCCAGCCAAGCCACAGGAATTCAGAGATACTGCTTCAGCTGGAAAATCAATTTAGGTATTTTTAATTCAATGCCTTGAAAATACACTGTAAGTTTTGCTTATAGGCAAGTCTTGCATGAAACAATGCACACAGACTGAATTATTCAGAGTTGTGTGCTGACCAGTACCATGGAGGAAACCAGCACAGCCCCATAAATGGGGTTATTGATGTCTATACTGAGCAGCAATACACTAATTGTTAAAAGAGAAGCTCCCATCAGATATATTACATGAGTAAAAACTAACAACAACTTGTGTTTTCTTTTCAACAATCAGTTATGATTTAAATGAGCGATGTGAAGCTGTGAACTTATGCACATTTCCAAGTAATTTTCCTCTGGAACATCAACACTTATCGTAAATTGGTTTATGACTGCAAGAGAAAAACTATACAGCATCTTGTAGGCTTTGCTTTGGAGTTAACAGGGTGAAAATGTCTAAATCACAGCATGGAGGTGGGGATTTCCAAGTAAACAGGAAACAATTTTTGGAAGATTATTAAACACAGCAGGGGAATGAACACATTCCTCCTCTTCCATTTAATTTTGAAAATACTGGTAATGGAGATGAATCATTCAGTGGAGACAAACTAAAATCTTGGCCATGTGAACTGTGAGAGCAGAGAAAAGCTGTAACAATTGCCCCCACCCACATCGTGCGTGCCCAGTGAAATTCTCCTCCTTTGCACTGAATTTAGAGCACCTTTTGTCTCATCCCACGGAGTTTATCTTGGGGGTTAATTTACAAAATATTCAAAACCTACATAAAAATACATTTTTGCCTTTGAAAGCATGGTGTCTACCCAAGGTGATATTCATCATTTACAGTTTAGAGGTCAGTATTAAGTTGAGAGCAGAAAATAGCCCAGAAGAAAGGCAGCAGCCTACAGACCACAGCTGGAGTGCCAAGATATCCTTCTCCTTTCCTGACAGCACATTGAAACATGACAAGTATCACAGAAATAAGCTTTGAAGCAGTAGAGCTACTCTTGATTACAGCAATGGCAATGAGGATGGAAAATAGCTGAGTAGATCTCCTATTAATTTGCTATTATGATCACTTTAGAGCTGTGATAGAAGCCTCAGAAAATAGCATTTGGCCATTTCTTGTGACATCTCTTGAGTGGGAATAGAAACGTTCACAGAATTAACTCATCTCAGAAGAACTGTAGATCAGACTGTAAATCAGAGCCTTGGCCCTGGAAGCTGCAGAGGAGCAGGACAGGCTCAGCTCAGCTCTCCCTGCTCCTTGCCTGAGAGACTGCACTGCTGCTCCTCCATTCCAGGAGCTTCTCAAGCATGGAAGTGAAGATGAAATAAGAAGCTGATTTAAAGGAGTACCTTGGCAAGTTACAGCACTCTGTTCAGGATGTAGGTGTATGCAAAGTGCCTTAGACATCATCCACATGTTTTGTTCAACACTGGGAGCATGAGATCATTTCACCTTTTTGCCGGATAGGGGATGTACAAAGTCAAAGAAACCCAAACTTTTGTGTGTCTAGCAATGCTTGTTATCCCAGATATTCCCACAAGCATTAGAGAATGGGGAGATACTGCAAAGACACCAAACATTTAAATAGAAACTTCAACATATGTGCCCTGTAGTGGTCAGTCCTTCTTTGGTTTTTCTAGCCCTGTCAACTGGGTTTCTTCCACCCCCTTCTGCCCTCTTGATTCTGGAAATATAAGGATTTTGTGCCTTAGACTTGGATTACAGATGAAATACAGATAGAAATCAAATGTCTAAGAAGGAATAGAAGCTAAACAAATGTTCCACTGGAGGTTTTTGTGGGCTTTTTGACTTTATTAATGCTTCTCTTATGGTACAAACAGTTCTTAAGGAAATGGATTTATCACCTGGTACACTCTCACCATATGCAGTTCCTATACTGTGCATTTGGAGAGATGGACACAAATATAAATAGATTGAGACACAGCAAGACAGATGTCCTGAAGTCATAAATACCAAGGAAATGGTCTGACTGGCAATAAGAATCACAAGGAAGCCTTGGAGCACCTCATTCCCAGTCAGTTCATCTTTTCCTGATTGTGGGTTGGCTGTTTGGGAGATAAGAAGTTGACAGCACAAAAAGCAGTTCCCACGTACAGCAGTGAATACTGAAGGAGAAGGAGTGCCTAAATATCAGCCAGTTCCTGCAGCCAACAAGCTGCCAAGGCTTACCAAGCCTCCAACCACTCAGTGAAATATTCAGCACATTTTTTTAATCTGCAGTCAATATTTTAATTATGCTAACTGTTCTGTGGAATAATGTGGTTATTCCTCCCAGAGCCTGAGAGCCTGGGGCCGGGCCATGCAATTACAGAGGATGTCTGCAAAGTATAAACAGCCAAGAGCCAAACCCTGACTCTCCAAACCAGCAGGGGAAAGGAGCAACAGCTTAACTCGTGTGTAATGGGGAAGGATGAGGGGCAGTTGCTGTCAGGGGCCAGTGAGCACAAGCTTAACCCCAGCACAGGGACCTGACTGTTCATCAGTGCCCTCAGTGCCCTCCCTGCCAAGACAGACCAGTTTGTCCCACACTGTCCCACACACCGTGGTCAGCCCTGTGGGCAGCAGGGTGCTCTGACTGAAGCTTTATTGGCTGTTTACATCAAAATTACTTTAATTCTCTGCTGTGCCCCACTGAGGGCGAAGGCTGCTGTGCTGGAGCTCCAGCTCCAAAATAAAACCACACACTTGTCCTCTGCTCTGTGTGTGTCAAAGGGGTGCAAGTGAGTGTGGCTGTGCCCCTCTGATGATGCTAGGCAAGTGCTGCTCCTAACAGTGGCCAAGGGTGAACGATTTAATGCCTGAGACTCCCAAATCAGATGAGGGGAAAGGCTCCAAAGTGACGGGTCCCGCTCTGCAGTGCAGCTCTGGGCTGCAGGATCAACCAGGCAACAGAGAAGAAGCAAACAAGCCATAATATTCATTACATTTGGCTGCAGGGTCTGACCCCTGAGAAAGTCTGGGCATCTGCAGCTTCTGTTCACATCAGCAGCAATTGTGGCAATTGGTGTTTCTGAGAAACACCCCCTTGCTTTCTTCTTTCATAATACTGGTGCCATAAATAGACCACTCTTCCTGTTAGTCCCTTCCCTGTAGGAATTGTGTGATGGTTTTGAAGGTTTTCTGCACGCAGAAACTCTCCCATTTACACGTGTCAAATCCTTTTTCCAGAAGTGGGGTAGGTTTGCTGAAAGTTCTGTGAACTGTGTCCTGGGTGGGTGTGGAAAAGTGCCCCGTGCCTGCCCACAGCCCTCATTTGTACAGCAGCTGGGGCTGAGCTGGCACGTCTGAGATGGTCTGTCAGTGCTGTTAAATTGAGCACTGGGTTCAGTGAGTTGGGTCCACCTTCTTGGGGTTTTCATGATGAGCCAAAGAGTCTGTAGCTTGATCTCTGGGTTGCTGATGACAGCAACTGCAGGCTGATGGATGGCAGTTGGGAACATCAGGGATGCAGAGCTGAGTTACACTGACCTTGCCACAGAGGGAGGCTGGAAGAGGCATGGGATGTCCTCTTGTGACTACACAGATGCAGCAAGAACTTTGTGGGAAGATGAAGGATGCTGAATTTTAATGTGCTGGGAATTGTGGTAACTTAAATTCACCGTAATGAAACTTGTGCCTTGTTAAATCCTGTGTGTACACTGGTAGGAGAAGGACCACTGAAAAATCTGCAACCTGCAGGCAGTTTAAAAATAACACAGCAGACAAGAGCTGCAGGCAAATTTGTAAGGCAGGCGTGCTCTGTTTGCTGATGAATTGGTTTGTGATGCAGCTCTGCATGCTTTTCCCTTTACTGTCATTGCATCTGCCTTTGCAACTCAGACACAGAGTGAAAACAGGTTCCCTTTGGTCCATTGCAGAGGGTGGAGATGGAGTGGAATCAAAATGACCTCTGTGGGACTTTCAGCACTGCCTAGAACTCATATCTGCCTCTAAAAAGGATGTGAGGAACCCAGAGACACTTGTTAGGGGTGATCCTTACAGAGAGCATTTGTTATATCTAGTGAAAGGAACCTGCAGGGCAAAGAGGGCAAAAAGGTGGTCTTGGTTTCAGAGTAAGGACTATCCTGAGCTTTGTGAAGGAGAATCACCAGCAGGAACAATCCCCCTTTTCCTTAGTTTAGCATCCTAAAAGATAAAGAACTGATCTCAGTGATTGAATATGCAGGACAGGGGTAAATTGCTTGTGTCTGGGAGCCTTTGAACACTTCTGTTATGTTCCAGAGAAGCAGAATTCAAACTGAGGAGCTTTTTTATTGCACTAGTTAGATGTTTCCTGTGATGGAGCTCTTCCTTGTTCTAAAAATGTTTTCTGTCACCTGCATTTCTGCAGACACTTTCTCTTTCTTGACTCTCTTTGAAAGAAAACTGCAGCAGAATGTTCCAGTTTGAAGTTTCCATTTCAGTTTTTTGAACATAGAGTATTTTCATTTTCCCAATTCTGAATGACTGTTAGAAATTAGAAATTAAAATTAGCAGTAAAAAAGCTTTTTATGAACCTGAAATTTATTTAATTTTTGAAGGGACTTTGTATTTGAAGTTATAAATGTTTCAAAATTGTTTTGTGTTGGTTTGGAAAAAATTTACACAGAATCCTTTGTAAAACAGAAAACATGCTTTCTGGTTAGTTATTTAGAAAAGGCAAGATACCTGTAGTAGATTACTGAATGTAATTACAAGCTGATTTTGGATGCACAGCTGCTTACATGACTTAGATTGTTACTCTGACACATCATATTTGTTACACCAGAAAACTACTGAAACAACGTAGGGCAAATTACAGGATTGAGGGGGAAATTCAGGCATTTATCTATCCAAATGTTTAGAGTTTGTATGGTCAGTGGGGTCGGTAAAAATGGCTTGAATTCTTATCTCTCATTTTAATCCTTTATGTTCTTGATTTCCCACCTTGGATTTCATCTCACCCAACAGTTCCACCTCCTAAGGAAGCAGATGGACAGAGGGCCAGGTTCATCCACGTGGCAACTACAACATTCCCTGAGCTACCTGGGGGGAAAATCTGGCACAGGAAATTTGTGCAGATTCAGACTCATACGTGAAGGCAGAGGGAAAAAGCAAAGATAAATGGCAGAAAGGGGAAAACAGAAACAGCTCTGGGTTCAGCTTCCCTGAGTAAAGGCTGTTCTTGGGCTCAATCACTTTTCTTTCAGCTGGTGGGATGAATCCTGATTAGGTTGTTGTACTCCCTTCATGAAAATGCAGGTTTACTGTGTGGCCTCCAGAGTCTGAGCTTCCATTTTCACTTCATACTCAAATGTTTGCCATTTGTCCTTGTTCTATAATTTCCACTGCTCTTTACTGTGTTAAATTATGATTTAACATTTTTCTTTAATTGAAGGGAAAAAAAAAAAACTAAACACAATTTGTGGGTGGTAGGAGGGGGCTGTGCTTCCAGGGAAGTTTATTTCCATTCTGTCATGCTGAGCCTCCCTTCAAAGTATTTGGATTTTAAAACCAGCTTTCACTGAAAGGAGCGGGGAAACAGATTATGCTTATCAAAGGAAAGAGAGCAGGGAAGTGGCAACTCCAGCTAAATCTCTTAGATAAAAATACTCCTTGTATGCTTGAGATCTGTGATTTCTTTCAGAAAACGTTCCTTTGGGAAGTTAACCTAACAGCGTTACCACCATGTGAGCCAAGGTGCAAAGACATTAATCAGGAACCTTTCATGCTTTCGGATCATTGTGTCAGTCCCAGCGCCACTCGCTGTGATTTACAATGCGCGCTGTGACATTAGCAGTTCATTAACAGAATCAGTTTGTCAGTGTTTGCACAAAGGAACCACAACACGCTTTACCTCGGTGAGAAAGAGCTAACAATAAGAAAATGAGAGTAATGAAGGACTGTTGTGTAATCACCGTTAATTCAGTTACCTGAGCCTGTACAATATCTGCTTTTAGAGGGGACCCTTGCCATTTGCATGCCCGTCACCCAGGGAGAACTGGCTCAGGCAGCAGAGCAGCATCTCCTGAGAAGTCACAAAAAATCCATTCAAATCAAATAAAAATCCATTGAAATGGGCACTGCCTCTGCAGAGGGCCAGGAGCTGTGCCAAGTGTGTCCCTCCTGCAGCTGCAAGGGGGTTTGGATCACATACATGTTAAGAAATTCCCAGTGCTAGGCAGTTTCCCCAAGCCTCTCAGAGAGATGCTGCTCTGCAGGACACAGGGAGCCAGACCCGGCAAGCACAGGAAGGGCTTGGATTAGGCTTGCCATGTCCTCGTAGTAGTAAAGCTGTTGTCTGCACTGCAGGAGCAGTGTGTCATCACCTGCAGTTGTTTAATTAGCTGTAGCCCTGCTGCAAACCTGTTGAAAGGATGTTTTTTATAGCTTCCTCAGGGAGTCTGCAGACTGGAACACACCCTGTGCTGTCTCCAAGAGGCACCTTCAAACCCATGCACTGCAGCTCATCCCTGACAGCGGCTGCCTTTAGAGGGACATTCCCACCCAGGGAAGCCTTCGGTGGAGGAGCATCCTGTTTGCTAACAGGGACCCATGCATTGCTTTTTTTCTGGGATTCATGGCCCAGGACTGATCTGTTTTGAGTTTCTTCAGTTTATGGGAGTCTATGTCTCTCAGACGTACCATCAGCTCTCACTTTATATCCATCCCAAACTTGTCTATTCGAGAAATAATCAAATCCTCATGTCCTGTGTGCTTTTATGCCTTTGTAATTTAATGCACAATTTCCTTCTTCCCTCAAACACACCACAGCTCTGCTGGTGCTCTGTCACTGTTCAGTGCCACCGCTGCAGATGGAAAACATTCTTTCTGCTCTGTGAAATGCAAGAGCATCTGCCTTTTGTTTTGTTTTCTCCTTTATCACTCCTGCTGCTTTGCACTTTCACTTTCCTCGAACCCACTGGCAACAAATACACATAATTCAGCAGTCCTTGTGCATACTCCAGAATAGGACAGAGATTTGGGAGAAGAAATCCTTAGACAACAAAAATATGACATTAACCAGAACAGCTACACGGAAAGGTAGATAGAAAACAGGCACAGTGACTGAATTCAACTTTTGGCTAAGGTTATGCATCCAATTTGGCTCCTTGTAAAACTGTTTTAAAGCTACTAATGATTTACACACTTGATTGGTAGGTAAATTGCAATGAACCCCTTCTTGGCAGGTCATATCACTGGAATGAATGGTTAAATATTTTCTAGGGATGGTTTGCTCTGCTGCATGCAACAGTCTGTAAATACGAGACACATGTAGGAAATACTTTGAAGGGAGCTTTGTTTTTAAAAGATTCATTTATCCCATTGTCTACTGGTATTTTTCAGAAGCAATAATACCAAATACTCAGCAGTTCTCAAAAGACTGCAAGGTGCCACAACCCTCTGGTGCCCTCAGCACCTTTGGAAAGGCACATTTGTGCACACACACTGAGCAGAGTCAGAGCTCCCACGTCCCCAAGGGCAGTGGCACTTCTCACCTGTTAAATCCTGCATTAAAGTTAACATGAGCTTAGCATGGAACTATCTCAAGGCTCAGTAAGGGCTTCACAACACTGATCTAACCAAGCTGCAACATGCCCTCTAACATGGAATTCCTCACTGGGCAAGGGCCAAAAGAAATAATTGCTTATCAGATTTACTGTAGTGATTATCACTGTCTGTCTGAACCAAGACCACAGTCTATTCCTAACAGGAATGGCAGAAAAAACATGGAAATTACTGAAAATACATGAAGCTGTCTCCTCTGCAGCTCTTGGAATGACTCCTTTCCAGGTTGTCTCCTTCTTCTATTACAGGACTAGGAAAAACAAACTACTGAGTTGTAATCCTTGCCCTGTGTAAGAACCAGAAGAACAGAGAGACGACATCCCACATGGCAACAACAAAAGGAGAATTTGGCAGGAGAAGAGCAGTGTCTGTCCATTAACTCTCCCTGTCCCTCTCTCTCAGCAGCCAAGCATGGAGAACAATCATGGAAGTAACTGCAATTCCTTTTGCTAATGTGATTTACTGGTGTGTCTGCATTAGCAAGAAAGGCAGGGTTAGAAGTGGGTCTGTGAGCAGCTGGTGCTGAGGACTCAACACCTTCTGGTGCATTTGTTAAGTGGTGTGATCTTGTGACTCCAACTCAACAGAGAACGAGCTCTTTCCTTACAGAGTGCAAAGGAAACAAGATTCTTCACTATAACAAAAATACCAACCAAACTAAACAACCACCCTTCCAAAACCAAACTAAGAATTCCTGTATTTTCTTTCCAGAGGAAGGATAAAGATCATTATTTCTCTTACAAAATTACAACATTCAAAAGCCCCTCATCCCACATGCAAATTCCTATGAGTTGTTGGTACCCAAGGTCACTGACTGGCAGCAAGACCTTGGCTTTCAAATTTCTGGTAAAGTCAAAGTTCCCTTGTGTTGTGTTTTAGCCCATTCTAAAGCTGATTTGAAATGTCCTTATATCTGTTATATATCCCTATGTCCAGAGTGGCAGACACCTTTCCTAGAGCCTTTCAGCCACACATTATAGCATCAATGAAATTGCTATGCATAAATTAACATATAATGGCAATTTCAAACTTGCTAGAACGATGCTGTGGTTGTGACAGAAAAGGCAATCTACTCTAACACACAGATGGATTAATTTCTTTCAGCTTCTTTCCTAAGGTTTGTAGTACACTGAGTTTAGTGAAGAAAAGGCTCTGCATTTAACCAGAGTTGTACTGGTTTCTTAGTTGGAGTGAGTCTTTATGTAGTTCAGTACAAGAACTGAGTTGTTTTGTGTTCATTTTTTATTTCACAAAACATTCTTTCGACACAAACTAGACAATTGTTGCTAAAAACAAGTCCCAAAATGCACCGTGATCAGTTATCAAAACGGTTACATTTGAAAGAACAAGTGAGAGATATCTTCAAGCCCATTTTAATACTGATGGGCTGGTTAGGTTGTACTGCTTACAACAACTCCAAAGGTCAGAGAACAAACCTCAGCAATGTCCCTGCAGATGGTTCCTGTTTCTAGCAATATTAGGCAATAGTATGGACAAGCAGGATGTTTAATGGCTGCAGTGCTTCCACCTTAAATGGAAACCCAGGGATGAGAAGGAGGCAGCACACAAACCCATTCAAAGCAGGTACAAAGAATGCCGCATTAAAGTGAGCTGAACTAAACTGTAAATTTTAATTGCTGAGAAATGGCATTTTTTTGATATTTTAAAAGCAGCATTTGCATTTAAAAGTCTACAGCAGCACTGGTGAAAGTTCCCCAGCACATGAAGTGCTGGGAGGTTTTCTCAAGTGTCACCATGTGGCTGATGCATCAGGAGTTGTTCTGCTCCCCCTGGGCCAGCCTTTGGATCAAACAGGAGGGGCTGGAGCAACTCTGAGCTGCACAAGATTTTCCTACTAATATTTTTCCTGTGGCTTTGTCAAGAAAACTCAGTGGTTGGGGCCAGCACAGTGGATGTGGAGCAACTTAGATTTGCCTTGGGACAACACCTACATCCAGAAACTGCTGCTCAAAATCCTGAACAGGCAAGGTGACTCTGGTTCTACATTTACAGACTTCAGTTTATAATGTAATGGTGTAAAAAAAACCCAGACTGATGAAATTCTACAATATTGAGTGTTCAGGGAGCACAGGATTACACTTCTATTCTTCTGGCCAGGGCTTATGCAAAAGAACAAAAAAATAACTCCCCATTGCAAAGCCAAAGCGTGGCAGGGGGCTCTCTCTTTGCACAGACAAGTTTTGTTAATTTTACTGACCACAAGTCTTAAATCCCCTTTTTTTTAAACTAATAACCCCAGGCAGTTCTTTGGTCTCCAGCTCTTGATTTTCATTTGGGACATGTTTTTGAGATGGAAACCTCTAATGAATGTTTTTCTAACATTTGCCTTTCATCAGCAAGAATATTTGACTTTCTCCTCTTGTTTTCTTATGTTTTTAATTTTTAATTTATTATTTTTTATGCAAAGGGGATAACCAGATCTGTGGCAAAACTATCATTTGAAAACCACCATAGAATATGAATTGAATTTCTATTTCAATGCATGAGGTTTTTATTAAACAAGTAAATCATAGTCTTGTTCACTTCAACCATATCCTGGGCCTGTTTTTCTAAGTCTCACAAAGCCCAAACAGCATGGAAGGAAAACCAGCATGGAATATTTTTACCCTGTCTGACCTAAATTTATGTATTTTTTAGTTCTTCCAAGAGAAAGAGAAGTGGAATAACTACTCCCTCTTCTCAGTTTCTTTTCAGCTCTCATATTTTAACTGTGTTCTCAGCTGCTTGCATGAGTCATGGAGAGCTGGAAACAAGAACCCCCCACAATATTATAATAACTGCTTCCCTAGGAGGGAGCCTATGTGTGTTTTGGGGTAGATCACTAAAAAGCCACAAAAATCTCCTGAAAGCTTCTTTGTGCCAGAAACCTCCATGGGAACTAATAGAGGAAGGGCCAATATCTCAGCTGCAAAAAGCAATTACTTATGAGGGTAATAAAAATGAAGATATTTTTAGGATTTCCATATCACTGTCATGAAATTCATGTCATTGTTTGTCAGTGCTTGCCGAGATTTCAGACTGCTGTTGACTTTGGGGATTGTTGTGTGTAATGATGGTGTTGAATTTCACTGGTCTGGGCAGAATTTGGATTTGACCCTGTGACGTTCCAAGAAACTTTCAAATCCACAGGCTTTTGTAAGAACTGGGTGTTCAGTGCTTGCCACGCTGATCCACACTATTCCAAGACAATATGTTCATCCATTGCCTGTTTCTTCCTGTACATCCAAATTCAACCTCTGCTTGAAGCCACCTATGAAATATTTAGAAACAACGGGGGAAGCCCCTGCAGAAACCCATCCTTCATTCTGAAAGGCTGCAAGTTTGTTGAGGACAAGCCAGATCCCTCATCCCTCATCCTTTGGCACATGTCTAGACTGAGCTGAGCAAACCAGGTCAAGGACCTTGTGCATAAGAGAGGAAACAGAAAGAAAGGTCAACTTCTTCATAAGCCAAACTCACTGGCAGGTCAAATGGATTCATACAGCAAACAC
The DNA here is from genome assembly GCF_022539395.1 of Myiozetetes cayanensis. Classification (NCBI taxonomy): domain Eukaryota; kingdom Metazoa; phylum Chordata; class Aves; order Passeriformes; family Tyrannidae; genus Myiozetetes; species Myiozetetes cayanensis. Next base: position 6,821,705 of record NW_026087400.1, read on the forward strand.
AAGAGTAAAAGAATGTTGTGGAACACGCTGGCAGAGGGTATGGGTATCAAATGTGCCTGAGAGCCCCATGGCATTTATAGGCAGGTGTCATTCTGCCTTCCACTGCCCTGTTTCAGTCGTGTCAGCTCAGGCTTATCTGTCTCTAACACAGAGCTTCAATCCCAAATTCCCGCACAGCAGGTCAGACACTGAAATGACATCTCCCTATCAGAGACTATTCTGTTCCTCACTATCCCTCCTCTTCTCAATACACATTCTGCTTTCACAGCCCTGCTCTTGCTATCATTTCACCATTTGTACAGCTCTGACTGCTCCTCCTTCTCTCCCTGCTCAGTGCAGTTTACTGAGCCTCTGCACAGGAACAGTCTGACTTTAATCAAGACTATGCAGGAAAAGCCTTTCTTCTCTGAGAAAGTTTTTAGACATTACAAGTCTTCAGGATTCATTTACAACACTGGGTAATGAAGCAGAGCTAAAAATACCATATGTTCCTTTGACATTGCCCATTCATTGCTATAAATGACTGGAATTTCTGTGACTGCAGAACAAAACATGTTTTATGTTTTTGCTTTTAAGTGAAGCTGTGTATAAAGCTCGTTGCCACTTGGAATATCTTAGTGTTTTACATAAGAGGATAACAAAGTTTATTTGGAAAAGGCGGTGAAGCCTCCACAGCTTGTTTTCCTCTCATTTCCTTAAATGAATGAGGAGAGATGTTAGAATGTGAAATCACAGCAGTGGAACTGGCCAAATTTTCTCAGTTATGAGAAAATATAGTGAGGAGATTTGCTGAGACTGCCCTCCAGAACATCACCTCTTATTGGCAATTCTCTGCCCTGGATAAGCAGAAGGCTTTTCAATCAGCTCCAGGCCTCCTGTGCAATCTGTGTAAGGCTGTTTCAACAAGGGAAATGAGATTATCAAAGCATGAGAAAGAACTGACACACAGGGCCAGATTGTTTGAAGATGTTTATTTTAAGTCATTTCACATATTCTTATTCACTGTTTTTATTTTTTGAACTCAGAGGATTTTTTTTTCTCCCTAGTAATTAAAACTCTGAAGGCGGATGCTCTTGCCTGCACAATAAACGAACTTATAATATTTTTAAAAGTATTAAAAGAAACCCCTATAAAAATCTCAACTAATTTCTTCCTTTCAAGTGCTGAAATGATCTAATGCTATTAATAGAAGATTCTTTCTCTGTGGAAAATTTATTCTTCTATTTAAAGCTACTGAGGAAAAGCTTGAAAGAACAAAAAATTATGATTCTGACATCTGGCTGTGAGTGTAGCCTTCGGATGATGAGTTCAGATAGTGGCTCTAAAATGCAGACATTTATTTGGAGATAAGGCAGGATGATAGACAAGGCATCATTTGCCCACACAGTTGCATGTTGTCCCCACATCCTTGCTGGAAGCCCACCCAGCTTGTGCTGAGGGAAGCAAATTTGAGAACACCCGACTGACAGCCCCAAAACCCACAGGTTTGTCTTCCTGCCCAGGAACAAGCCCAGCTAAAGCAGCAGCAGAACCTCCCCAGCTGCTGAGCAGCAAAGCCTGACCCTGACCCAAATCCCCCATGATCAGCAGAGCAGGTGTTACTCTGTCCCCAGGATCTTCCTGAGGAGGGATGAAACCGATACCGGCTGGGATGACATTTCGTGTGGGCACAGGACAGAGAATTCCTGTCACAATAAATCAGCAAACTGAACACCTCCCCAGGAGTTTAAAGGGACATTTTACACTGAATAGCTCATATCCTGCTTCCAGGCACCTGATCCAGGAGGCTTTACTTCCTTGATAAGTGCTGGCACTTGGTGATTTCCTTCACATGTTGACCACGCACCCGGGTGCCGTTCTAGGAGTTCACTCTGGAGTTATGGGAGTGTCTTGTGCATTCCTGGTGGGACCACCCAGAGACCATATTTGCAAAAACACATGGGTATGTTACCCAAAACATGTACTTCACAATAAACCTTCTAAAATCCAAATAGAATGCTTAAAACTGAAAATCAAATACTCTTATGATTTTGTTCTTTAATTAAGAAATGGAGACAAGATATTTGTAAAGTGAACAGGACACTGTGCTAGAGATCTCTGAGTAACCCAAACCCAATTCTGCAGCATTTGCATGGCTGGGAGCTCTAAAATCAAGAACTGAGCAGCACTCTCCATCAGAAGGGTGCTAGATGGGAGGAGCTATATATTTCCATGATGCTTGCATGGCATAGAATTAGATACAGCAGCTCAATTCCCTGACACAACTTTTCTCCTACAAGGTAGATAAACCCTTAGAAGATACAGACACAAAGTAGGCCTTGGTTTACAAAGTCTTGGGCTGGTATCCAATAAATCAAGTTTTAGGGCATTTAGTATCAGATCAAACAGATCATGGTCCCAATGGTACCAAATGCAGATCCAGTAGAAATTCACTCTGCCTTCTCAAACGTGTTTAAAATACGCTGATCAGTCAACCTGGTTCCTGCAAGCCTTTTGTGGATCAGGTATCATTTGCCTGCACCACTTGCACATATCAAGCTTTGTCTGTCATCCCACAGTTGGCATCGATCTGGCACAGAAGCACAGAGCTGGCACAAAGTGTATCACAGCTCTGGCTGATTTGACAGGAATATGGTCATTTGCCCATGTCTGATGTGCAGGAAACCTGCAGTGCTGGTGCAGGCGCTCGTGCACAGACCTGGTGTGAACGTCAGAGCCTGGCAGGGCCAGAAGGGGATGTGGCACCAGCACAGCTCTGCCTGAGCCCCAGCTCGTAGGTCTGGGTGGAAAGAACCAAAATGAGACATCACATGGTGGCTCCAGCCTCTGAACACATCACTTCTGCTCAGTGACCTCAGCTCTCAACAGCAGCTACTGCTACATGAGCAGCAAGGAGAGGATTTTCGCCTGTGCTGAGCAGCCACAGCCAGTGAGGCTGCTGCAGAACAGCCCCATTTTCAGAGCAAAACAGACCACCTTCTTCTCATGTTTGCTTTTCTTTGGGCTTTTGGTTTATGCACTAGAGCATGCATGCTCCACCCTCCCCAAACTCAGCAGATATTCTATAGTCTGTATCTACATATTATATCTACACTGTATATCAATAGACATGCAGTATAACAAGCTGTATTACGTAACCACACGCTGAAAATCTAAAAAAAAAAGTCAAGGAGCCTGCTGGTAATATGAATTTGCATTATAAAATAACTACTTCTCATGTAGGTCAGAGTGGGAGAGGCTTTGGGAGCTTGATTTCAGGCACAGTCGGCATCAGAGATCTTGTAAACCCAACAGAGCTCCCCAGCAGCCACAGCCCAGCAGAACGCAGTGCCTGGCTCAGCCAGGCTGTTCCTAACCCCTTCTCAATAATGCATCTAACTCATCCGAGGAGCATGTAAGATGACTTTCAAGGAAAACAAGAGAAGGCACAAATTAGAAGTTAAATTTTGGCATCTCTTACAGCGCTGTCCTGAACGTTCATATTCCTAATGCTCGAGTGCCCAAATGCAGTGATAGGATTGTAAACAAGAGTTAACTGCAGTTCCCACTAAGGGTTCTTTAGCTCTCCTCACTTCTCCTGGTATTTTTTTTCCTCTGACTTTTTTTGTTTGCTCTCTTTTTTTTTTAATTTTTGTCCCCCACCCCCATTAGGCAGAAGGGCAAGGGGAGAAGGGCAGTGCTACTTCGTATTTAGGCAACATTAAAAGTGAAAAGCTTTGACAGTTAAGCAGCTCCCAAGCCAAAAGTGGCAAAGCCAGCTGAAAAAAAACACCCCACATGTTCCTGTTTAAATTGCAAACTTTTTGTTGTTGTTGAAAACGTTCCAGGGTGGCCTCAGGATACACTGAGCCTGCCTAAAGGCAGGTTTAACTTATGTTTTGACCATTTAAGAAGGAAAACAACTCTCTTCTTCCATGATGCTCTTTGGCACTCAGCAAATAAATTTTACTATGGCAACTGAAAAGCCACTTTAGGCATACAACTTCTTCAGTCAAGTGGTCCTCAGCATCTTGTCCTACTCACCAACCTGGATGCTCTATGGTCATTAAGGGTTATTTAAAAAAACCCACATGAAATAGCTCAGTATCATGTATTTGTATCATGTTTGCCAGTTATTAATTTAACTTAACAGCTGAGTCTTACATAACACTGTTTTGTAATGATATACCCAAGTGCTTTCCAAAGGAGGGAAGCTAAAGCAGGACGTGCAGGGGGATCTGTCTCAGGTTCATCCAGTGCTGGAAGGAGAACCTTCACCTCTGAATATTGACCCAGCACTCTGCCTTTAGGTTCTTTAACTATATCCTGAACCCAGCAAATTGTGACTGTGGTCACAGGCTGAGAGAGTTCCCCAGAGCTGCCCAGTGACACAATAACTTATCTTGCTCTGAACACAACAGAGGTTGTGAGGTCTGGAGTGAGAGAGAGCTGAAGGTGCCCAAACAGGTAACTGGGGTGTTTAACAAACCTGAATGGGGTGCAGAACAGTCTGCACTGACTGTCAGAAAAACATCTTCAGTGATTGTAGTGTGCAGCTGTACACGAGCATGTGCATATTTAGCCCAAATCTGAGGTACAGTGGCCACAGTTGTAGGTATGAATGACATAATAGCTGTTCCTGGGCAGCTCTCACCACGTGTGTAACCACTCAGCTACACCAGCAGCACCAAGCACTGCCAGCCCATGCCTTTGTGCAGGCTCAGTTAATCATCCCTCTTTGACACTGTGGCCTTAAATCAGTGCAAACAGAAGGACAACTCCACGCTTCTCACAGTTTGCAGAATGAGACCTCGCTAAATAAGCATCATTTCTTGCCATGATTCTTCTCAAAATAGATTAATCTTTGCAGAAAATGAGAGCAGAGGCTAATGAGGGTTGAGGCACAGATGGGATGGCACCGGCAGCTACTTCATACAAACACAGCAAAGTAATAGTTTCTAGCATGACATTTAATAAAATCAAGCCCTACTAGGATGCACAGCTACAGGGGAATTTAGTCTGAAGACAAACATGCTGCTGCCTGGCTATCTTCAGTGCAAATACACGACACATGGTCTACCTTATCTTGCTTCTCAATTTAATCACACTTTTAATGAGCAGAAACATAAAAAGCAAACAGTTCCTTTCTCTTCTTACAATACTAATTTTCGTTCTATGCTGTTTACTTTGAATAACCAAAGTTCATTTTTAGACCCCTGTTCAACATTTCTTTCAAAGAATTTCACAAGCATCTTTCAAATGCTGTCTTGAATGTCCAGCATTTTCTGCCCTCTCAAACTGGGCCCTGTCTTTCAGGATAGGGGGAGGGATGTTTCCTGCTTTGCTTATGAATCCATCTCCATTCCCAAACGAGAGAAAATTGAGAACTAGGTAGACCAGAAATATGTAGACTAGACCTATGTAGACCAGAATACAAATGCAATGTGGGTAATTTATATATTACATCCCCCCCCCCATTTATAGATGGTCTCCAAAATCTAAATGTTATTCAGGGATGCAAACTACTCAAAAAAAAAAAAAAAAAAAAAAGGAGCCCAGTGTACCAAGCATCAAACTGTATTTCAGTAGTTATATTTGTATCTATATTGATAATGGTATTTGAAGTTGCTGTGCAATTGTATGCTCAGAGGAAAATAATATGGTGTGTCTTTTGGGATAAATTGCCTCCTCTGGATGTGCAGATTGTTGCAGTTGCTGGTTTGGGGGTTTCACTGTACTGGTCTCTCCAAAGTATCACATTCATCACCTTCCAGATGATTGTTAAATGTTGTATTGAAAGGGAATCATCACCTATCTTTCATCTTCCTGAGACAAATAAAAAAAGCTGGGAAAAGTTCTCATTATCTGGGGTAATGGGAGAGGTGAGAGGATTCTGCTGGTTTCCTCTACTTTGTGCAGTGTTTTTTGCTGACTTTCTGTGGCAGTGCAGGTGCAACACCCAGCTAAAATCTACATGGGGCACTGTGTCTGTGCCACACAAACAGGCCCAGTCTGATTTCTCTGGCACTGAAAAAAAGGGAAAAGACATGTAGGAAAAAAAATTCCTTTAGCTTTATCACCATTGCTAGATGTCTGAATTGTAACATCATCTTGAAAATTCCCAGTATCCCCTCCCCCCCCCTTTTTTTTTTACAGTGGGAGAGGGGCAAGGGCCAGGGATGGATCTCCTTGGCTGGCTGGTTTTTGAACCCTTAGGTTCAAATTAATGGATTACATTTTCAAGGCTTATTCTCCAAAAGTAAAAAACCAGAAATTCTGAAGGTTTCTGATACTTGAATGTATTTGTTCATCTTCCAAAGTGCTGCCAGGTCGTGGTGCCTGGTGATCATGTCTGGATCATCTTGCAATAGACTGAGATCTAATTTTGGAAAAAAAAAAAAAAAAAAAATAGAGCTGCAAAAATAGCATTAGGGTCTGATAGCTCAGTTTTCTGTGAGTGACAGAGCTCATCTCTTCTTGAAGAACATTAATAGCTTTTGCAAATAGACAATAGAAATTAATTAAATTTTCTGGCCCACATGGTTATTCAGCAGAGCTCGGTAAAGTGAGTCATAAAGGTTCAATAACCCATGGTTTAATTTAAGTTACATGACTTTTGAGAAAATCTCAAGATTTTCTGGGTAGGGAGATGAACTTTCTACATAAAGAACAGAGAAGGAACAGGGAGTAAATCTGATGGACTTTGGTGCACTAATCTGGAGAAAGCTGGCACGAGCACCTCAAGGGAACACAGGGTGGAGAGACCCATCCTTCCTCTGAATTAACCCTCTCTATTGTTCTAGATTTCAAGCAATAGTTGGCAGCAAAGTTATACATAAATAGATTAAGCCGTGGCAGAAGGTGGAGAGGGGGCTGCCTGCATTCAGTATTACAGGAACTGTCAGCTGAGTCACATGTGGCACTTTCCTCTTCAACCACGGTGCAAGGGGTGGGTGAAGTTGAGCCCTGGTTGTATATTTAACAAATCATGGGACATTCAAACAAAGTAGCACTTTCATCAGGTCAAGCTTCCACCATTTCATCACATTACTTCAGAAATTGATTTTATACTGTGGGCCTACATATTCCCTGAAATAAATCCCTCTGCACATGTGGAGCATGAAAAATTAATCCATTAACAGGTATTCTTTAACTAGGTCTCCAGAGTGCTGTGAGCCTGAATTATGCTGCATTTTCCAGTATCTTTTTAATTTTGCATGTTCTAGATAAAAAACAGTTTCCTTTAAAAATCATTGCCCTCTTCTCCGTAATGGTGACAAGAGGGGAAGAGGATATTGAAAAGTTCCTCATCAGCATAAATAAATTAAAATCCCCACTTCATAGAAGCTAAGAGGAATGAAGCTCTATTAAATGTTTTAAGAGGAAGCTGGAGGCAGAGATGACCAAAATTAAGCTCCCCAGTCTAAATATATTAGCAACTCGCTCCACATTTGTATTTTTAAATGTCAGGTAATCTATTAAAACTGAAACATCTTTGAAGGTAGGATGGCTGGAGAAAGGATTGTGCTATTTAAATAATGGGAGCTCACATTTGCAGTTTTCAAACCTGTATTTGCAGGTTAAAATTCATCTTTGTGTTAATAAGGCCAGTCACATATTTCTGTCTCTATCCAGGCTCCTCCTCTCTTTGTCATCTCTTTCTGTGCTGCCTGATGATGCCTCACTGTGCAGGGTTTCAAAGATTTGCAGAAATTTCCCAGCAGTGATCCTGTGTCATCCAGCAGGGGAGATCCACGGACACTATTTATAAACTGATACAGTTCTACTCCCTGCATAACAGCAAATTGATGCTTAATTAGATATTTTGGGGTTTTGATTACCATTCCTTTGCAGAATGGTCCTAACTGTGCCCAGGGGGCAGGTTCACAGCTTAGACGTGCACTGCACTGAGATGTCTGCCTGCACAGCTCCTCTGGAACCTGGGAGCTGAGATGGAAAAGCAGATCCTTCCAGACAGCCCTGACAGGGATAACAAAGCTTCAGGGTGCACCTTCCCTGCAGAGTGAGAGCAAGAATCCCTGCTGGGGCCCTGCTGGGAGCTGGGTGACACTGAGGGACAGAATGTCACCCAGAGTCCAGGGCAAAAGCAAAGAGGGGCTCCCAGGAGCTGCTGTGGCACGAGGCACACGGCTCCCTCCCTTCGCCTGACTGGTTTTCCATCACTCCACAGGCAGGAAGGATGTGCTGGAACTGCCCACGACCTCTCAGTGACTTCTCATGGATTTATTAGGGAATGAACAGGTTTTTCTTTGCTGGACACTGTTACACTATTAGGTTGTGTTGTCTGGCTTTTGATAAGCAAGAGCCCTCTGACAAAGTTAATTCCCAGGCTGGAAGCAGCTCCATTTGAGCCGACAGCTTGTGCACCCTCACCCAGACCAGCCCACCTGCCAACCTGGGGAAATGATTCCAACAGCTCCTCATTCACAGTCCCCAAACTCGACACTTCAAAGGTGCATGATTTATCTGTAGTGACAGGTGGTAACACAGGGCTTGGTGTGGCTGAGAGAGCTCCGGGGCAGAACTGGCTCTGGTGGACGGAGCAGGGAAGGGGTTGCTGAGGGACAGCCCTTTTATTTTTCAGTAAATCCTTATCAGGAACAAATTATTAATCTTCTAACACACACAGAGTTGCCAGCTCAGGATTCAACCACAAGTTTTACGGTGTTTATGCTTCAGTGTGGGGTTTTTTCAGACAGTGATCCATAAATTGGACATTATTTACATTTCTTGTGTCACTGTTCATGCAGACTGTCTTGTGCATGGGCCAAGAGATCCCAAACCTGGGAGAACTGCTGATTTTTGCTTTGTGCAGTCCTGCCACTGGTGGCCTTGAGCAACATTTTCCTTCCATCTGGGCTTCATTTATCCTCTTGGAGTAAAAGGGATACACGAAATTTAATTTACTTCGAAAGGTATGACTATTATCTGCAGTGTCCATTGGAGTCTTAAGATAATGGATGGATGAGTGTTTAATAGAGAGGACATTCCTGGCAGTTGCTTTGGCAGGAGGCTCCTTCCCTGTGACAGGAGCTATTCAGCACCATTTCAGTGCTAGGGAGGGGGAAATGAAGAAGATGCACAGAGTTTCTACCTTCATTTTGATAAACTTTAATTTTTGAATATCAACCTTTTCCCTCCAGTATCTCCTTAACTTTCCCATTGCCATTCCTTGTGTTTTATGACAGCTCTGTCCTGAGTTATGGGCATATATTTCACCTGGCTTTCAAATACACTCTATTTTTATCATCTTAAAGGCATCTTGTAGGCATCTCACTTTCTGGACTGTCTATTTTAGGGTTTCTTTTTTTACCTAAAAACTTCATTTTTCTAGAAATTAAGCACAGAGATGCACTGGGCCTCCTATCCCCCCAAAATACAATTGTGTTTTGGCTGTTAGCCCCTTACACCCTTTTGAACTGAGCCCTGGGCACCACTGCAGATGAAATTCAGGTTGGTACTTTTCCTTCTGGGTCCTAAGGTTGCTGTTTGATAAATTTACTGAGTCCAAAATTATTTATCCCTGTGTCTTGGCCTGAAGAGACAGTGATCCAGGCTATATGAGGAGAATTGTAATGTTATGCTACTGACAGAGCCTGCAATTTACAGCTTTTCCTTAAAATATTTTCTTTCCCTGAAAATTGAAATTTCCAGAGTTATATTTAAATCTGTTTTATTCACTTGACACATCTTCTCACTGAGATGGTTATGCAAATATTAACAACCTCTGTAAACAAGACCAAACCACACAGGGGAAACTCCTCCTTAACCTGGTCCCTGAAGAGCCATTTGGAACAAATGGCTTTGCATAATACAGCTTTTTCCAATTAGCATCTCTGGCAATAAGCCACTGGGGGATATTTGATATGCTTTTATCTTAAGATTAAATTTACACTTGCTGCTAGGTAGCTCTGACATCTTCATTCTTGTTTTACATCTCTGTCATAACATGATTATTGTGTGATCACCACTCCCAGCAAAGCAGCCCCTGTTTGGATGTGGCTCAGCCTTGTCTACACTGATGGGCTCTACAGTCCTGCCAAGGAAGAAGGTTGGGGGTTTTTTCGCAATTTGCCTCTTGGAATTCAAAAAATATTGTTAGAAAAGCTGCAGGGCAGGTTTGGGATGTTTTTAGAGCCATATATTAACTCCAAGAAATAAGCTGGAAAAACAACCAAGCAAATAATTAATAAATAAGAATATTTCTTCTGAGGAGACTGCAATTTAAATATTTTAAAAGTGGTTAGTTAAACTTTTACAAAACAGACTGAGGCCCAGATTTTAATGATTTTTCCAAAGTTTTGAAGAACTGGATAAAGAACAGACCCTTTCCTTAGTCCAGTATTTTAACCACAAAAGTTTTTCCTACCACAGACAACTAAGCACTTTCAAAAAGAATTTTTCAAGGGCAGATTCACTATCAGAGTTATAAATTGTTCCAGCTCCTATGAAATCAGTGGATCTGCTACTGATTGTATCTACTAAGGATCTGCCACAGGACTGTCCAGTACAAAGTGAATTAAAAAAATATACAGTCTATGGATGGGATTCATAAACACAAACATAAAAAATATTAACAGTATTTCTTGTGCCATGAAAAATGCAAATAATTTTCAAAAATTTTATGCTAAAATACCATCTTTTTTTTTCCCCAGTTTTTGGAAAAAATTAGAAAGTTTACCCAGGGGAAAAAAGGGATGGAAAATGTCCCACCACTGCGAAGTTACCTCTCTCAGACATCAGTTTCTGAGACTGGAAATAGCAAAAGCAAAGTGCAGTGCTGAGATAAAATGGCTGCTCCAAACCAAACTGCAAACCTAATTCAGTTCACCACACAGGCCCTGGGGATTTCCATCCTTCATGGGCTTAATCAGATTTCAGATGATGCCCATTCATTAAGAAAAACGTTTCTATTTCCCCAGGTAAGCAGATTTCTCCCTCCAAACAGCTTTGTACTCCACTCTCTGCTTCACCACAACAACCTGTCAAGTGTTTAGGTCAAAACCACAGAGCAGGAAAACACTCACACAGAACTGGAAGTCTTTTACTTGTTCTCAGCTGAGGTTTGTTCACCTCAAACAGCAGCAGGAGAGTGAGGAACAGCGTTCCAGTCTCACAAGGCTGATGTTGTACTGGGCAGTTTGAACTGTGACAAGGCCATGCTGAAGTAAATACTGCAGTGGGGTTTATTTAAATAAACCCCATGAGGTTTACCATAGATCAGCTCCTTTTCAACCCTCCAAAATTTATGTAAATCACATTCTGTTTGCTCAGGGATGCTTTGTAATTGCCAAAGTGCCAAACTTCCAGCAGAAACAAGGGGTGGACAAGATATTTCCACACATTTGAGATCCATAAATTAATCATATACCATTTAATGCTTTCAGCATAGCCACTATAGATTATTAAGGTGTAAAGGTTGGCACTACTAGGAATTACACGTTATAGATTCTATCTATTGACCAACACAATAAATCCAATGGCAAAACACATATTGTCCATTTAAAGGGAGATTTTTCCAGGCTTACTTTAAAAATATATTAACCCTTTAATGTGTATAATTTAACTTCTTTTTTCAAGGGTCCTCTTAACCCAGCTCATTCCAATGCTACACTTCCCAACGTTGCCTCAGAAACCATTCAGTGGGCAAAAATTGAGGACAAGCAGCTGAGAGCAGGATGATGAACTACAAGTGGGAAGGCAGAACAACTTCTTAATTGCCTTTGCCATGTCCTAAAACTCTGTCCCACACTTAGACTGAAGGGAAGAAAAATTGTGCCTTGGAATGGTGAAGTGCAGGATTAGAAATACGAGAGAGAGGAAGATCTTGAGCCAAAATTTCAAGAGAGACAAAACTCAGCTGGAGAGATTCAAAGAGAATGAAAAAAGTTGAACTCAAAGCACGGTGTCCTCCAGGACCCCAAATGGAATCCAAGATTTCAGACACTATTCCTCTACTGGAAAATGCCTGATGGTTGCTGGGAAAGGTTTCCCCTTCATTCCCACCTGCTGGTTCAGTCGGTTACCCTGTTATTCTCTGCAGTAGTTCTGACAAAACAGATGTTGATCTTTGGCAGAGGGTCTGGGGCTGTTTTAATTTACGTTCTGAAGTCTTTACTGGAACTCTTACATGCCTCTTGTGAGCTACATAATCTCAGTGCAGTGTTCTACAGGCATTCCCAGAGAAACTGTAGGATGGCTTTGCTGCAGAAGTTGGGAATGAGGCAGGGAAATCTGGAAAAAGGAAGATGGAGAAGGTCTTGGAGAACTGGGTTCTCTCTCCTTCCTCTGCCAGACTGCTTGGGGGTGGGGGGGAAAGTAAGTCACTTGAACAAGGTGCTCGTTTTCAACTACAGCCGAGATGTAAATCTTCAGGTAGTTAAGAACCCACAGGAGAATTCAGTAGGACATTATTCTCTAAGCACATAAAGTACTGCCTTATCTAACGGGTCTGGAAAACCACAGCAAACGCGTCTCAAGTGAGGCAACCAAAATTAGCATCTTTAAATCCCTCTCTGATGCTCTGCACACTCCTCAATCTGTGCAGTGGACACCCCAGCCCCACACATGCCCAGAGCTTTTGTGGAGCAGGTACTGCAGTGATGGGCCCTCCAGAAAAGCTTTAGAAGGTATGAATAACTCCTGCCTTCACAGATTACTGGAGACAAGTGTGTGTGATGTGTACTGTAAGGCTGCATCACAATGCACAAGGAGCCGAGGGAAGATTGCACAGACAACCATAATTCTGGCATTTTTTAAGTGTTTAGTGCTTGCCTTTAAAATCTTTATAATGTGCTCTTAACATAGTGGCTTTCTGGTATATAACGTGTGATTATCTGAAAGCACCTGTATATTTTTCACAATACATGGAGAACATTTTGTTTTGTGCTTTAAAAGGATCCGGAAAATAATTGTATTTTAACTAAAGTATCTTTGGCTTTCTTTTCACTTTGCTTTTGTGTGGAAGCCACAGAACAGCTTTTCACATACCAGATGAATAATGTGTAGGAAGAGTGAGAGAGGAAGGGAATTGATGGCTTTTTTAAAGTATGTGAATTTAGTTTCACCAGGCACTTTATTTTAATCATAATGCAGATCCAAATGTATAGAAAAAAAAAGAACCTCTTGAATGCTTCAATATGTTGGTTTATACGTTACTGAAAAAGATCATATTTTATAAAATAATACATTTCTTTTTTGATTCCCTTCAACTGTAGGTTGAAAATGAATATACATCCATATCTAAGTAGCATAAAAATATCTGCATCTTCAAACTACACAGCAAAATGCAGTCACAAGCATGCTGGACAACTGTTAGATTATCTGATCAAATTTAAAGGTTTCATAGAAATAAACTTTCTTGCACTGCTGGATTTTTTTAGCAGAACTCTTTTTCTCAGCAGTGTCAGGAGGAAGAAGTCCAGCTATTCCATACACACCTAAATTAAAAAGTGTTACGGCACTTGCAGCGGGAAAATTCTTTTTATTACCCCCCAGCTTCTCTGCAACAGAACTGCAGAATAAATCTCTCTCGCTATTGGAAAAGTGTCCCTATCAACACTGAAATGAAGCACATGTAACTGAATTATGCAATTAATCTGCCAGCACCATCACTGATTCCTAGTTTGGGAGGAACACATCCATGGTTATGAAATGTACGATTTGCAGAGCACAAAGTATGAAAGAACAATCTACTTTCTCAGGTGAAACAGAGCCAATGGATTTTTTTTTCTATATTCCAAATGATCACAGAATAACACATGCTTGCACATTGTATCACATGCAAAATATCCTACGAGTTCTAATTCCTTCATGTTAAAAGCAGCATTCCCTCCATATAGAACCACAGACATATTTTTAAAATACCCTAACATTCACTCACCTCAGTTAAAACTCCAAGTAGATATGATGGATCAGCTTAACAAAATAAAGCATCCATGGCAGGAAGGAAGTATTTCTCCTTGTTTCTATTCATTTCTCCTATTCCTTCTACTCACCTCCGAGTGCTGCTGCTGCTCGGAGCGCACGAATTGCAGCAGCTCAATCCCAGAAGAAAACGGTTATTTCCTTTCCCCTGCTCCTGCTCTCCCTTGAAACTCCTTCACTTTTTCAAGTTGCACAGGAATAGCAGGAGGGACCCTTTGGGCTCTCTCCAGGGCTGTGTATCTTTTATGTAAAACAGATGAAGGCATTGCCTGTTTTACCCACGACAATCGTGTCTCACTGACAGCGCCGGGCTCATTAATTGTGCTCTGTGTGCAACTGGGAGAACCCACGGAATGCTCTGACTTGGGCTCAGCTTTCTAAATGAAGAACCAGATGAAAATCTGCAAATCAACTTCTCTTTCCTGCAGAAGTTTCTCTTTTTCTGTCCTGTAGAAGCTGGGATTCAGTTTAACCAATATATCTCACTGGAAATGCTGGAGGAGAGCTTTAGACTTGGTGTAACACCCGAAATAAACCCACTGGAGATGTTTTGGCCATTAAAATGCCTCTAACTCCGCTGTAACTTTTGGTCAGCTATCCACATCAAACCTCTGATTCCTTCCTCCCAAGGCAATTTTGTCTTATAGCACTGTCAGCAAACTGCTTGAAAAGATTCCAGCCTAAATTACAGCAGTGAAAGCCTGTCCTGGCCTTTTCCCTTACTGTTTGGTTTTTTTCTAGAATATTTAAATTTCATATTACTCCTCACCCAGTCTTAGCCATACTCCTCAGAACGCAGGAAAACAGTCTTTCCTTCCTGCAATCCTAAATGCCTTCATTAGGGAGACTTAACGTTGAAGTGTTTTGGAAAGGCAGATGCTCCAGATTTAAAAGAAACAAGAGAGGACTCTCAGTGAACAGCTGCATTGCTCTCAGCTCCGAGCGAGCCATATTTCAGAATGGTTTGGTACATTATTTTGTCACTGGGAACATATTATTACCATCTAAATTTAAAAACACTGGCTTTCTTGCACGAAGGCAAAAGCAGGCTTAAAACCACAATGACTGTTCCGTGCAAGTATTCCATGCCAACGATGCAGAAAATGAGATCAAAGTGAAAAACAATTCTTGTTTTCGAAGGTCTTTGCTTCCAAGGTGTCTGTGCAAAAGTGGCCAGAAACCACAGGTACAGGAATTCTTGTGCACTTCCAAATTGATCACTGTTCACAGTTCTGTGTTGAAATTTCATTCCACGGATGCTTCAGCTCACAAATACCTTGTCCCTGCTCATAAGCACTGTTTTATTCCACCTGCAGGAGGCTGAAATGCTGGACATCAAACCCATGTTCCAAAGCTATCATTTTTCAGTTCTAAAGCAAAATATTTTTAAAATAAACTGACTACTCTGTAAATATTAAGTCATGTAATTCCTGAAACAGTGCTCTGGCAAACAATTCCACTTTGGAGCACTGGGCACAGCTCCTGCTGGTGAGCTGGCAAAATCCAGGGAGAAATTCTAAATAAATTTTCCATAAAATCTTATCAATTTAAAGTAAATCACAATCTCCTTTTTTTTGCCCCAGGAAATCCATATTAACAGGTTTTTCCTCTTATTGAGTCTTCTTATGCATCATCTACAACCGCCCACATGTATTTTCCAGAATAGTTTAGTGGGTGACTAAAGGATCCACTGCAACTCAGGTAAACTGCTGCTTCTGGAAAAAGTGCACTAATCATATGGATAACAGAAAATTGATGTGTTTTAATACAATGAACACAAACAAAACAGAGGCCTGGACTTTCAGTTATAAACAGGACTTCAGTGGACAGCCCATTGTTTATTCCCTGAGGGGCATTTTAAGGAAAAAATTTAATGAAGTATTTTTTTAGTGACTATTTTCATTGGGAGTCTTAATTAACATCAGTGGCATAATCTGGGTCAATTTTGTATACACATATACTATATATATATATATATATATGTTTGTGTGTGTATGTTCTAGGT
Organism: Myiozetetes cayanensis; assembly: GCF_022539395.1. Lineage (NCBI taxonomy): Eukaryota > Metazoa > Chordata > Aves > Passeriformes > Tyrannidae > Myiozetetes > Myiozetetes cayanensis. The sequence goes on from NW_026087400.1 coordinate 6,837,636, forward strand.
AAGGACTTCCTTATATTTCCTGTGTTTGACTTAAGCATTTCAGAAGAATCGGATTCTCTCTAGAGGGGAATCCAGCCCAGAAAGTTGGGAACTTTTTTTGATAACTCTGAGTTTCCTGGTTGTTTTTTATATAATTCCATCTATATTGTCACAAGAGATGAATATCTCACAGAATTAAATGCAGTGACAAGCTGGAAAAAATCCACTTTTTTAGTAGGAATTTGCTAGTGAGCCTTACCCTGACCCATCAATCAGCATCTGGCCATTAATTTAATTGTTATTCATTAAGTTCTCCCTATTAGAATCTCTCAGGCATGTGCTGCAAAGTCTAATGATCTTTGTGTTGTATCATAAGACAAAGGAGGATGTTCCATCATCTTGTCTCTTCACCTTTTTGCTGGCAACACTAACCTTTCCCTGAATTATTCCCAAATGGAAGAATCCTAAAATTGGACAGATAAATAATACAAAGTAGGGAAAAGTGGAAGATAAAGTCGAACACAGAAAAGGACAAACATCCTCTTATCTAAAAAGTGTTTCCTTGGTTGTGTTGAACTCCTTAGTTAATTAAAATAATTTAAAAACAAACAAACAAAAAAAGACATTGACAATCTCACCACTCAGAATTCATCCCTTCTACTTACTCAAGTTCTGGAAAACACTATAGCCCAAACTTTCAAGCATAAATAAAAAGTATTAGGCAAAATCTTTATTAAAAATTAAAGAATCTGACCCAGCAGAGTTCCCAAACATGTGCTTGAATTTAACTACTTAGTCTTAACAAGGTTAATAGGATTCATCTGTCGGGGAGATGCCTTATGTGCAAACAGGCTTTGGGTTCTAAACCCCTGTTTGCTGAGCTTCTGAATACTTGGAATTTAGGCCCTCAAGTTTGAAAATCTGGCAAAAGCTTCTTAAATGTAAGAGAAAAATAAATAGATCTTTTCTGGTGCCGAAGTCTGTATGAATCACTGGTTGTTAACCAATGGAGGACTTGTGTCACAGCCACCCAGAAGATGCTGGAGGGTTTCTGAGGCTGCAGCAAGCACAGCAGATATGGGACTGAGCTACCAAATGAATAAACATTCTGAGATAGTTGATGTTTTGTACTCTTGCTGATGGGCAAAATTCCCCCAAAGCTTAGAATGGCTTAACTTCAGATTCAGATTTTTCAATGCCATAAATAAAGTAGAACTTCTCCTCCTTAACAGGACCCAGACTTTAATCTTCCCTTTTGCCTGAGACTCAAAACTCTCATTTTTATACTTCCATATATGAAGCACCTCTGGCTACTTACACTGCAGGAATAAATAATCTCTGCAGTGAATACAGGCCTTTTTAAAATATCTGTTTAAGAATCTGAACTCCACTTTGATTCTCCCTGTAGTGTAAACTAAGCTTTTATTAAGCTTTTCTTAGCCAACATGTTTCAGGTATGTGAACTAAAGCATCCTGAATGTCTCATGTTGAATTCTGTGCATGTGGCAACAGTTTTGGATATAACAGTCAACATTTCAGCTGCCAGTGTATTTCTGGTTTAGAAGATATTAATTTATCTATGAGATCATAGATCTTTGGATAATAGCTAAAATGGAAGTCTTTGCTGGTAATAAATGGTGACTCCTTTCAGTGAAGCTGAGCAACATTCCATCTTCCAGTGTTTCATTCTTTAAAAGTCTTCCAGTAAAAAAGAGATTAAATTATCCAATTCACCAGGTAATGACTTGAGCAGTTGACATAGGATGAGCTTGGCATCCAAAACATAGGTGGATACTGAAAAGCTTGTTTCCTCACTGAGGAAGGGATTGGTGGGTGCAAATTGACTCTTACCTCTTGAAAATCCAAGGTGTTTCACTTCTCATTCCTATTTTTCAGGGGAGAAAAATGATCATGAGAAAATCTGTCTGTGTATCAGAAGGCTGAGTGCCAATTTTAGACCTCTTCAAATAGAATCTTTCAGACTCCTTGAAACACTCACACTGAAGAAAAATTGGCATTTAAGGAATCCTTCCTAACAGGTTTTAAATGAGGTGAAATTAGGTCTATAACATTCAGTGTTTCTTAAATAGTCATAAATTGTGCTTGGACTCAGTTTTGAGACTGTTTTTCTATTGAATTTAATGAACATCTTATATAAGAGGCACACTCATAAAACTGCAAACAACCACTCTTTAAACCAGAAACTTTGAGATGAGATTTAGAAACACTGTAGAATTAAGCATTTGTTCTCTTCTTGTCATGAAGCTGAGGAATCCCTCTTATTTTAAAGTATTTTTCATTTGAATACACTTAACATGGTTGGAGTACTTTGTTACTACTTCAGTAAATAACATTTGCAACCTTTGCTGATTTGGAATTAATGTTATATTTAGTAGAAAAAGAGAGAGCAGATATTCCAATATATTCCTGGAAGTATCTTTAAAATGTCCTAAGAATAATTTTCAAAAGCCAGAAAATTCATATACCATTATCCCTGTGTGTCTTGATCAGTCCTAATTAGGATATTTGGGGGTTTTAAATGTGGCAATAAGTTCCTTTTATTTTCTCAATAAGGCCTTTTTCAATTTTTATTTTTATCATCTGTCACAGAAATCTGTTGTATGTGTAAGCAATTTAATGGTTCACTGGAAGGTTGTTATGCAACTGAGTTGTATAAAATCCTGTCCAAGCCCAGAAATTACTGTAAGGGGGAAACAGTGCAATGGTGAATGGCTGAGAATTTAAATACCTTTTCTGTTGGTTTTAAATCTTTTCTCTGTGGTTTTGTACAGCTCTCCTTGATATGCTGTGAGTGGAAGAGGGAAGAGATTCCACCCCTAACATTGGGGTGTCAGGAACAGAAAGCTCCTCTGCCTGGCACAGGCGAGACTCCAGAGCCATAACGTGGGTCTGGAGTGAGAATTCCAACACAACACCACTGCTTGCTCCATTTCAGGGAGAGTTTGGGTAGAGTTTACAGCCCCTGAGCTGTAAACACAGCTATTCCCAGTGGGATCAGGCTGCAGGTTCTGCCAGTGCTGCTCACTCATGGCACCACATCCCATCTATTCCCGCTGACCATCGCTGCCATTATCACACAGCCAAGCTCTGGGAATGAGGGCTGGGGAATTTGACTCTAAACTGATTGTACATAAGTACTACTCCAAAGGCAGTGAAAGACCCAACATTGTGCACTTGTGCAAGACATAACTTCATCATTCAGTTTATTTTCCAACCATAGCATCCTCTGAGAAACTAGAAACTCTTCCTCGCAAAGATCCTTTGTATTGGACTAGGTGATCTTCTGTGATCCCTGCCAACCTGAATCACTCTGTGATCCTATGAGCTGTTTATGTAACCCTTATAAATAAAATCCATGTCCACATCCATCAATTATTTACCTATATTTCTACAGATGTCCCAAATATATGGTTTTGACCTTCAGGCAAAAACACTGAAGCACAACAGAAAATTCCACTCAGACAACGGTAGAAAAGCTTCGTATCACACACAATCTGTATCTCCCTTCTCACTTGTTAAAATAAGATCCTTGTAACTTATAACATTCATCACTTGAAGTGTATCACTTGAAAGAGGGATGACCATTTTTTCACCAGTCAACATTAGAGAAAGTGAAAAGAGTGATGTCAAAAAGCAGGAACACTGAACTGTAATTCCCTTTAGGATTTTCTCTTATCTCTTCTCACATTATATGAGCCTTACTTTACAACCTCCCTTGCCTTTACACTTGAAATTGTGATGTTCTTTCAAGAGAATAATCAATGAGAAGGCAATTTCTGCACTGTGTAAAAGTAGGAATTTTGTTTGTAGTCAGTTCTGAAAACACGGGTTTCTGTCTTCCCCATATAGGATAAATCATTTAACAAGTGAATATAAGCATAGTGCACATGGCACAGGCCTTGAGACCATATTTCCGTTGCTCTGAGGACTAAACTGGATACTATTTTCTTCCATGTAAATAGATCCAGATCAGCATGTCGTGAATTGTTGACTTTACCGCCCAATAACGCTTTTATGGACTGCTGATCTGGGCCTCTCTTCATCAGCCTCCCTCAAAAAACTGCCACAAGAATTTGAGGCTGGCTCTGCATTAATCAGTTAATAAGAGTAAGGTATCCCAGCATGATCTATATCCTCATAAACACACGTCTCTCCCTCCTCCTGGCAGTCCCAGCGCTGCTGGAATGCAGGCCAGGGAGCACCACGCCAGTGTTCAGCACCACGGCCAGCTCAGGACTGTGCAGAGCCCACACAAACAGGGCCTTGATTCACCAAAAAGTCCAAACTCCCATCCAACACATAGAAAAATCCTGAATTAATAAAATACTTGTTGAAATAAAGAAGATTTCCAAAAAGCTAAACCTTATATTTTATTCATTAACTGCGTTCTTTATGGACCATTCTACGTGGAATATAATGCAAACAGTGAGATGTGAGATGGAGTTTGTAACATTATTTACTTTTGGTAATGCACAATGCAGCTGCAGTGGAAGAACAGGCAGATGAATTGTGCAGCACTCACATGTACTTTCCTTTGAACTCTCTGTGTACAATATATGGGCTAAATCGTGCCTTTAGGCACAGTCTTGAACAAAGATCATAAATTGCACAATCTCCAAAGACATGATATTGTAGCACAACTCCCTCTTTGCTCCATGATAGGCCAGCCACAAATTGCCTTTTTGTGAAGCAGTTTACAGTGTGTGTGCAATGCCTCAGACCCACCCACCAGCCCGGGCAGTGCAGGGGCACAGAAAAGCCTATTTCTCTTTCCACTTCTTGTCTGCTCCTCAAATACACCCCCAGGGAAGAGGAACCAGATCCCCCTTGTGTGGGGACTGAGACAGACACTCATTTTCAGTCCCATAAACACATTTATGGATGTACCCAGAGACTCTTTTTGTGTAGGTTTGGCTGAGTCACATTCCCTCTGAGTGCGGACTTGAAACACGGAGGTGCATTGGGTACATTGAGACTAATCTATTCCTGACCTTAAACTGATCTAGAGGAGTGTGAGATGCTCACTCAGAAGGCTTCTTAATATATTTTATACATGTAAAGAGGCAGATGAGGTCCTGCTGGGTTTATTATGTATCAAGCCAATGAGTGCTTTAAGATTGAGAGAAGGAATTGTCACAGGTTCTGAATAAGTTCTTTGGCCATCTACTAGTGACAACAAAGCCATGCTGACAGTTGGAAATTCCCAAAACTTCTAAGTGATGTGGGTGCAGTGAGGTTAAAAAATCTTCCCAATCAAATAACCTGTAGTGTAGAGTACGTGGCAATAAAATGGGAAATCCCAAAACAAAGAGAAAAGTCAATCACTGCACATTTACATTAAGTGACCAGATTGATACTGCACACAAAGACATTTCAGCCTAAAAGTTGTCCTTTACATAAATCCCAAGAGCTTTTTGACATGGAAATGCTTCACAAAATCTAATCCAAATTACCTAAGTGCATGAGCTTGAAGTAGCTTAATTAAACCACACTAAATTTGCATGAACACTCTATCCTAGAATTAAAGTAATCTTAATTCAATTTAGGTTCATTTACTTTGGAACAGAATAAAGCTAAATTAAATCAAGCTCACTTTAATTCTCAACATGAGTGTCCACACAGATTTTAACAGTTAATTAATCCACTGTACTTTCAAAAGTGAAACTCCACGGAATTTCATAGTCCATGTTTATATAAACAAGTTCTAAACACACTCTTCTGTTATTTCAGGACTGTTCTATTTTCTATTACACTCCATATGGGCTAATTTAACAGTTACTAGGAGGAGCCAAGTATTAGCAGACTGTTCTTAACCAAGACTGTATTTTTCAGCACTGTATGTAGAAGACAATTTTTGATATATTCTCTTAATTACAGTCCTCAGTGTAGCCTTTTGGACCCTCAAATCTACTGACAATGAACAAAAGAAGCTAGGTATGATCTGACAGAAAAAACAGTCTTGAAATTCCAAGTCTAAAAATTATATGCTTAAAGATGTTCCTTTGTAAAACAGATTATAGCATAAGAATTGGATTTTCTAGATAACAGATGCACTAAAACCACAACTTGAAACAATTTTTGGACTCTGTCCCAGCACAAATCAATCTTATGGATCCTGAAAATGCTAAGACAGATCTTGAAATGGTAATTAATTTGATATGATTCTGATGTCAAAGAAGAAACTCTGATTTGTAGCTGTTAAGGCTCTAACTCAACAATTATAAACAATGTTTTTCTAAGTTTCACTGTTTCCAAAGTTGTTGGGTCTCCTCATTAGTTTCAATTTTTAGAATGTTCTCCTGTTCCTGGGGTGAGAAACTATCTTTGGCTGCAGCTCCATTCAAATCACAGCTTGCTGGGCACGGCCCGCGTTAGCTGTGATTTCAGTTGGCAGGGCACTGGATTAGCTGTTGACATCAAGCCAACATTTAATTTTGTTTGCTTGAGTCATCTGTTGCCAGTTCCCATGACAACTGATCTTCTAGCCTTCAGATTTACTAGAGAAAGCCATTAAAATGGCCAGGAGTTCAGATAGAGACTCTTTGATGTAGATGGAAGTTCAACTGTTTTCCTCAATGGAAACGGAAAGATCTTTTCAGCTCTTACTTCAGCAACGCGGAACTTCTGCTCATGAAAACACAGATGTTCTTGTATTACAAAAACAGACTGAATAGTAGTTTTTAACAGGAAACCTGTCTGAGCATCTTTCTACTACAGAATGAAGGTCTTTGTGTCTAAAAATCACGTGGAGCAGAGGACAGGCAAAAATATTTTTCTATTCTCGCACAGCAGTACTGAAAGAAGAAATTTAAGATATGGATTCCTCTGATCTTCACTGAAGTGCCTGTACATTTCCACTTCTTGTTTCACAAATGTGTGACTTAGGTAAAGGAAGTACCTCAGGAAGACATCATTAGTGTGCCAAGTCAGCCCAGAGGTTGCAAAAAATCAGAGGGAAAGGCCAATCCCAGTGTTATGAGACCTCAAATCAAAAATACCTTTGGCTAAAAAGAGGAGTCAGCATATATAAAATATGAAAGCATAAGAAAAAATCAAATAGCAGAATGGATCACAAGCACTCCTTCTAGTACAATGTTAATACTTACTGCTTCACAAGGTTTTGAACACAGTGTTTAAGAGGAATGTGGAATTCAGGCTTTGCAAGGTCCAGTGAAAGTCAGCAGGAGATGGTTTTAGAAATAACCACTAAGTACCCTCAAATCCCTTTGAAATAAAAGGAAGCACAAATATAATAGACAAAGGTGCACAACTGGTTCAAACACTTTTAGAGACTTCAGAGAAAACCCTGGATCTCTTCATTAGGTAAACACCTGCCTCCAGTACATAGGCAGAAAACAAGCAGTTGAACAACTCTGTCATTTGCTGTGGGTGTTCCCCACTGCCCAGAAACCTGTTCTAACAAGAACTGTTTGCAGGAAGATGTCCAATGACCCCAGACTTCCCCCAGAAAGTGCAAGCAACGTTTGCAAGCTCAGATGTGGATCCAGCACTTGTGTCTGTGTTCTAAGAATTAATGGCCCTCTGCTAAGGCAGTACACTACAGGGTTTTCTGCACCCCATTTAGTTTATGTTTCATTAGACATATCTGGAGGACTTTTTCAGGCTGGTTCTTCAAGAGCAATTCAGGATTGCTTTCCTAAATGTGAGGATACACAGGCCTACCATCTGAATTAAAACTGAGAGAACAAGGCAATTACTCTGACAAAAAGCTACCTTCTCTTCTCCTCCTCTACCCAGCTGAAGCAGTTAAAACATTTTAAAGATAATGGGGGTGGATGTGGGAGAAAGTGAAAGAGAAGAGAACACACCAGTTCCCCAGCCTGAGTTAACTCTCCTGATCCCCCTGGAGACAGACATTTCCCACCAGCTGAAAATCCATCCCACCAGAGATCAGGGAGGTCAAGTATGTTTGGTACCAGTCAACCACTGCTTCCCCATCCAGCTGTCCCCCAGTCTGAGTATAAAGCCACCAACACTAGACTATTGTGACTGGCAAAAATTGGTGTGAATGAATGACAAAACAAAGCACACGTGATTGTCCCAGCGCTACAACGGGGATTAAACAACCCACCCTACTAAATCTGGCAGGCTTTGCTGTACAGGTTCAGGCTGTGGTTTCAGGCTCTGTGGGATTGGTTTAGATGCAGTTGGCTCGTGGATGCCATTGATGAGTTGATTCAAAATGCTGCGCTTCATGTTTGGCTTTTATCTTTAAATATATTTGAGTAGGTTTTCCTCTCTTCTAAAACAGCTCACATAAAAGGTAGAACTAAAAATGATCTAATAGCTCCAGTGCCTTAGAGCTACTGCCATGCATGAAATTCAAACTGTGACTATAAAAAGCAGCAGGGAGGACTTTCTCTCCAACTCACATTTTTAGCTATTTCTGTATTTTCTGAGAAGGACAGAACTTGTTCACGTTTCAAGTCAGCACCAGTTAAATAAAATGCAATCTGAAAGGTATTACAGGTCATCTGGGGAACTGGAGGCAAAAGTCTGGAGGTTTTTTGACTGGTTGAGAAGGCAGTAAGTTTAGCAAGATTAGGAGCTACTAATTAAGGTGATAGCATGACCCAAATTTGGTTTTACAGCCCTTCCTGTTTTAGTCAGATGCAATGCCATCCATTATAGCTGAGCAAGTAGGTCCTGATGGGTAACACTTTTGCACCCTCATACTTTGTATCTCCATATTGCCTTTGATTGTGTGTTTAAAATGTGCATTGTCTGACTTCAGCAGCCAAATACAAGTGGTACTGCTCAGTCCTAGTCCAATCCCTCGTGTCAGTTCACTCTGTGACTGAGTGTAACTCTTAATTAAGTTTATTTGCATGTGTGCAAAACATATGCTTGGCTATTCAAACCTTGCTTTGCACAGATGTTGCCTAATTTTGTTAAATGGGAGAGACCACTATAATTTTTAGGAGAAATTACCCAAATTAGAATAGATTGAACCATTTGAGTGTGTTCCCAGACTAACACGACCATTTGGTACCTTGTTTGTGAGAATTTAAATACTTCATCTATTTTCAAACGCTGTGAAATGAGAATTTGTGATTTTCATAACCACAGACTGTTATTGGGGTTTGCCACGTGCTTCAGCCCAGCATAGGCTGAGTGGGGGAGTTCTGAGACATCAGCACACTGAGATCTCCTGGAGGGTGTACACTGAGACACTGTGGCTGATTTTAGGTGGAATCATAACCCTTATGACTTTGGACGAGCCCACTGAGGCTGCACTCTGTGGGGAGCTGGTCTGGTCACTGGAGCATGCTTTAATTATGTCATCAGAGCCTTGGGTCATACTGGGAAGAGGTAGACAATGTCATATCCCCTAAACATGTTCTGACCATTCAGGCATTTAATCAGAGACTGACATATTTATTAGAGATAAAAGGAACAGGAGAATATTACGAATTGCTTTAGAGCAGCTTAATTGACAGTGCATTGGGTAATGAATAACTAATTAATAAAATGAAAGCAGAATATAATGGATTTGTACTTTGTTTGTACACAAAACGCATCATTAGGACTCTTCAACCATCATTAGCTCTGTCTCCTCTGCAGTGAGTCATTGTGCTCCCTGAGAGAAGTCTAGGGTGCATTACAGAACTGCCAAACCATCCCTCTGATGGAGCTAAAGCCCTCTGGAATGTCCTCCTCTGCAAGCTGGTTCTCCCAATTCAGGGGATTCCTCCCCATTTCTTTTTCTCCATTTCACAGTGAAATGGGTTCTGCAGATTCCTCAAGGCTGACCTCATCAGAGTTGTCCCAAAGGGAAGACACACAGAGAAAAACCCTCACCCTACCAGAGAAACAGTCACAGCAGCCGTGGGCTCGTGGGGGACTCTGCCTGCCTCACTCTGGAAAGGAACTGGCACATCTCAGGTGTGGAGAAACCAAGAGCAAGGCAAAGTGGATAAGCTTAATGACATGCAGTAGCATGACTTATTCAGTCTCCAAAAAAATAAAAATAAAGAAGGAATATTGAAATAATTACACAAAACCAAAGGAAGAAAAGCACTCTGGCAAATTCTGGCCTCTGTGCTATCAGCTCTAGTAAGTCCTTCCACTGGTACATTCTCAAGAAAGGCCCTAAAGACACATAAAGGGATTTTCTCAAAGTTCAGTTAAAATTTGTGTATTTCTAGTAAATAAGACAGCCCTTGATCTACCAGACAGCTAGACAAAAGAATCAGCCTTTGATGAGAAAAAAAAAAAGAGCATTATTCATCTAATTTGGTTCAGCAGTCAGTCATAACATATAGATCAGTGGGAACTGTGGGCTTGAATTCTTTGAATGTTTAGCACAAAATGCTGTGCAAAATGAAAGGCAACAACATACAAGGGAGTTCCTCTACATACAATGAAGAAAATTTGTACAAAATATACGAATGATTTGCATGCACAAAAATCCCATGAGTGCCTATGCAAAGCACTTCATTATGCCTGTTAGTTACTGTAATTGCCATTATCGTGCAATTACTTGCTCTGCATCACAATTCCAGGTGAATGGTTAAATCAGCTGCAAAACTATGAGAGCTGAAAAATTCTGTTTCAGACCCCAGACCATTTCATTAATCTCTTATTGTAAACAAAGTGCATTTCATGAACTAACAAACTGCAAACCATATTATATCCTGGAGTGACTGCAGTATTCCCAGAAGAACTGAGGTGGTTGTTTATGCAACAAGAATTCCCCATGCAATAGCACTGAGCTTGTCCTTCCAGTCCTTTCCATCAGAACTCAGTCACATCATCAGGATGGGTTACTGGACCTTGTCAAACCTGGGGTGTTCTAGGGCTGTTTTTTTAATGCTGTCTGTGATCTGAATATTTGAACACTTTCTGCATAAACCCATTAGCAATAACTTAGTTACTTACATATGTAATTGCCTGGCTTTTCTCTTTTTTGGGAGACTAAACTTGGGTTGGGGTTGGGTTTTCTGGAGTCTTTTTTGGGGACAGGAGGACTAGAATATTACAACTGTTAAAGTAACTTTTGGTGGGAAAAAATGGAAAATGAGGATGGTTATGTATTATTTCTTAAGGACTATCAGACTGGATTTGTTCAAGCACTTCTACAAGAATGTTCCACAGTTAAATCCTCTTGAATCTAAAAGCTTTGTTCTCATCTCTCATGATGACCAAATGGCTTCATTCTTGGCTCTTCTAAATTGAGAGGAACAGCTCTTACAGTAGTACTTCATCAGCTGAAATTCAGTCCTAAATATAACTGAAGTTTGAGCAACCTCTTATATATGGGTATTAGGGGTGAAAGTGGTGCTCTAGGTTGCTCTCTCAGAAGCTCACTCCGAGCTAGTTTGAGAATGTGACTGCAGGGATGACAGATTCATAGTGACAAGAGCCATGAAGGAAGAAAATGTCAGAAATCCAGGCTGGGTTGTGCTTTTCACTCAATAAGTTGACAGGAAAACACACCAAATATAAAGGTAACAGTGATAGCTGCCATCCCCTCCCTACCTCTCCTTTTCCCACCTCCCTCCACCAACAAAGGCTGCAATCATTATTTTTTTCGGCAGCAATGGTGAAAAATGACAAATTAATAAAACCTGATGGCTACTCTCTCTTATCCCATAGATTGCCCTAGAGCTTGCCCAGAGATGCAGTGCAGAAAAACCCAGGCAAACACTTTCGAAATTTAGATTAAAGCAACGACATCAACAACAGCAAAACCCCAAACCCCACCCCCTTGCTCTCCCAGGACCTGGGGCACATGCAGACTGTAATTACCAGAGTTATTGCTGAGGAGAGAACATACAGAATGCAATTATGCTATTAGGACAGGGTAATCAGAATAACTTGCTTATTAGAGAAAACCATATACTTGTTCTACGCCATTATCTTCACTTCTATAAAATAGCCTTCTTAGGAGATCCTGCAATTGAACAGTGATTATGGATGTCAAATCAATTTTCAGTGGATATGGATTATATGATAGCACAAGATCTGAAAGGGAATCACAGTTTACTGTCCAGGCACTTCAATTGTGCCAACAGTTTTACAGTGATGCTCTGGTTTAGATGTGCAACTGGGAGTTGCCATTATCCCCAAACAAACTGATGGTCACTGGTATCAAACACATATGTGAAATGCCCATTAAAAATGCATAGTTAGAACTGTTGCATTTCAGACAAAACTCTAAAAAATATATAATTACTATTCAAACATCAGTGTTATTGGAATTTGATGTTGGAGCCACTTTCAATTCACTGATTTGCAGATAAATGCATAGGAGTAAAGAAATCCATGTGATACTCAGGCTTCCAAAGCTGCCCACAATTTATGAAAATGACACTATGTACATCCTTGGGATACAATTGCTGTAAATAACCCATCTGTCATGAGAAATAACCCTAAATAACAAGGCTGTCACCTCAAGCACACTTAGATGGCAGTGGGATAGATGGAGCTTTCTTTGCATCTCAGAGGGCAGAGTGTGTTTTGTGCAGAACAACAAGGAAATAAAAGAGCTGCTTAAAACCACTCCAGGCCTTTTGGAAGAGTTGCTTTGAAGTCCTACCTCCTGAAAGCTCTCCTAATGACAAGATGAGAGCAGGAGCACTGGGTCAGTCCTGCTTGTTGCAATGATAAAATGCCTACAAAAAAATCTCAGTGCTTTTTCTGGAGGTTACAGAACACCCAGGTTATCCATGATTCTGGTTTTGCACAGATCTATGTTACGTGTAGAAATGGGGGAACAAAAAAATTGGGCTTTAGAAGGTATAATTCAAAATTTCACAAGAACAGCCATGAATGCAGAGTTTGGAACATGACTTGGGTGTTTAGTGGCCCCTCTGAGATGGGGTTACTGATTTCTGGTGTCGAGGGACCGTAATATCTGACTCGGAAGCTGCAAGACAGGAAACACAGCACTGCCATCAGCAGCACGTGCATGGCAAATTTTGCAGATTTCAGCACGTAATATTTGTTATTCCCAGGGGAATCTCCTAGTACAACTTTTTGACCTCTTCTACACAACTTCCCTTAGCTGCAAGACCTGAGCTTGCTTGAACTTTGGCTTATTGGTCTCCCAGTGTCATCAGCTCTGAACTCTGCAGGATGCATGAGCCCGTGGAGCAGTTACCCAACACTTTCATGACTCAATGCCAACACCTGTAGAGCCGGTACAGGCTCCTTGGAAAAGCCTTTGAGAGCTGTATAATGGCAGAGCAGGATTTCTGTGCTAAAACAGCTCCCAAAAAGCTGCCGACCACAGCAATGTGAAGCAAAAAGGCAGCCATTTACTCCAGCTACACAGACCTTGCCTGTAGCCTCTTTCAACAACTCATAGATGCAATTACACATCTATTCACCATCACTGCAGGTGCAAGATGAGCAACAGCACGTGTAGAAATGTGTGTGGGTGTGCAAATGCCTCATTATGTGATTTGTTAGCACAGTCAGTGAGGCTTTGTGTCCAATGAATGTGTAAATTAGGTGCTCAGCCCACTTGAGGGAAAAAACATTTAACTTTGCCTCCTTAGCCCAGCCCTCTCAACAGACCTTGGAAAAGAAAGTAGTTTCATTCCCTGTCAAAGTAGCAGCTTCCATCTCAAACCTAATCCTGCTTTCTTGTGCTGTCCTTGGGTTTCTAACAATGAAGAGAAGTGAATCTTGAGGAATTAGTCGTGTTGAATCATATCTTAATCATATGCATGATATGCTCTTCTGTAGCATTAGAGTACGAGGCGTCACATCTTGTGTTGTCATTTCTGGGACAGGGAACTGGGCCTGCTCACTGGGTTTAAATCACTTCTGGCATTAACGAGATTCTGGCCAGAGGCTTTATTTCATGTTCAGGAAATGTGCTGCATTATTTCCTATTAGATCACAATACGTTGCAAAGGAACTGCTAAGTTACCAAGACTAATCCTTTAAGTCTTTCTTTCTTTACAATGTCAGACAAAATAAGACTATGCCATATTTCTGTAATCTCTGTTGTATTATGAGAATATTATGATCTATAACAACGACAAAATCTCTAAACTGCAGGATTGCCATTGGTTCTGATAGGCTTAGTTTCATCCCTTTCTGTCAGAAAAGATATTTCTAAGTCTGCATGATTTCATTTTAACAGACATTATCCAGCTAAAAATCAGATTACTGATGTAAAAAGTTTTCTTCTGCTTAAAAAAATCAGTATTTCTGAAAAAACATGATGTAATACCTAAAGTTCTCTTTCTTCAAGAAACTACTTAAAATGAAAGTTAGTTTTGAAGAATCAGGGTATCTACTGCCAAGTTTTTTGCTTCTTAGATATGTACATTTAGATTAATCTGCTCCAAAGTAGTTTTTGTTCTCAGACAACTTTACTTCAGCTACCAAGATCTAAAAAAGATTCCTGCAATGCTCTGCTGGCAAATTACAGGGGAATTTCTTGAGGGAGAAGGGGAATTTGAATTAAAAACTAATTAATTAAACCCACCAGAAGTAGACTTTAATTTCTTTTAATAGGATGAGAAAATAAATTAAAAAATATCTATAAAGATGTATCCTCCTTCTGAGAGATCTGCTCTTTTGGATAGAGTGGAAACTTCATTCTGTACACACCTATTCAGAAAGTCTGGATGTATTTCTCTGCTGATATTTTATGATGTCTAAGCCACTAAAAATATATTCAGTAGTTTATCTCTTTTATAATTCCTTCATTAAAGCAGCCAAACAAACCATGGTCTCAAAATGCAAAGCTCTTGGCAGTGTGGGTTTTGTTTGGGTTGGGGTGGTTGGTGGCCTGGTTGGGGTTTTTCTTGTTGTTGATTTTTTAATAAGTTACATGCAAAATATGTTTAAAATCCTCAAAAAAACAGATGAATAGACAAATATTAAGTCCCAGGATGGGAAGCAGAATAGATTTTTTGCAGGTGCAGGACACAAACTAGCTGATTATATAAAATCTCCTCTCCCAAATAAGATAGATGAGTAATGCTTCAGGTCACAGTGCAGTTTTTTTAGAAGAGGTTGGTAGAACTAGAGACCTTTGATGTGTTGGAATAAAGCCTAAACACATCCTAGAAGTTGTGTTAGGAGAACAAGAGTGAGAAAAATATAAATGGAACAGCAAGTTACTGAAAACAGCTTCCCCTGGTTTTTGCTCTCAGGTTCTTTCAGGAAAGAGGTTTATTTAACCACTTTTCATCTCGCGTCACCCACAATAACTTTGGAGCTTATTGGCAACTTTCAACAAAGGGTTTAGTTCATGAAAAACGACACCAGTGACCCTCATAAGTCTCACCTGGAGGAAAAGCCTCAGTGTGAGGTGACTTTTGCTTACACACCAAAGCATCCACTCAGAAGAGACGCTGCGAGTGCCCTCAAGGGAAGAGAGTTCAGTCAGTCTGACACTTCATGAGACAAGAGAGGAGCCAATCTCAAATCATAAGTCTCATAAATCTGATAAATGAGATTTTTAACAGTTTAAGATCTCACTGAGGCCTGAAAATGTTAGAACTGTAGGAAGGCAGGGTTTGCTGGCTTCTCTATTGTTACAGTAGCAACACCCATCTTATTTCCAGAAGAATCATTCAGGAGAAAGGCCTCTGGAGCTGGGAGCTCCTGCATTTGCCAAGGCAGGAGAAAAGTGCAAACTAATAGAATGGACTCAGATGAGATGGCAGGAAAAGTGAAAAAACTAGAAAGAACAGACTGAAAAGTAAAAAGAAGTAGAAACAAGTTCTACTGTCTCACAAGACAACAAGAGAATGTAGGGAGGCACCAACCCAGTGAGGTAGGAGGAATGCCAGTGTTCCAGATTGTTGTGTTGTCTTCAATGATTCTTCCTTGGACTAAAGAAGAGAGATACAGGATAAATGTCTGTTACGAGTTAGGGCCCCTTGTTAACACATTTTCATTCACACACAACATTCTGGATTTTTGAAGGACTTTTCTTTGTACTTTTACATGCTACTTGGCTTCCTTTCAGTTTATTCTTCTGGTTGAATTACAGCAGAAAATGTACACCACAACACTAAGAGGTCCCTCTGCTATCCATCTTGACAGCTGTTGTTCACATTCCCTATGTTTGCCTTAAGAAAATGCAGCTCTGATCATGTCATCTGTTAAGTTAACCACTACTGTGAGGGTCCAAGGCAACCAGCCTCAGGCCATGGCTGATATGTGCTCCTGTGATTGAGGAGAATCAGGAGTTTAGGCAGGATATACATTTTTTTTGGTATATTTTGGTTCATTTTCTTGAGTTAAACAAGAAACGAGGCTTTTAAAACTTATGGTGGAAGAGTGGAGAATTTGTATGAGTGAAAGACCAGGACTCCATTTTCTGTTTTCTGGAGCTTTCTCTGCATAGTTAGGAGTCTAATATGAGTACTTATTCTCTGCTTCTAGGCACTGGAACATAGAGCAAAGTCAACTGTCAGGGAAGGAAACATTTAAGCTGAAGTTAAGCTGAACTGCTGTATCTGAAAATAGGATGCTTTTCTCCTTGAAACCCCTACAATCCCAGAAAGCTGCTCCCAGTCTACATAGTTCCTATAATATATATTTAAAAAAAAAAACCTACATTTTTTCTTCTATCATAAGTGCAGAGCTTACAAAATTACCAAGTCCCATCTGCAAAGCATAAACTTCAGAGAAACCCAATTAAGTCAGTGTTGCATACACTATCATGTTTGCTCTATTTAAATATTCCACACAGATTCATCTCATTCATGATGAAACAATTAAAAAGTACTTGCAGGAGCCAAGAAACTCTCTTGGAGACGGATTTCTACTCATGTTTTGTCTGAGCTCCCCTAAGAGGGCAGGACCGGTTCTAGATGCTGAGCAAACTTGCCCAAAGCATCACCACTTGTGTGTGTTATTTGAAGGCAGACACAGGAGACTCACCCTGACCATTCCATTTGGAGTTCACTTGTGTTCACTCACCCACCTTTCATTTGCTTCCAGCTCAAGCTTCCAGGCTGGGCAAGTACCCACTCCCTAAACAGCATCAAGAACAGTCCTAGACTAGAGCACAGCCCTGACCCAGCAGAGCATTTCTTATGCTCTTATAAGCATAAAAACCTAAGTTTGGTGCAGGCTGGTGAAGAGATAAGATGCAGATTTCTGTGAGGAGCTGAATGAGATGTGACAGCCATTCCAAACAGATCAATATGGGCAAGGCACAGGGAAGAGTGCATGGCCTGAGGGATGGAGCAGCCCTCAGAAAACGTTGAAGGCTTCACTGGTTTGATGTGATGCAGTGATCTACGTCCAGTTGCTGGTTATGCAGCAGCAGAACAGTTTGAGGATGTTAAGAAAAAAAAATATTAAGGAAGTTAACACATGAGCTGTCTCTTCATTATATGAACAGTCAGGAAGTGCTTCATGCCTTTCTTCAGTTCTAATCACAGGTCCACATTCCTGACCCACATGTGATTACAGAATTACTGTACTACAGAAAGCAGGGTAAGATCCCCTTTGATTCAGATCATCTTACTGAAATATTTATGCAGACTCAAGCATGGAGCTATTGACCTGCATCAAGTAGGTATATGATGTTCTCTCTGGGGCATGTATAAATTGTGTATACATTAGACCATAAATCAACTTGAATTTCAAACAAAAGTATAGGGTGTAATGGGCACAAAGAATCCATTGTATTACATACAAACTCTGCCTCCATTTTGCAGCAAAATCAAGGTATCATATTTAGCTTTACTTACCCTTGGTATTTATAGATCTGACCTGTTCAGAGAAGCCTGGGTAATTAATTCTATGCATTAAGTTTTAAAAACAAAGAGCCACAAATTTGGTTAAAAACCCACCACGTTATAAATAAATAAACGGTGTAGCCTGTTCATTACAGTACAAATTGGGACATCTTGAAACAGAGTTCCCAAACTAAAGACTGTGAAAGATTAACACTGTTATTTAACTATTCACTAAAATATTCAGTTACATTTCCAGATAAATATCACTCCCAGCATTATGTAACTAATTCCATTTTCAGAGTGTGGTGCAAACATTAACTGAATGAATAATCTTAAACCATCTTCATTCATTGTTAAAGGGTGAAGTTTTTTATTATTTGACGTACATGAGTTTATCTTATTTGCACAGAGAAGCAACTACTTGTGTGCACAAGTTCTTACATGTGTAAATTAAGCAATTTGTACTCAAGGTATGCAATCAAATTTGGGGTTTACTTTTGTTTTGAAATAAAGCCTGTAAAGAGACAAAGATAAACATAAAACAACACCAGACATTTCTGATATGCTGACCTCACTCCCATAAATCCAGTCTAGGTTATGATGGTGTATAATCAGTATTTCCACTTCTTGGATAAAGAGGTTTTAATGGTCTAAGTGTCTTTTCATCAACATTCAAACTACCTGCCAACTTGGGATTTAGGAGAAAAGACAACTGTAAAACTCTTTTTCCCAATTAAAGGTCTGTATTTCCTTTACAGAACTCTAAGATTTGTCTAAATACAAATCTCCAAACACTGGGAACAGTCAAACCTTGGAAAAGCCTAAAACCAAGCCTCAACATGAGTAGCATACTTATTAACTGACCTCATTTAATTTCTGCAAAAGTAGCATTAAAATATAACTTCCCCAAGCTCTCTCTTGAATCCCGAAAAACAAACTAAGGAGGGTTGCAGCAAGTAAAATGCTCAGGCAAGCAGCATAAAGCAGTTTGTATTAAGTGTGCAGAGTGTAATGATACCCCAGCACTGTCACCAATCCAAGAGGGTGCAGGACCAAAATGATGCATTTGGAGTAACATAATCCACATCTACCAAGTCCCACCTATGCAGGTCGCCAGAGTACACTGTGCCCACTCTCCTCTCCAGAAATGCAGAGATTCCTCTCTCCCCTCCTGGAAAATGCTGGAGAAGAACTGCCAAGTGTATGAGATGAGTGATGGACCAGGGAGGAGGGGTGCTGGGGTAACAGGAGATTCTCTGCTGCAGGACAGAGAAAAAAAGGCAGTTCTGGGCTTCCAGGGAAGTTTCTCTGCATCACTTGGGGTCCAGTTAGATCAGACCAGCAAGGGGCTGGGAATTTGATGAGAAAGGAAAAGACCTCAAGAGAACAGTAGACCACCTCCTAAAACATAACTCCCATTGTAGTACTTGGTAATATGGTGGTTTTTCAGGTGCCATATTATAAAAAACTCTACATTCACACAAATAGCAAATGTCTTGGGAAGCCTTACAGGACTTAAATTTGGATTTCAATTGAAAAGGAAATGGGTTCTTAACTAATATCCTGCATGTTTCTTATCTCCACTGAGTATTCCTGAGTATACTCCCCACACTAAGTTTCTACAGGGAGCCCCTTGAACAGGAACCTTGAACAGGAACATTGTGACTGGGTGAGAGAACATCACAAAGTTTCATATACATTAAACACAGGGTTCAGTTATAAACTGGAGCTAAAGCACTGATCAGCTTATTTAATTTTGTTCATAAATTCATAGGGGAAAGGATGTAGAAGACCTGGGTATACTTCTTGTTTCAGAAGAAATACAATGCAGGCAAAACAAACTGTGTTAACAGAACAGACTTGTTGATACAGGAAAATGAAATGGAAACCAAATCTTTTCTGGTGCAAAAAAAACCTAACAACTTTTTATAGGTGGCCTGGCTCAAGTTCTGGGATCAAATTTGAAAATTTATGCAACAACTAAAGACATCACAGATAAGCCTTTAAGTCCCTGATTAAGCAGCAGTGATCCAAATGACTGCAAAAGGATGACAGCACCAGCCAGCTGACAGGCAGAGCACCAACAGTATCTTTCTCTGTCCCTCTGCTATCAATTCCCTTGTCTTAAGCCCTTATTTGAAGTTCAGCACACACATTTAAAAGATTTTCTGAATTATGGGCCTGGAAGGAATAGATCTGCAGCAAAAAGGACTCGATCAGATTCAGAAAGCTGGCACCAATCTATCTGCACTCCAGTTGTATCCCTTGGTCCTCTTTGCCTTCCCTTTGCTCCCTACAAGCATCTGCAGCCCAAACCTCCTGTACTTCACTTTTAATAAGCTTTTGAGTTTCCAAACCTTCCCTGCCAGAAGCTTCCAACATCTCTGAGTTTTCCAGTGCCATGATGGCTAAGGCAGAAAAGCACAGCTTCCCAATTGCTCCCAAGCTCCCTAACACTGCACAGGACTCAAACTGAGCAAACTTGTTGAAGGAACAAATATGTCGGTAACAAGAGTCAATTAAAATCTTTAGCAGCATCAATCAGCCCCAAAAAGTTAAGAGAAAACAACGACAGGCATGTGGAGTGGCACAGTCCATCCAGGGTAGGTTACAGCTTTAAAACAGAAGAAATAAAAAGCTGAAGTAAAGAGTATTCCTATACCTGCTGTTTATTGACTCAGGATCTCCCATGGGCATTACGTAGATGGCTGAGTCCTCACACTGCCTGTGAGGCTCTGCTGGGTTTAGGTCAGCCTTCAGCCCAGAGAGAGAAGATGCAAAAGGAAAAAAACACTTCAATTCTCTTCTTAGCATCCTAGAAGAACACTTACAAGGATGTCTCCTGCTACAGAACTTCTGAATTATGGTAACCAGAAACAGTGAGGAAGAAGCTTTAAGTCTTATGCAGTTGTTCTCTCCATGAGTTATTTCAGAGCACAGTGCTGCTGATCTCACGTGGTATCAACAGAAATAAAAGGGAATTAGTGTCTGGCACAGACATAGTTGTACATCACTAGAACAATTATTCTAAAATAGCTTTAAGTTGTCTGAACTTGAAGCACATCATAGCAAATAGTGTAGAGGCTGAGGGGCCCCCTCCATCAGCCTTCTCCAAGGAGAACAATAAGAAATTATGATGGCAGAGCTGTTAACAACATCTAACACTACTAATTCCACCACAACAGCTCCTTGCCTTGGTACAGATCCTGCACTGGAGGAGAAGGAACACACAGCAGACCACTGGCAAGGTCTGCTGGAGAACTCAGGAATGCCCATCCTGAAGAAGCATTCTTTGCTTGCATGGTGCCAGGAGGGAACAGTAGCAGCACAGAGAGCAAAACGTGATGGCACCAATGTACACTTACTCGAATCCAAATGGATTATCCCCAAATTAAGGAGGGGAGGGGTTGACGTTTTCACACATTGTCATGGTTGTCTGTATCTGCTCAAGTAATACAGAGTTTTGACATGGTGTTCTTCTTCAGTCTGTGCAGCCCTCTCTTTTATGACTACAAATCAAATGAGATTGCCAATCTTTCCTATGGTCTGTGACTGCTGGAAGGATGTAATGAGAGCAATATTTTGGCTTTGTGCAACTGTCTCTCAATTAGATGGGGATACTGAAATCTGTTCTCTTTAGACTCTCCTTTCTCTCTCGATCCTTATCTGGAAAGATGGAGGAGGGGAAAGACATATGAGATGTAAGATATAATATAAGGAAATTCTTGACATCCCTGGAAATGTCTGAGGCCAGGTTGGATGGGGCTTAAAGCAATCTGGTCTAGTGGAAGGTGTCCCTGCCAGGGGCAGGGGTGGAACAGGATGATCTGCAAGGTTTCTTCCAACCCAAACCATTCTATGATTCTAGGAATAAGAAAGATGAAACTCACTTTTTTAACAACAGCTTGGTCTGGAGACAGCCTATAGCTAAGCAAGACACGAGCATTTTGATGTGTGCTCCTCAAACTGAGGACATATTCCTTTTTTAAGGCTTTCACTCAGTGTGACAGTGAGCTTAAACAGACTCAAATATGAAGTCCAGTCTTTGTTGTACTCTACTAATTCTCATAAAATGCTGCTCAGTGGCCATTAAACAGTTCACTTAAAACCCAGTCTGAAATGTATGATTTTATCTTAAAGGAGAAAATCGCTGCTCCAATTAAAACAAAGGCACTTTTATTCCTTCTTATCTTTCTGAAACTATTTCCAGCATTCTCCCCACCACCAGTAGGAACCCTAGGCACCACTTATTACCACATTTTCTGCCTCCATATACTTTCCTCAGTAGACACAGCCAAATGAATTGGTGCAGAATAATCCCTGACCACATCATGCACTCAAAAAAACGTTGCAAGACAAGAGTGCATCTCCAGCAGGAATTTGGCATCGTTCAAATGCCACCTAAAAGCAGGAATGGTTTTTGCAGTGATCCGTATTTTGGTATTGGTTTATTTGTCTGTATGATTTAAATGCATGACTTAAACGTTAATAAAAATTAATTCAGTTTTTAAGTTAAATCCTACATGTTCACAGTTACTTCTCTAATTGGTTTGTCTAAGAGCAAGGTTGGGATGTAAACACAAACTTTGTCCCTATCATTTCACACTCCTAAGTCTGTCTTTGGACTTGGAGTCCATGGATGGTTATGTTGGTATTATAATGATAATGATAATGTTATTTTCCAGGTTAATAAAATAAGTAAAAATTACAATTATGTCATCTAGCTTACATAATTCTTAAAATAGTATAAATTTTATTCCATGTTATGAAATTGCTCATAATGATTACTCACAACACCGCAAATTTTATTTAAATTAATCAATTTATGTTCATTTTATTATAATTTTAAGGCATACAGATGTTCAACACTATTTGACAAACAAATTTAAAACCTGAAAAGCTCATCAAATGTGCTAATTCTGCTACTGACTATTTATACCTACCTGAACAAAAAAACACATGTATTTATCACCTTTTGTTTCTCTCCACATATTGTCTGTATAACACAATACTATAAAAGACAACCTTTCTTGTATTTTAGTTTGGCTTCTGCAATGGGACACTGGCTTATCTCCTGACCCCTGTATTAGGGGGGAAAATGCTACTCAATAGTTCTTTCCCCTAACAAAAAGCATAATAATGTTTATATCTTTGTCTATTTGTCGGACATGTTGTGGAGTTTCTTTGTTGCATTTCACGAAGGCCAAAGTAATTAATTAGCAGAAAATAATATAGAGGAATTAAAGCTGAGATTGCATATGCCTGCCTTTCATTAGTCACTTCTGCTTCCAGAAATCAAATGGCAGAAACATACATTCCTCTTTCAGTCAAGATTGCCCCTTTGGGAGTGAGTCGAGCAGTTCATGTAAGAAGAGTCCTTTGTTCCCTTCACTTGTGGTATTGGAACAGTTGGTAATCAGAGATAAATCATCTACTGTTTGCCTTAATTTAATTTGTCTTTCACTCCAGAGCAAGGTGCTCACAACTGCTTGATAAGACAAATAAACAGAAGAACGTAAAATAGATACAAATATTATTAATATCCTCATTGGCTCCAGAGGAAGCAATAGAGCAGGTGTGTGAATAGAGCCCGGAATATTTTATTTACTCAGTAATCTGAGAAAGGCTGGAATAAAGTTCAACCCAAAATTGCATTCAGGGACTGCCTCTTGCAGGCTCAAAGTGCCTGACCCAAACCCCAAGATTCCAGGCTTAGAATTCAGTGTAGTGGGCAGTGATGATCAACACCCCATTCATTGTCTTTATGCTGTTTTGATTACCCCTTTCCTCATAAAGAAGCCTGCCAGCTCTTATGTGACCATCATCTATTCAGAGAAACTGAGACCAAACTGGCTCTTACCCTTTGCTTCCAGCTTGTTGTTGTGCCTTCCCGTGCAATCACATCACATCAAAGTGATGTAGCTGTTTGTTGTTGTTTTTTTTTTTTTTTCTAAAAGGTCTCATCATTGCTTAGATTATGACAGTCTGAAATTATTGAGTCACCACCAACAGACATTTAGAATTACTCCTCAAAGTGAAGTTAAACTGAAAACACCATTAGCCATTGTTAAAGAAGAAAAAAAAATCTCACCACAATATTGTATTTATATCCTAACGATTGGGCTGTGTCCCCTCAGCACCACCCTCTGTGTCTCCATAAGGCGATTACGCTTCTCCCTATGAAGTGAAAATTACCTTCTTGTGGGCAGAAAGCGTTTAATTATGACTCTGCTTCCCTTGTCTCCATGGCGATCCCGTGCAAACAGCCTGCTTTATTAGCCCTCATTTCCCCCACCCCTCCAAAGTAATAAATCATCCCTGCGGGGGCTCGAGCGTTCCCGGGGACCCCCGGCCGGGACCCGGCTCCGGCCGCGCCCCCCGCGCTCACCCGGCGAGCGGACACTGCGATCGCCGCGGGACGCGCTCCGCTCTAATCCCGTTTGGAGCTAAGCGGCTGCATCATTTCAGCACTTACCGCAGCAAATATGTTCCCAATCCCTGCCCGGCGCGCTACAAATTGGTGGATGATCCCGGCGCGCCCCCGCCCGCCCCCCGAGCGCCGCCGGGGCAGTTACCTGTGCGCTCCCCGGGGTCGGTGAGGATGCTGGGGTCACTCTGCGACCTGCCTCGCGGGAGAAAGCAGCCGGTCCCTTCTTCCGATGCAGCCATGAGGTGGAGGGCGGGAAGCTCAGAGGAGGGGGGAGGAGGAGGCGCTCATGGAGCCGGAGGCGGCCGGGGGACAATGGGGACGGGGGTGCGGCGGCGGCGAAGGGGCGTCAGCCGGGCAGGACCAGCCGCGGCAGCATCTTCCCCGGCGCCGTCGGCAGGGCTGCGGCGTGCGCTCCGCCGGCACGGGGAGCTCAGGGGGCAGCTCCGGGCGCCTCAGGGAGGTGGGCCATGCTGCCAGCCGGGGTGGGGAAGAGCAGGGGCGCGGGCCGCCGGCCCGGCCCCCCGCCGCCGCCGCCGCCCCCTCCCGGGACGCCCCTTCCCGGGACGCCCCCTCCCCCGAGCGTCGCTCCCGGAGTCGCCTCAAGCAGCCGCGCTGCTGAGCGCATCCGTTGGAAAACATTGGGATTCTCCCATGGTGCCCCGCGAGCGGCCGTGTGACGTCACGGCGGGGGTGGGCGCCGCACCTGCACTGCACAAAGGCGGGGCTCCGCAGGTGCGCGGGGCCCGCCCCGACCGCCCCTCGGCGGGGGGGGGCGTGGGGAGGGGCCGCCCCGCCCTCGGCGTGCGGGGGGAACCCCCCGGGACCCCCCGAGCCCACCCCGTCCCCACCCTCGGGGCGCTTCGCGGTGCGACCCTCCGGCACCGCGGGGCTCGGGGTCCGCCGCCGCCTCCACCCGCGGCTGGAGGAGGAGGAGGAGGAGGAGGGTGTCCTGGGGAGGGTCGGAAAGCGCCGGTTCCCCCGCGGCAGGACTCGCGGGGGTCGCACTGCCCGTGTCCGCCCCGCCGGGACCCCCGCGCAGCGCGGCGGGACCTTGTGCGGAGCCGGCGGGGCCGCGCTGGGGCGGGCGGTGGGCTCTTGGCTAAGGGGTTCGCACGGAAATACCCAGGGAAAACGGGGTATTCCACCTCGACTGAATAGCTCCGTTTGCGAATTTGTTTAAAGTGAGTATCTGGTTTCACGGTTTTTTTCTTTAAATGCAAGGTCACTCCTCCCCATCCTGCGCAACTCGGGGCTGCTTTGCTGTTCCCGGTGATGCGGGTCGTGTTTCCTTGGAGTTTTGACCTGCAAAACCCAGGGATACTTTTTAATCGCTATCCAGTGTACTGTAGAATGCTCAGACAGCACTTGGGATCGTGTGGTTTCTCCCCTCGTTTCTTACGGCGGGGCAGTGCCTCAGACACTGCTTTTGTCTTTGCACGGAACTGGCTCTAAGGAATACACTCACCTACAGCCACATTCCTTAGGCTGACTCGAGCAGTGGTTGTATGTGAAGCTCAGCAAGATTCCTGGGGTTAGACAGGTATAAGTTTGCCAAATTTTAGGGATGAAACTTCGTGTCAGAAAAATTTCCATTAGTGCAGTCCCTCATTCACGTACAGAGTGACCGAGTGAGTGACGTTGGAAGGGAACAAAGTGAGTCATCTGGTCCAACCTCCCTGCTCAGGCAGGGTCATCCCGGAGTACATGGCACAGGATTGTGTCCAGGTGGTTCTGGAATATCTCCAGTGAGGGGAACTCCACAACCTTACCTGCACAATAAAGGAGTTCTTCCTCATGTTCAGGTGGAACTTCCTATGCACCAGTTTCTGCCCATTACCTCTTATTCTGTTACCTGGAACCACCAAGAAGAGCCTTGCTCTGCTTCTCCAGAAATACATGGAAATTATTTTGCTTGTCTTTATCTAAAGAAAATATGCTTTAGCCATTTCTGAAAGCAAGTGCAAACAAAGCAGCTCTGTGGGGTCGCTGGGTGGGTTTTACCCCACGAACATCCCATCTGTGACATTGAGAAGTGTGTTTGCCTTTTTTCTTTAAGCAGAAGTTTCACACATCTTGTTTGTGAGTCACCTTTTGGGCTGTGTGTCTCCTGAGGTTTGGTCAACGTAGTGGCCTTTTGGGGAAAGAAAAAAAGTCTGTGAGTCTACATTTAATGGTGAAGCTTGGTAAGAAAATTCTTCCGAGACTCCATTTGAACAAAGGCTGAGTGTGGCTGTTGGGGTAACCTCAACCCATGGCTGGGGTGAGGTGCTGCATCTAATGAGGGGGAATATTGCCAAGAGAACAGAAACTGAACAAAAGGTTTGAAGTAAAATATCAAAGAGTTTCTCTTTCAATGAGAACTGTCCCTTCTTGCTATGTATAAGGTAGATCCTGAGGAAGAAGAAGCATGTGGTGGTGTAATCTAAGCTGTGCCATCATGCAATGGAATACATTAAGGTGCCAAGTGAGATAATGAGCCAAATCTATTTTTAGTCCCAAAAAAGAGAGGAAGTAGCAAGCTTTAAATGATTTTTCTCCATATAGCTTTTAGGTCATGCTAGAAAATGCTGATGGTTTCTCGTGAATTCTGTGAAAGTCTGTTTGCATTAATCAATAGAGCTGCCTTCTGAGATGATAGATACTGATTTCTTTTTAAACATTTGTACAAGGTTGAATATACTAAAGTATTTTTCAACCCAAGAAAATATCTCCAAGACAGCTTCAGTAGCTATAGAAGCACAGAGGATGTGATGGATGTATTTTAAACCAGCTGACACACTGGTTGCCTCAATAAAGGACACTTTGCCGGGTTCCTTTGGAACAAAAACATTGTCTGGTAGAAAATAGTCAAACAATTCTGGAATTTGCGTTGCTGTTTTCACTTTGATAAAGTGTTTCATTTTCTCTCCCTCTTGCCAAACCAGGCACCAAGAGACTCATTCTGGGAATAACTCCCAGGTGGGTTCCTGCCAGCTGAGGGAGCTGCTCCTGGGCCACTTTGCTCTTCCCAAATGAACCA
Organism: Myiozetetes cayanensis; assembly: GCF_022539395.1. Taxonomy (NCBI): domain Eukaryota; kingdom Metazoa; phylum Chordata; class Aves; order Passeriformes; family Tyrannidae; genus Myiozetetes; species Myiozetetes cayanensis. Next base: position 6,864,772 of record NW_026087400.1, read on the forward strand.
TCATGATGTGTGGGAGAGGGGGTGCCAGCAAATAAACAGTGTTAAATTATTTAAACCTATGGTGCTAACTAATCTTGTGTAAAAAGTCTGATTATCTGCATGTCTTTTACTTTCAAGTTGCATGATGATGATGATGAAGAATCTATTTGCACTTTTCACTACTTTACCTTAAAGCAGGCTCTGCATTCCTCCTGGGACAGAGCTTTGGAGAGGAAGAATCTGTGTGAGGCAAAATCTGGTCTTCATGTTGAAAGACCAAAAGGAATGGAGCGTTTTCACAGACTTAAAGCTGACAAAGGCGGGGACTAACCAATGTATTCTAAGGATATTGATTTGTAAATCCCTCTGAAATGGGAATGAAACTAAGCCTGGTTCTTCCTGTGGGTACAAAGCACCTGAAAAATACTCCTCAAGTTTCCATTTACTAGTTGGTATGATTCTGTAAGTGTCACAACCAAAAATATTTGTAGGATCAGAATGACTATTAGTAGAAACATGACCATCCTTTTATTTGGTTTATTTTCTCACTCTAGCAGTCTTGTGGTAAACAAGTTTGCAGCGTTTTCCCAGAAAGTACAATGATCTGATATGTTTAGTTCTCTCTCAGAGGATTTCTAGCCTTTGATATTTATGATGAAAAGTTATGATGAAATTTTTCTAGCTTAGTAGCAGATATTTCTGCAACTGGCATCCATTCAGTTACAGGAAAATACTTCTTAAAATGAAATATCCACACAAGGAACACTAGAGGGAAAATACAATTTATTTAATTAGATTTATTTTGATGCATAGTCCACAAGCATACCAATGCATTTCCATTTGATACGACTTTGCTTGTAAAAATCTTGCAAAATGCAATGATATAAATGGTGTGCAAGGTTTGATTAATTTGTTTTTTCTCAGACAGCTGAATGCACAAGTTTTATGAGCTAGTTATATAAAGAGAAAACCAAATTGTGTTAGAAAGGAATGATTCCCTGAGGAGAAAGGAAAGAGGTGAGTCATGTCAGTGCTGTTTTTCTCGAATCAGCAGAATATTAAAACAACCTCATTTTCATTAGTCTGAAGCTGCACGTGACCTCTGAGCAGAACTGATGTTTCTTTTCGTGGTGTTGTTTAGAAAAACGAATCCAGGATGCATTTGGATTGCCAATATCAGCCTTCATGTTCAAATTATTCTGATGGCCAAGGCACAAATAGCCCTGCTAGGAGCAGTTTCTTAGATGCAGCAACAGAAAGCACTTGTTCTGTTTGTGCTTGTGAGTCTTAACCTAGTTTTTGAGATTTTTCCTGCCAGCTCGCTGTAGTTCAGAGTGCTCCCTGTAACAATAAAGAGGAGCATTCCCATGTTCAAAAGGCTCTTGTCTCTATTTATTTTGTGGGTTTAATTTTTTTTTTTTTTTTTTCCCCTCAGATGCTTTCTTTGTAAAGAGGCCACGGGGCCTATTTTGAGCCTGCGTTTGTCAGGACGATACGTGCGTGTCACTGAGAAGAGACGAAATGTCAGCCAGCACTCACAACTTCGGCACTACAAAGACCTGAAACGTCTCCTCCAAAGCACGGTGCTGTTCTACTATGGCAAGCAAATAAAAAATGAATAAGCATCAGGCACTTGTTCGTTGGTGGCCTCGTGTGCACACTCACACTGAACGGGTGTGATGCTCCCGCGCTGTTGTAGGAAGCGCTGCGTTCCACACTGGCTTTGGGTCACAACTCCAGTGCTTGCTCTGGCATTTCACAGGGGAAGGAACAGGAGAGGAAGAGGTGGGGAATAATGGAAAGGAAGACCATCAGAATCACAGAATGTGCTGAGTTGGAAGGGACCCACAAGGATGATCGAGTCCAGCTCTTAGCCCTGCACAGGATCATCCCCAAGAGTCACACCCTGGGCCCCAGAGGATCATCCTTCCTTGAGTTCTGTCGGCCTTGGTGCTGTGCCCACTGCCCCGGGGAGCCTGTTCAGTGCCCAACAACCCTCTGGGGAAGAATCCTTTTCTAATATCCATCTTAAGTTTGGATAACTTGTACCCTTCTCAGAGCTGTCATTTCTCTTTATTATGTATTGCATGCAAACAGTACATTCTGATTCAGAGCTCATCTTGCTGCCAATTCTGGAATAATTGTGACATGTAATTTTTTCAAATTAACTCAAATAGTGAAGATCATTCAGTTGTCAGCAGAAGTGGAAAGGGAAAAGTGTTCTGTGCTAATTGGATGAGAGCTGAGGAATCTTTGATGCAGTTGCAGGGCAAAATTCTGATTCAATTCATGTTGGCGTTTCAACATTTACTTCAATGGCATTTTGTTATCACCATCAGTTTCATTTCTTGGGTAACACAGGACTTCAGCTGCTGCTTCACACACTGACCATGATACACAAGAAATTTGGCTGTTGGCAAGTTAAAATACTCTAGGGGCCAGGGAAACGTGAAATCAGTGACAGAGGTTCCTTCAGTAGCTCACAGTTTGCAGTTCCAGAGGACCTGAAATCTAGTGAAGATCATAATATTCAGGATTTATGAGCATCTCACAGAAGGTACAACTTCATATAACTGGGAGCTAACTTGGGCTTCATTACACTGAAGGAAATTTAGGAAGTCTAGAGTTGATCAGCAGCTGAAGAAAAGAGGATGAAAGACCAAATTGATTGGAACTCAGAATAAACAAGGTCCAGGTTAGCAGAGCAATATCATTTTTGAGACTGAAGTCATGTATCACATGACTCCCCAAAAGTCATGGTTCCAGTTCCCATATTATTATTATTCCCTAATAAAACTCTTATTTAGTTTTATATTCATCAGGGATAGAGTAATCTTTGGGATGGTTACATCCTCATGTAGACAAAATATGTATGTGCAGTAAGATCACTGCTGTGGGGGCTGTGCTTCTGCTCTTTTACAGATGCAGAAAGTCTTTTTGAGAAATTATTCTTCAGCAAAGACTGAGCTAACTTGTTTTTCTGTTGAAGTGTTAACTTTTTGGACAGTTGTGTCATGGCAGCTCCTCACCTGCTGTATTGCAGCTCAGGGTGCTGTTTCTTAATGGTGCCAATGCCATCTTGCTGCAGGCTTTGGAAGGTCAGGCTGCTCAGCAGTTTAATCCCAACTCACCTGATGGACAGAGGCAGTGGTTGTTTCTCTGGGATCAGTCCTACTGGTGAACTTTTAGCCTGAAAAGTTAGCCCAAGGCAGAATCAGATGGATCTTCTGTTCCATGACTCAAGGCTGGAGACTGACACTATCATTAGCAAAGTCAAAACAGTTTCATCATGGGCATCTCTGTGCTATTGTAAAATGCACTTTGCTTCCAAACAGCAGTAAATTGTCATCAAAACACCTTCAGACTATGCAGCTGGCATCTCATTGGATCTCATATTTTGGAATCAAACCCTTTAACATCTTTATCCAACAAGTACAATATCTGGCCTGGCACACTCTTCCAGTGAGGCCAAAAGTCTGATGGTTTCTACAAAGAGTCCCACTGTTTTCACTTGCCCCTTATATGCGCTTCTCATTTTTATATAATTGTGTCTTTCTAGGGCTGGACACAAAAAAATGCATTGAAAAGGAATTCCCAAGGTGAGTTTAATATCATCTGTGAGCCACCCAGATATTTTAAGCCTCTCTCTCCTACAAATTACTTCTGCAGGGCCAAGTCCTTCAAGTTTCAAGGTCCACTTGCACAACTAGATTTTTGTTTTATTATTAACATGTAGTCTAAAAATGTTTTGTTCTAACCTAATGGGAAATACGGAGACTTGGAGCACAAATCTTTGCTAAATATGCGATTAATTATTTACAAGAATGAATTCTCAGTAATCTTCCTTGTCCTTTTTAAGCATGTGTGTTGGAGATGGGTGTCCATGCAGCTAAGGATTGTATGACCATGGTATTTAGAATTAGGTAGTCATACTCTTGTTTAATAAATTGGCAAATAGGGGTTTTTTTTGCTGATGTTGGTTTTTTCTCCCCTCCCAGAAAGAATAAACTGGAAATGAGTCCAATTAGATCAGTCAGGGAAGATGCCAGTAGGTTTGCTGCTTCAAAATCATTCCGAAGTCAGGAATTATTTTAACATTTTGTCTTCTTTCTCCCTTGGCTTCATGGCTGTTACAAAAATTCTGTTTATTAATGCACCATGAACTGAAGCTGTCAAAATCAATCTCTTTCTCCATTTGTAAAGATGTTATATATGTGCATCTGAATGGTACAGTATGTATTTGTTAAATTTTCATGTGGGCTCTGACTGGATTTCCTGAAAAGGAGACACTATAGACACAGAGACACTGTAAAAGTGCCACAGCTTGTGCATTCTGCCCAATGCCAGTCACCTACACACTGTTTACAGAGATATATCCTGTAAACTGTAAAACACAGTCCCTGGGACCAGCTTTGGCTCCATTTTATATTACTCTTGGGATTTAACCTGCATTTTCCTATCCAGGGCAATGAGGAGCTCTGCTTAAGACCATAGGGAGCTCTATTTAATTATAATTGGCAGCCTGCAATCCTTTGTGCTGTCAAGGAAATCCTGGAGCTAATGGATGATGCTGCAGACCTTTAGTAGTGGTTTTACACTCAGCAATTTGTTCTTTATTTGGCTGAATAAATATCTGATGGACCTGAGAGAATCCACCGAGAAAACACTGAGGAAATTCTTGCTGTGCCTATGAGAGAGCCATGGGAATTACTGAATTATTCTGAAGGGTAATTTTGCCATCCAGCCTTTATTTATGCATCTGAAGGAACAAATACCAATATATATACTTCTCATTGGTAAGACATTTTGCAAGAGGCTAAATCTTTAAGCCTTGATCCCACAAAAATACCACATTTAACATAATGTGAATAGTTCTTCTCCTTGCAGCTTGTGTTCTAGACTGGAATTTGTGTTTGATTTTCCTTCAGGACTGATCCTTTAGTGCTATTCCAGCCGAGGGTGTGGTTCTTCCCAATGTTTGACACACAACTCTGGGGTTTGCAGTTTCACTTACAAGGTAGGTTTTGATGGATTATTTTTTTCCCTCTGCTGTGAAACATTTGTGTAGCTGCCCACACCCTTTCCACTCCTGGAAATCATACTGACATGCTCCTTGATTTTATTATCTTCTTGGTCACAAGGTTAAGTTCAACACTGCTGGTAGCAGAAATCCTGGTTTTAGGTTTTAGTGTTGTGCCACTCTGAAAATAATCAAGGGTGTTTTTTTCAGAGTACAGCTCCCTGCACTCCCACTCTGCCTTGGCACTGTCATGGAATGTGGGTCAGTTGTTGTCTGGGCTGCTTCATATTTCAGCACTATGGTTGGCTTGGATGCTCCCAGAATTTGCCTTTCCCTCAGGGCCTTCTGACCTATTCTATTTTTGTACTCAATACATACACCATGGAATTCTTAGAGACTAACATTTGCCTGTTGAGTTTTGAAAATGTACCTCTTTTTTTTTTTCTTTAAAAAAAGAATCCCCACGTAAGATAAAAATGCAAGTAAGAAACGTAACAGTCCCTTTTTGTCCTGCGTTCGGCTGGGCTGTGGAATGTGCAGGTTCCAGAGTCAAAAGGTCCCACGTTTTGATAGCCATTTGTGAGACACCTCATACATTTAATCACCATCAACTGTGTTCAGTTTGTTCTATTCACATTCAAAACCTCAGCTCTGATTAATTGTAACTAAAAGATGTTTCAAGCCCATTTTTACAAGATGCTGCAGAGGGGCTCCCTGTGCCCTGGGTTTGATCCTCTTTGTCAGGAGCACTGTTCTTTCAGGGAGTCGTGGCTGACTACAGGGGTAACTGAATATTTATGGTTATTTTGTGTATTTTTAAGCTTGGGAGCACAGCCTACAGAGGTTTTTTGACTGGCAGCCACTAGAGAGCACTCCGGGATTGTATGTTTTCCAAAGTAGGGTGTGGTGAACTACAGTGTGAAGTTAAATATGAAAGGCTTTTTTTCCCTGTTCTAAAGAACCCTAGTGTGTTTTGTACAAAATAGAGTATATTAAACCAAGATTTTAGCACCTCTGGCATTTCATTTTACACAATTATTGTTATTCTTAGTGACTTCTTTCATCAACATTTAATTCTTATTTAGGAGAGTTTCACTGGGATCTGTAATGTAGGCAGGAAAAGCCCCCTATAGCAGTCAATGTATGGGCTGTTTTTATTGTAAGACTGAATGATGATGCTTTTCTGCATTCTGTACACATAAGCTGGGAGAACTCTAGTTCTGCTTTAGCTTAGTCCTTAGAAAAGCTTTTCTGTAGAATCATTACGATTCAGCAAATGATGAAAGGAGTGGATCTGTGTAAAATACATAAGCAAACACTGAGAAATGCTGATTTAAAAGCAAAATGCTGCATGAATGAATGTGTTAGTTTTCTTAGTTGATGTTTCCTTATGTGATTGATACTGTATTTTTCTAGATCTCATATGGCCCATCTTCCATATTCCCCCAGGAAAGAAAATTGCATTATTTTCTTTTGAAGTACCTGTACCTCGAGATGGGGTTTTTTCTCTCTTTTCATACATCCTTCTGAAATCAGCTGTCAGAGACCTTTTCCTGTTTGTGCTTAGTCCTTTTAAAGCTCCTGTGTGCTTTTGGGGAGGACTTTCTCAGCGACATCATTGGTATCTTCCAGTTCATTGTGTGAGCAGAAGATGGAAAGGCTGTAGCCTAAAACTTGGCAGCGATTGCAGAAGAAAATACATGCTCAGAAGATAATGAGCAGCCCAGAAGTCCAAAGTTTTGCTCAACTGCCGTTCTATTTACAGGGAGTGATTAGTGCAGCTGTGGTCAGCGAAGGGATTGTCTCACAGTGGTGTTTCCTTACTTAATAAATTGGTGCTGAGAGGCAGAGCCACTTGTTGCACTGGAGAGAAATGTTACTGTCAGCACTGAGTCAGAGCAGCTGGAGGGGACTGAACTGGATCCTGAGGAGATTAAATGTTGGGGCCAGCTGTGTAAATGGGATATGTGGGGATGTGACAGACCCTACTCATGACAATGGTATTCATCACATTAGAGCTTAAATAGAGCAGACTAAAAAAAAACCCTACCCCAAGTTGCAGATCCCAAAATTAGCTCACCAGTCTGTTTATGCCAGTGTTAAACTTGAAATCTTAATCAGGATTGCTTCTATGACAAAAAATAACTCACAGGTGTCCCTGTACATTTGTTTGGGGGGTTTTGTAGCTCTTCTTCATGACTAATGAAGAAACTTCATCAGAGAGACTCCATTTCTGTTTACCTTTCCAGTACAGGAATGCTCAGCTGGGAAGTGATTTGGCCACATGAAAACTGTTACTGGCTTTAAGGTCAAGGGATGAAATGTAAAAATGTACATTTTTAGTAGAATGTACTAAAAAAAGTAGAAACTTTTCCATAATATCTGGAGTTTTCTAGGACTTTTTTTCTGGACTTTCTGGATCAAGAGCCTTCTCAGGAACACCTAGATTGAGACCTGTGCTATGATTTACTATACTGAGAATTTCTCAAAGAATTTTCTAGCACTTTCTTGGAATCAATTATCTAGATATTTTTTAGGAATTTCCCTGGCCTTTGCAGGTATTCCTGAATGTATAATCTTTCCAGGAATTCCTGGAGTGAGATCTTTTCTAGATTTTACTGAACCTACACCCTTTCTTGAGATCTTCTCACTTTGTATGTGATTCCTGCCTCTAGATCCTGAGGTAATTCCTGTGCTGTTCTAGAATTTTCCCTTCCTAGGAATTTCCCCAGTTTTTTAGGAAATCTTGGATTTAGGCTCTTTCCAGAAATTGCCTTCAAAAGTCCTTACAGGAGCTGCACAGTTCTTCACATCCCATATGCCCTGATTTTGCTTCAAGGTCTAGAAATAGTTGTTACCATTTTTTTCTGTCAGGATAAGCTGCTGTCATATGCAGAGTAGCTGTAGGCATTCTGTAAAAAAAAAAAAAAACCAAAAGTGCTTGAATTCCTGTTTTAAAACTAATTACCACAAAAGGGATTTTTTTGCCTCTCTCCTAAAATTCACCACAGTATCCATTCCTTCCAGGAGTGATGATAGAACAGTTTGTGAGGGTAGCATTCCTTCCTTTCTGCGACTCCTGTGTCCCTCTCACGAAGCTGCTTCCCCACAACTGCTTCAGAGCAGCATTTTTACCAGAATTTGGAAAGAATTGTAATTTAAACCTGCATCCTGTCAGAAATAGTCCTCCTTTCTGCAGTGCAGTCCCATCAGGCAGACCCTGGGCAGTGACTTAGGATCCTGGGAGTCTGTCCCTCTTCTGCCAGCGAGAGAAATTTGTGCCTCTGAGCAAAGCACATATTTCAAGTTACCTGACAGGAAGAAGAATGTATAACACTGAGGTGTTAATGCATAACAACACAGCATGTAATACATCCCTTGAGGTCAAGTCTCAGCAGTAGGAAAGTATCAGCATGCCAAATTTACAGACTAGAAAAATGACTCACATTGACCTTATTAGTTAATAAATGAACTCGTCGTAGGTAATCCATGCAAAGGCAAGTTATAAAATGTTTACTTTTCTCCTTCTGCCAAACCCTTGGAGCCAAAATGTTAATTGGACTTGGAAAAAAATGTTTATATTTATCCCTTTAGGGCACTGGAGTTTTAAACTGGTGCATGGGTGTTGTCCTCAATCCCCAGTTAACTTTTGTGGCCTAAGTGAGAGTCAGTCCAGTCTGCCCAGAATGGGTTGTTGCAGAGGAGATTATATTTTTCTGAGCAGGAGAACAATGCTCAGGACACAGGGACAGTGTGGTGGTGTCTGATCAATGCAATGTGTCAGAGCTACCTGAAAAGTTTTCATTTTGATGGCTTTCTTTTAGCACAAAAAAGGTGAAAATTGATAAATATGTGCATAAGTCTCTTACCAAGCAAGGTGTGATCTACAGATACATGTGTTCTGCACCAGGAGGTGCTGGTCCCTTATAATTCCAGCAAGAAAGGCACTAAGCTTCTCAAAAGTATCCTTAAAATTGTATTTATTACAGTTAACACTATAAGAAAAGAGTAGTATAGATACTCTTATTAAAGATTATCTATAAACCTCTCTTAAAATGAGACCTGAAGTGGGTTTGAACCTGTGTGGACCATAATGATAAAGGCTCCCACATCCACACTGCTGGTGTTTGAGAAATGTCACAGCACTTAAAGGTTTCATGTGCCTGATGGAATGAGTTCTGTTGGCTTTTATCTTGACAATCACTAAATGTACTTTGTACCTACTGACAGTAGAATTGTCAGTGGATGATCATCAGCTGAGCTAAGGTGCTTTTTCTCTGCCCAAAACAGACCAAAGCCTGACTTATGCCACCTTAAAGTCCTTGAAGGAAAAAAATGATACACTTGGGACACTGCTGGATGGAGCAATGGCACCACCTGTCTTTGGGACTCTGGTAGTCAAATAACAGCTTACTCAACTTTAGCACCAGCTGGTCGTGTTCAACACACCTGACACTTCCCAAAGCCACCGTTCAACTTCGATTTCAGGAAGAAAATTCCTGATATTGAGGTGTGTCATGCTGCAGAAATGCAAGTAAAATAACCTGCATTAATCACTACAGAGGGTTAAAATGCAACTGCAAGACAGAATGCTGTAAAAATACTCAGCAAAGGAAGAATTAGATAATTGAGTGATCTGCAGCTTGAGTATAAGGGATTCAGTAACAAAGTTAGAAGGTTGTAGTTTCTCCGTTCCTTTCCTTCCTTCCTTTTCATGTCACTTTGTTTTACATCACTTCAGGAAAACCAGCCAAAGCCCCCATTGCTGTACCACCACTGAAACGAAGCAGGTGTGGAACCATTTGTTATTTTGACACTCTTGGAATAGAACTGTATTTTTGGAAATGATAGCAGAGAGAACAGTCCACATGAGACAGTTGTTAAAAGCTTCACACTGCTGTGAGTTCAGTTTATGACCTGAGCATCTTCCAATCACTGTTGAACTTACCTTGCTACCCACTAAGCAGGAGTCATTCTTCTTGGTTAATTCTGATAATAAAAATACCTATTGGAAGCCCTGTAGGATGAGAAATAACCACTGAGGCGCTGTAGGAATGAGGGAGTCAGCTGCCTGTGTAAAACACCCTTTGGAAACTACAAAATGCCTCTTTCATAATCGTTGCACAACATTAAGAGCCAAAAAGCAGCATTTGAGAAGAGCTTGAACTGCAAAACCGGCATGACAAGTTAGAGAAGCCACTTTTTTGTGCCTCCCAGTGTAAAGCTACATTGAATGAGTGTTATGTCAAGAGATTTACGACAATCAGAAACATGAAGAATTTAAAATTAAGAACTAAATGACACTGGCTTTGTGATGCTTGTAAATGACGTTACTCAGGCCGGCTGGCTTCCATCAAAACTGCACTTCATTTGGTCAAATTGCCAACACATTTCTTTTCACAGCTTCTTTCAAGCCAGCTCTAATTATAACTTTAAAATAGCATCTTTACTGGCAAAAAAACCCCACAAACAAACAAATCTTCAGACAAGACATGTGAAAGCAATCTATTTCCCTTAGCTCAGATATCTTATTTAATTTTTTTATATATATCTTTTTCCCCAAGAAAAGCACATGTTTGCTGAAGTAGGTGTTTCAAACAGGTGCTTCATCTGACTGAATTTTTTGCAACTTCTTTGGCTAGATTAAGATGTAAAAATTACAGTGCATAAAGAAAAATAGTTGGTTTTTTTATTCCCATTTTATCATCTAGTGTTTTCTCTTTTACTTGTTGCAAGCAGGCAATATCTAGCAGCAAACTGGAAATTAAGATTCTAGAACTCTCATTCTTGCTTTACATGAGCTGTTCGGACATGTCCTGAAATAAATAAAACTAAAAGGCCAAGCAAAACCTACCTGCCCATATATTATAAAGGGGGGAAATATTAAAATTGGATAGGCCTCTACTCTTTTTGATGTGGATTTTTTAACCAAACACTAATGGTGTTGGGAATTTCATATTGCAATTAACTGCTGCTGATCAGTCCAGCTGTTTTACTCAGCTCTGCAGTATCTGCTGTAACATCACTTTGCTTGCAAGTGTTGAACTTTTCATCTTCAAAGCTAGCGCAGATGATTTCCATAACTTTCCATTTGTGAAAATAATTTTTGGGATGGAGCTTTTCTAATGGCTGCATTTACATCTGCCCAGTACCTGGAACTGGGGGGTTTGCTGTGAGTTGCACTTCTGTTCACTCTCAGGCATGAGGTGGTTGTGAACACCAGAGCAATAAAAACTCTGCTTAGAATGTTGTGGCTCAGTAGTTTCATGTCTGAAACTGTATCAGTGGACTGACATGAAGCTGTCAGAGGATATGATGGTGTCTGTAGAAACACAAGGGACACATAAAAAAGAAGGGTTATAATGACATTGAGAAAGCAACTTCAAATAAAACCCTGAGCAGACACTTTATTTCTCTTTTGATACCAGTATATGATGTTGCCTTTTTATAAGATCCCTACTTAATTTTTTTCTTTTGGCAGTAATAAAATAATAGAGATGGGAATAATCTGATGGAAACTGAAGTAAAGACCTGCAGAATTTTCTATCCATCACAAATGTACAGTAAGGGAGTTCATACATTAACTACACCTCTGTGCTCCTGGTCTGTCACATTAAGTATCTTTGGCATTTCAGTTTGTAGGTTTATATGTGAAATATAATTTTTTAAATTATGCATTAATTATGAATTTCAATTAAGGCTAATCAGGCAACTTCTAAAAATAATTATTTCTGATTGCATTAAGATTTGTATCACAGAAATTTTCAGTCAGATGAGTATGAACTACATTGACTAAGGCTAAAGTGATGGAAATTTTACAGGCTCTTGGCAACCTTTTACTGTGCATAAAATAAGAGAGACATCTGTAAACAAAGCTTTAAAAACACTCCAGATAATGCCATAAGAAATGGTCTCCAGCGTGATGATGAGGATTCTTGAAATGTCCTGAACTGAGTATTAAAATTTCTTAAAGGCAAATGAAAAGTAACTGGTGTTGGTTCCATTGTTTTCTGGGAAAGCTGTTAAAAAAGAAATTGTCAGGTAATACTGATGCACTCTGTCTAATGCTTTTAAAACTGTGATATTTGGCCCAGTGTTGTGAGAATCCTTCAGTGGGGCACAGGACAAAGGGGCAGATATCATAGAATCACAGAATGGTTTGGGTTGGAAGTGACCTTAAAGATCATCCAGTTCCACCCCCCTGCCATGGGCAGGGACACCTTCCACTAGCCCGGGTTGCTCCAAGCCCCGTCCAACCTGGCCTTGGACACTTCCAGGGATGGGGCAGCCACAGCTTCTCTGGGCAACCTGTGCCAACCTGTGCCACCCTCATGGGGAAGAATTCCTTCCCAATATCCCATCTAATCCTGCCCTCTGGCATGGGAAAGCCATTTCCCCTTGTCCTGTCACTCCAGGCCTTTGTCCAAAGTCCCTCTCCAGCTTTCTTGGAGCCGCTTTAGGCACTGGAAAGCTCCTTTAAGGTCTCCCCAGAGCCCTTTTTTCTCGAGGCTGAACAGCCCCAGATCCCTCAGCTTGTCTCCACAGTGGCTTTCCCGTCCTGTCCTGGCTTTGTCACTGAGCTGGGACAAGTCTCTTTGATCAGGGACACACAAACAAGTCACTTCAGGGCAAACTGTTGGGTGAACTTGAAATTCCTCAGCTTCCCAGCAGCGCTGCCAAACAGACATTCTTACCCCAGGACAAGGAGATAATCCACCTCCCATTCACCTCCTGAGGTAAGACAAGAATTTACCCCTTTTTGAAATACTGCTTGTTAGGATAAGGATGTGCATGTATCTATCTCTCGTGGAATAACTGGAGCTCTTCAAGATAACACCCTTGCTTGCCCTGCAGAAACATCTTTTGTGTGTTCCAGTCCTCTAAATCATTTTTGTGGGCATAAAGAAGAAATAATGGTTTTGTTGGTTCTGTTCAGTAGGGGTAGAAAACCTCCAGATAACAGTGGAAGAGGTGTAATAATCCCTTTTTTACATATAAGATATAAATGATTTGACAAAGTATTAGGAATCAGAACAGCATGCTAGGCTGGCTTGTTTCTAGTCTTGATTTGTAATAACTGAAGCTGTGGGAATAACTTTTTTTCTGGTTCCTTAGTTGAATGGGAAGATCAGAAATCAAAAGTACATTGCTTCCAGTTCACTTAAAGGCCCTTATAGTTTTTCCATAAATTGCTGTGCAAATTAACTTCTGAAGGTAATACAGTTTCAATATCACTTTAAAAAATGTTTTTTCACTTACATAATTTCCTCAAATGAATGCAGATTCTTCAATAATTCAGTGAACCTAACTTCATTTATTTCATTCTATTCTATTTCAGGAGGTGAAGATTAGTCCTTTTGGCTGAAAGCTGGTGTTGAGTTGATGTAGCTGTGTCATGGAACTGCACCTTCAGTTTCTCCATTGCAGAGAAAAAAATGCATTATTGAAAATCTGAGATTCCTTTTATGAAGCTTATGTGTAGACTGAATGTTTTTTGCTCATTCTAACCCAAACACAGACTCTATTTAAGGGTAAGAAATTACAGATGTAAACTAATACCTAAGCAGTTGGGGTTCACCTCTTTGTGTGTCCTCATTGATATTTGCTTTATTCGTGTTCTCAGAGAGCCTGTGTTGGTTTGGTGCTGCCATTTGGGTGAATTCCTGGAGAAAATGTCAATGGAAGATCCTAGAAGTCACACCTTTTATATCAAGGGGAAAGGATGGCTGGAATCCATTGCCCCTCAGTGCCCCTGGCCTTGAGCCTGGCAGGTCTGAGGGTCAGTAAGAGCAGGACCATTCCCATGTCTTCTCCATGGAAAGGAATAGATCCTTTGAGCACAAATTCCATGCCTGGCACTTTCAAAATTTGCTGCTACATTAAAATAACCTTCTGCACTGAGTACACATTATGCAGGTATGTAAATGAAGATAAAATGGAAAGTAAAGTAACCTGGTAATGTTTGGATGCCACAGAAATTTATGGGCTGCACAGTCTCACCAGAAGTGTGTTATCTTTTCCTCTGGGCAAAATAATGTGTTTAAGCTTCTAATAATTTTTAATCCCTTCAGTCTACACAGCAAGGGAGGTGAACATGTTTTCAGCTGTTAACCCGCTCAGATTTCATGTTACACCTGACCACTGATTGCTTGGCAAAAGGAGCATCTGTAACATGTCTTAGCCTGCTGGGTCTGTACAACTTTCTCCTTCTTCCCTGCCTTTTCCAGGGAAAAGAAGGTTACATTGGAGAGGAGACCAGTGGAAGAGCCTGGTCTGTTTTCTCAACTGATTTTAATTGGGGTTTGTTTTTTTTTTTTTGCAAAAGGGAGGAGTCACCGAGCAGAAAATCAGTCAGTGGAAACTTCTGAGACATTTCTAAAAGCATAAATCTTCCTTGATTGCCTGGCTTGGTTTTAAAGACATGTAAATTTTCAGCTTATCCAGGCATCTTACAGAAAACCGAGTTCCTGAAGTTTCTTTTTCCTCCCAATGTTTTCATCCACAATGTAGATTTAGTACCATCCTTCAAGAGCATGGTGGAAAAACAGGGGTTTTGTTGTTTGTGCTCATTCTAGTGGAGTAACAAAGAAACCAATTTCACCTGTGCAGGCAGAAGTGAATTTTGCAATCCAAAGCCTGAGGGCACCACTAATTGCCCCTGGAGGGTGGGGCTGGCTGGGGCAGCAGGACTAAATTGGGCTGCTGAAAGAAAATGAGGAGAAAAAGGGGGCTGCTTCTCTTTCTTTCTCCCTCCCATCTCCAGTCACTGCCCCCCATGCACTCAGACGCCTCTTCAGTGACCAAAGCTGTCCTCCAGGTGTGCAGGAATCTGGTGCAATGAAGTGGGGCACAGTCCCTTCCCAGGGCTGTTTTGGTGTCAGCAGTGTGCTGTCTTAGCAGATACCACTGACAGCCATTCCTGCCAGGAGCGTTGTGCCTACATGGTACGAGATGAGGAGCTGGCAAAGCCAGGGCAGGAAAACAAACTGGCAGGGAGAGGTTTTGCTGGAGCCTGCCATGGCAAGGCTGCTTCTGATTCTCAAGGCAGGGAGGGGGAGAACAAGTAGTTGCTTAATAATGCAGTTTTACAGCAGTGATTCCACACCAAGGTGGGAATTTTTTCACAGTATAAAGGGTTTGGGATGATCCTTGTGAAAACAGAAGTATGGGTGCCATCATTTCATCTAAGTGCTTCACCAAAAGCTAAAAGATTTGGAATCTTAAATTGAAGGCAGGGTTGGGATTATTTGTCACTGGGATTTTAAAGGAGGATCCATCCCACTGCTTTTTAACTGCAGCGTGAGTGTGACCAGCTGCATTTCATCCTGGTGATTTGGTCCAAGTGGCACCTGGATCCAGCAATTAAGACTTCATTCCATGCCCCTGGGCACATGATACGTGTGTAAGGAAAAGAGAGGAGGAGGAAATGAAACGAGTGTCCTGCAAAGAGAGCTTGAAAATATGGTGAAAAGGAACTCTGGAAAGATCTGATGAAAAGCCTAAGACAAATAACTACCTGAGAGAGCTGGTGGCTCTGCTGACAGGAGGGCCTGGGTAGAGCAGGGCTTTTCCTGGGATGGCCTGGAGCCTGCCATCAGATATTCCCTTACAGCTCTGCTTCGGGGGAAGTTGATGTGAGGGCCAACTAAACTGCACACAGAGCTTGGAAAAGACTTTGAGGTACAGTAATTTTTTTAATACATTTTTGCTTTGCTGTGGTTGGTGTTTTTGCTCCTGTCTTTTGATTATGTGCATGATTAAGCACCTAAATGCTTGTTGCCTTTGTGGGATTTTTTTTTGTTCCATTTGAAGTTTATTTTGTTTGTTTGGTTTGGTTTCCATTTGTGCCAAGTGAAAATTAATACTTGTACGCTTGTAAATAACTCAGTTAAGATTTAAAACCAAAAAATGGAAGGGTTTTGTATCTAAGTCCAGCTCCTTTAGGAAACCTTGGGTTTATGTTATAAATTCCCAGTGCTTTCTTGTAATTTGGAAGTTCAATACAATCAAGTTGACTGTCCAGAAATCTTCCAATTATAACTTACAGTTATTGTTAAAAGATATATCTTTGCAGAAGAAACTGGTAATTGCTGTTAAATTTAAAAGAAAAAAATGGGATGAACTATGTAGTTTGGTTTTTTGTTTTAATCCAGCCTTATTATATTTGTTCCTGTCTACATTTTCAAGTCTTCCTTGCTGTGCCTGAAAGAGTAACAGGAGCAGAAATTATGCCTAAATTAGATTGTCTTTCTAGGGCAACTAATAAGTAAATCTCCTGCAGCCTGTGCTGTTTATAGGCATTGGAAGTAATTGTTAGGTTTGGAAGAAATACACTAATTTTGAAAATGTTTGTAAATGTCTCAGACGTAATGGAGATTAAAGCCAGCAAGAGGTTATTGCCCTAGACAACATAACCCTGGCATTTCATTTAGCTCCACAAACTGTTTAGATGATTGTCTGAGGAAGGCTTCTGTTCATCACTTTTAATTTGATTTCACTGTAACAGAAAACTGGCATTTTAGATGGCTTTGCAGATTGCTATTGGTGAGGTTATGAACTTGGTTACCACCCTTATCTTAAAGGGGAATTTTTTAGAAGAAATGTTTATCAGTGTTCTTCCTTCCCTTGGTGTCCAGAACTACTTGATATAGGTGGAATTTTTCCTTCTTTGTATTTTTCCCGAAGTCAGATCTTCTGGTTTGTTCCATGAGCTTTCTTTACTCAACTGGTGGTCTGACTGTTCACAGTTCTCGTCTGTCTCTATCTGTTCTTCTCAAAACAATAAAATTCTCACTGCAAAAAAGTTTCTATTTGAAG
This sequence comes from Myiozetetes cayanensis, assembly GCF_022539395.1. Taxonomy (NCBI): domain Eukaryota; kingdom Metazoa; phylum Chordata; class Aves; order Passeriformes; family Tyrannidae; genus Myiozetetes; species Myiozetetes cayanensis. The sequence goes on from NW_026087400.1 coordinate 6,881,588, forward strand.
TGGGATGGCAGCATTCCTCTCCACTGTCTGTTCTCTGTGTTCCAGCATGGCTTGCCTCTGGCTGGAGTTCTTGCATGTCTCCAAGGATATTACTAATCCACTTTGGAAAAGAACGGAAAATCTGTTTTACAACCGTTTTAAGTCTTTTAAACTGATTTTGTTCCAAAATGAGTCCAGTCCTTCCAAATTTAAATTCTTGTCTTGAAAGAAAATATTTTTGTTTTCCACTCTGATAGGAAGAAACTACAAATAAAAATCCCTATCAAGATTAACAGTGATGTTCTTAATTAGTTTTGAATGAAATAAGATTCTTTTTTTTCTTGCACAGTACTGGAATTAGTAGCAGGATTATTTTTCCCCACTTGGAAAAGAGAGATAAGTCAGTAACATTTTGTCTAGTACTTTAAATTTAGCAAAATTACAGTAAGTACTAAAGAATCGGTCCAAGTGGGTTATTTAACCTTGGTCTGGTTACCCAACCCTTTTGTAATTTATTATGCAGTTATATACTTGCACTGTTATTCTACTTCCTTCCAGCCCAGTCTAAGCCAACTTTATTGCATCTCTTTTGAAAGCACATTTTTTGTATGTGTTCCAGTGTGACTACAATTTTTAGCTTTTTTTTTCTGTTTGGTTGAGGAACATTTTTTTTTTCTTCTTTTTCCCTTTTTTTTTTTTTTTCTGGCTATGAAAACCTTGTAGATTGGATCTTAACCCTGAAGGAAAATACTCCAGATCCATCCTCCCAACTTCACCTGTCACTGGTTCTGCTTTATCTTAGAAATAAATGCCTTGGAGGATGAAAATACATCAAAATAATTCTTGAATGGTGAAGGTGCAGTAATCTGTACTGGCTAATGATCCACCCCCCAGCGTGTGGTAGGAATCTGCTCTTTCCCTTTCAGTCTTGGAACATTGAACTCACTTTACTTTGGGGCAATTGCTGCACATTCTTTTATTTAAATGCACATATATATGAGTGCACTGACAAGTATTTGTTTCATAATATCAGTACTTAATTTTTTTCAAAAGAATGTTCCCTCCTCACCTTTTGGTAGAGATAGAGATCTCTTTATTTACAGTACCTTCTATTGATTGGTGTTAATTACTTTTTGAAATTATTCCCATGAATCCCTGAGGTCTAGATTTCTGCAAAGTCTAGTCCAGCAGACTCTGGGCTTTCTCATTCCTCCCTTACATGCACAAGTTCTTAGATGTTCTTCCCTCTAAGTCTAGATAGGGAATAAAATAGGAAAAGATTCCCATGAGTTGATATGAGGCTGGATTTCTTCTGCATGAATGAGGAAGTGGAGCCTGAGCTACTGGAATGCTGGAGTCACTGGAGTTCACCCGGGTTTCACCATGGCAAGGCTTTCTCTGTGTCTTCAGGGAACGCTTTGCATGTTACATCCCAGTACATGTTCTGCAACGTTCACTCTTTGGAGCTGAGTCTGGACACGCTGGCTGTCCCTAATTAAAGTAATCTAGGAAATTTAAGCAGCTGAGCTTAAAAGTTAGCCTTGAATGTGGATGTTGTATACAGATAATAAATCTCTTGTAATAGTTATTTAGATACTTGCCAAGAGTGATGCTGTCTGAAAGTGTTTGAACAACATATTCTCTCAAGACCATAGAATTTCTTTTCCCCAAATGGAAACTATTGCACATACTCTTCCATAAAGCAAATTTCTATCTCTTGTCACTCCTTCATCTCTCTTCAGAAGGGACATAAGATGGCAATCGTTCTGCAGAATGGTCAGCATGTGGGGTAAAGAAAAATAACCCTTGCCTACATAAGAGAGAACAATTAGTTTTCTCTTTGTGAGACAACAGTGATAGTTCTGTCCTTTTTCCTTGAGTGGCAGAAGGTGACAGTGAAAGTGCAGTATTGTTCTAGTAATAATGGAACTTTTTTTAGCCCAGGAGGTAAGGAGAGCTATGTGTAACACGAATATTTTTTTCAGGAGAAACAGAGAGAACTTTTGGTTTTTTCTTATCTTTATTACCATATGTATTTCGGGGAAAGACTAGGGAAAATTCTGATGTATAGCTGCAGTCCAAGTTGTATTTGGTTTTTGGATTAAATATCTAATTTACCATACAAAAAATATTAAGGATTTGAGTTTCACAGGAAAGAAAAAGAAATGCTGTGGTTTTCAGATCAGAGCATTCGCTAGGTGACAAAAAGGCACCTGAAAAACACAATGGAAATGTCATATTTAGAAAGTGCCTTGCCCTGTTGTTGATGAACCCTGTGGTTTCAGTCCCTTGTTCCTTCAGTGACCATCCAAGAAAAATTAATTGATGCCCACTGACAAGTTCTATTCGTGTAACCTTCGTATTTTTACCTTGAACTGCTCACAAACTATTTTAATGTTATTTAACTCATCCTTATTATTCTCTTTTGGTGGTGATAGGAACCTTTAGTCTCTTCTCTGTAATACTTACTGAGACAAGTACACAGCCAGCAGTAACAGATAATGATAACAGAGAAAATAGTCTAAAATCTTTGGTAAAAAAAAAAAAGGCAGTAACAGCATTATTTTTTCCACTCTTGAATGTGCTATATTCTACAATACAGAAAGCAATTAATATTTCACAACAGTGTGAAATTGTATCATGCAGGTGTCATCAAATGCTATAATTAAACCTCAGCAGAGTAGTTCAAACATGCTGTTACTGGTGTGACCAGTTAGTGCTGAGAGAGGCTGACTGGGGAGCCCGTAGGCAACTGGGGTTAAAAGACCAATGTCAGCAGCATCTTAACTGGCTGGGAAAAGGCTTTGTGCCCAACATGCTGCTTCTTGTGCTTTAATAACCACTCATCGCTTGAGACTTCTCCTTTTGACAACCAAGTGTGTGTAAAGGTGATAAAAATATGAACTCTGAGTAACGAACTTCAGCCACTTTGGGAGGCTTCTCCTCATGTTTGAAGAGACTGTTTATACAGTAATAGCCAGGTCATGTGAGTTCCAGAGGAATGGTGTGGACCCCTTGTGCAGGAGCCTTGGGTTTATAAGAAATAGTTTGACTTTCATTTCGCTCTGGTTGGGAGTATCCAAGAACAGTTATTCTAGAAAGTCAGAGAACCAATTCAGAAGATTAAAAACCCAGATAAGACAAAACTCAGCTTTATCAGAATCTGTCTTACCTTAACATCAGTGGCAACATTTGTGTATGAAGAGAGTGTGTGCAATTGCTGGGCTGTGATTGTGGACTTTGGGTACAGGAGACAGGCAAAGATAATACTGGAACACCTAAGATTCAAATGATATTGGATATCAGGGACTCACCTTAAGAATTGCTCAACCATCAGCCCTAGACATGAAGGATTGACCTCTACTCTCTAAAGACTTACTTGATTTTAATTTTATTGTACACAGTCTTCCAGGATGACCCTTTAAATCAAGTCTTAGTAATTTGGCTAGAGAGTGGGAAAACAAAAGCAAAGAAACATCCTCAAAACAAAACAAAATCTCCAAATTAAGTGGCTGCTGGATAGAGCATGGTAAACCAAAAAAGATTGCTTCTAAATTGGCAAGGGAATTTATATGTTATGCCAGATATTTGTGTCTGCTCTGGTGAGATGAGTTATGATTAGGAGAGTGGAAGATGAGAGCCTTAGGACAGAATATGGAGAGCAAGGCAGCTGGGAATTTTGCAGGACTTTGGTTCCAGGTGGAAGGTGTTGTCTCTAAAAGGCAAGTGAAGACTCACAGGTGAGGGAGGAAGCACATTTTGGGAGAGCATTGCAGAATTAGAGACCAGGTTCAAGGTGGCCCCTGGGAAGTTATTCTGAGCCTCTGCAGAATTGCTGTTCCTTTGTGTGACAAAATGCCATCACCTCTTTTGTGACACCAGGAGGAAATCCTTCCTGCATGTAAGTAACGATTGGCTTTAGGTCTGAAATGTGTGAATGCATCAGTGTTGTTTCTTTGGGAAATACCTGGGCCGATTGAGCTCTCACTGGAGATCCAGTTCAGGGAGAGCTGATGTGAAACTGCAAAAATATTGTGGTGGAAGAGCTGGAATCAAAGCTACTTGTGATACAGCACCATTTGGATTATGGTATTTTAAGCAGGTAGCTTGGAGATGTTGAAATCAAATACTTGGATTTTATTTGAAAAATAAATGGCTTGGTAAAGCAAAAATTGTACCAATTGCAGTGCGCTTTCACTAATGATCAGTTGTGTATCTGTCAGAAACTTGATTGTCTTACTGGGTGTTAAAAATCATAGATTTTCAATATTTGTGACTTCTTGGCCAGAATACTGTGAATATTCCATAATCCTGTTTCTGAAATGGAAATGAAGGAGCCAATAACCCACATTAAGTGATGGCCCACAGGACCTGCTGGTTCCTGCTGGGCAGTTCAAGGGCTGATAAAGGTGCTAGGCCTGGCACCTTTAGGATGAGGTGGGGATGTTGGGATTTTGTGCTCCCTGATAAACACTTACCCTACCTTTAAGAGGACTTCGTGGAATGTCCTTATCTTTTCTGGAGCACTCAAATCTGTCAGAATTGGGACCAGCACATGCAGTTCCTTGGATTCAGAGCAATTGACTGTCCAGTTTTATTCTGGAAATACAGGTACTATTTAAAATACTTTTTTTTTAAGCTGTAGTTCTCAGCTGGATTTTTTTACTTGAATGTGTGTCAGAGATGATGCTGCTGGTGTAGATTTTTTTTTTTTTTCATAATGGACTTTACAAATTTATTCAGCATTCCTGGCTACTAAGATAGTATAGTGCTTCTGAAGCTAATGGGATTTCATCAAGGCACCAACCAACCAATGCTACCTTCTAGTGCTTCTTATTCTCAAGAGAAAATAAGAGACAAAACATTGATCTTCTGGGACAAGTGCAAAAATATTGCTAAATAGATCCCAGCAGAACTTACTTTTATGTTGTGGCAGCAGCCTGGTGCACAACTTACTGTGATTACTGAAGCTTCACAAGAACAGTGTGTGCTCTTACCTGTTTTATTAATTATGATGTTTTCCAGCTGCTGCTTTTGACTTGTTTAAGATATCTGCTCCATCATCTGCAACACTGCTCCTTTTTATAAAGTAACAAAAGCCTATGAGCTGTTCTTTGGACGAGGTTTAGCCATGTTACATGTGTAGCTGACAGGCCAAGACCTCAGCCTGGGATACATCAATAATCATCTTTTCCGTGCATCACTTTCTCATAAATCCTATCCTTGTGTAAGTACACGTTTCATTTGGGACAATTATCTTCATAAGTAACATTGGTTTCACAGGATCTAAAGGAGCAAACAGGTTTTTTGGGTTCAGGTCCCATAGAACTGAAATATGGGGGGTCAACTTTAAATCATGAAATTAAACAACTGTTTTCCATTTACGTTGCTGTATACAACTGAGTCATGGGTAGTTAATGATTCTGGAAAAATCACAGTACAACAGTATTTTGGCTCTGCAAATGTAATTATGTAGGTGTAATATGTTGTGGGGTTTTTTTCCTCATTCTTGCCATGAATGTTAGTGTGTGTTAAGCTTTGGGCTAGGCTGCTGGCTTTGTATTTGATTGGTTCGTGCTTTCTTTACAATAATACATAATTCAGTATTTACGAAGGTTTCATGTGCTATGGCATCTTTCCACACTCCAAGCTTCACTTGTGGTAGTTGTTAAGGATAAAATATAATTGTACAGTAAACTAATTGTGATTTGAGACAGAAATGCTGCTAGGAAAGAAGTGCCAACATCCACTGACCCATCCAATCTCTCTTCCCTCTTAAAACTGAGGCATGAGAAACCAAAGGCCAAACTGTCCCCATGCCAGTTGCATTACAGGCTGACAAAATATTTAGAAAAAGTGGTTCCTAAGTAAATACACACGCTGGGAAATCAGATGAACGTTTGATGGATCTGATAATGAATAAAAATGAAGGCCCCAAATTGCTGGGGGCAGCCAAGCGACCCTCGGGTCAAACCAGCTGCAGCACGACTGGAGACACGGATTGGAATTGTCTGGTGGCTTTTCCCCACACACACCTTTGAACCGCTCAAGCTGCTGGGGCCATTTGTCCATTCCTTGTAAATCCAACTTTGCTGTGTATTTTCTGCTGTTATCACTCATGGCAAAGGAACTCTTCTTGATTCTACCTTAATATTGCTTCGCCTTTTAGAGCTTTTACACTTGTCCCTTAGCAATGAGTGAAGATGGCAAATATCCTGTTTTCTCACATCTCCTTTGTGAGGTGATTTTTTTTTTTTCCATATGCACAGAGAAATAAAGCAACAAACCAGCTTCAAAAAGGAAGTTTATCTATGTTGCATCTTATTCAAGTGTTCTTGTTGCCATCAATGTAAGAATTTCCAAGCTCATTTTCTCCACTGGTAAAATGCCATTCACTTTCCTCTGGGGACATGAAGATGAATGACAGAAGTGAATCAGAGGAGGTAGAGATGAGAAATAGCATTAAAACCAGTAAAGCAATGGCAGTATGTGGCTAGAATTATCTTGGGTTTAATGCTGTGACTCAGTCATAAAATGTAAGTTGACTATTGCCCTCCCTCTAGAACTGAGGACAAAGATCAAAGGAGACCCCCTACATGTACACAGAGAAGCCCAGAGGGCTTGCAGGGTATTGCCAAGGTGAATCCTCCAGGGAGTAATGAAGTTGGAATTGCTTTAGCCACAGTTGAAAGGTTAATGCTCTTGTGATTAATGATATGACAGCATATAAATTACTCTGCTTACTTCTCAGTGTTGGGTGTTCTGTTGTCTAAATTGGCCAACCAGCGCAATTTCTTTTTGTTTACTGACAAATGCAGAACTGTCTGGATCTCTGTCAGTGCTTAGGCCTGGCCTTGGTGTGTGTTTAAAGAAAAACAAAACACCAAACACACAAAAAACCCAAACAAACAAAACCAACCCACAAATTACAGAACTGGGGAATGAAAAGCAGGAAAATACTAATGTCTTACCTAATTTTGAAAGGGTAAAGTTTAATTTAGTGGGATATGCACAGGGTAATCTCTGTTAAAGGAAGAACAGTTAAAGGCAATGAAGTTGCTTTGTAAAACTCAGAATTTATTTGCTAAAGTTGCATTCTAAGATCTGGAAGCTCTTATCTGTTATTTCTCTAGCAGATTACCAATTCTGTGTGTTAGACCTTGTGCCTGTAGAACTGATTTTCCTTGTTCTGGTGGCACTTACCCAGTTTGCAGCCCAAATCTCAACAGGGTGAACACGGCAGGGAATTACTCCCAAACCAGCAGGACTAGCACAGACCAGTGTCTTGTTGAGTTTTACTCCATTTCTACACTGTCTGTCTGCATTATTGGCATTACCCAGATCTCTGGCCTCTCATTATCAAATGCTTTTCACTTCGTTGACCAAAACCCCTCCTGTTTCCTTTGCTCACCGGCAAAGCATCCCCACTGTATCCACAAATCCCTCTGAGTTCCCAAAGCAGCAGGTGGCAATAAGCATTAGCTGCTCTGCTTCATTCCACTCTGACCTGAACATACTGAAGTGTTCTCCTTCACACAAAGACCACACCAATTTCTGGCACCTATGCTCAAAAATTGGTTTCTGCAAACGATTAGAAACAAATTTAAAAAAAAAAAAGCTTTACCACCAATCTTTAAGTTGACCATAAAATCCAGTGTTGGTTGTGGGTGGTACATATGGACAGCAGGATTGGGTACACTTTTTGGAAGAGCTGCCTCAATTTTATTTGATTCTTTACAACAGTGGCTGGCAATGAGCTCAGAATGTTATCAGTGTTGTGGTTGTTTTGAGTTCACAAGGAGGTGTTTCACCATTTGCCTTCCCTGTGTTCCATCTCCAGCTCTGAGATTCCCTGCTATGTCCTTTACCATTACAGGTTTATTCCCTTCATTACTTCCATAAAGGAATATCCCCAATTTGTTTGGACTGCCAGGAGGGTTGTGCAAACTGATGAGGCATCTGAGAGATGGCAGTGGTTTTGTGAAGTGCATTTCACTGTGGCTTTGTCTGCTGTTCTTTGTTTCCATCTGGGCAGTAAGAAAGGAATAAACTGATACTAAAGTTTAGAATAAGTGACTCTCTCAAAGCATGGGACACTCAGCTGTGTTTATATAGCGTGGAGAAAAGTTATCTGGAATAGTTTATCTGCCAAGCTAAGCTAAAAGGTTTTTTTTTAATAGGAGTTCTTGTTTTGCTTTAGTGTTTTGGTGCTGATGAGTGATACAGAAAGTTTCCATTAATATGTATGTGCAGCACCATAATGCTGAATTACCCTGGTACTGTCATGTCCCAGAATGAAGAAACATTTGTATTAACAGTGCTTTTAGCAGTTTTTTTTGGCACAGTAACCATCCAAATCTTACTAATTTCCTGTGTTACATACCAGCACTAACCCTTTAAGTTCTGATTACCTAACCATAGCTACTTACTTCATGCAGAGCGAACACTGTTAGTTTAGGAACCAAAGTGTAATAAAAACAAACCTGTTAAACTAATGACTTTTCTGTAGATTGGTCTCAGCAAGTCACTGACCTGATGAATATAAACATTTTAAATGGACTGATGAGTAAAGAGTTTGGCTTTTAGATGAGTTAAGAATTTGGAATCAGCAACACGTTAGGATGTTAATAAAGCAGTCTTCTGAATTTGTTATCAGAAAGTGAACTTGAGTAATTTTTAATTATGAAGTAATCTAACACACTGATGGCTTGTGCTTTCACATAACACCTTTGTCTATTTATGCATTGTGCCCTTTTGCCCTGGAAACTCAGATAAAAGGGTAATAAATGCTCTACAGGTTTTCCATGTGTGATTGCAATCAAATTTTTCTATTGTTAGTGCAAAAGAAAAGAGGGAGAGTTAATCCACAATACAATTTTCATCCCTGGTGCCTGCAATAGCTCTGTCCTCATTATAAGAAATGGAATATACCATTCTTTTTATGCCCAGATTATAAATCACTGCTTGCATATCCATCCTGGCAGACCCTTGTGCTGAAACAATGTTCTTACCTGTACATGGAACTGCAGGAACATCCTCCATCTCTAAAAAGACAATAAGCCACTGCTTTTTTTAAAAAATAGCATCTGTTATGTAAAGGAAAGGTTAAGAGGTGATCTGTCATTTCTCGTTCTTAAAATAGTCAAATGCACTGTGTTTTGAAAGACTTTTGGTGATTATTTACCTATAAAGAACTATGCTTGGGCAGTCTGAGGTCTCATGCAGCAAAGGGCTCCATGTTTTAATTGGCTCTCATGAGTTCTCTGAAATGTAAAAGCAGCAATGTTATGATTGTGTTTCAAGGATCTCTTGTATATATTTTTTTTATTTAAATCTAATCCCTCTTTAGAAATCACAGAACCCTAAAAACATTTAGGCTGGAAGGGATTTGTGGAGGTTATCCAGGCCTTGATCTTCCTACTCAAAGCAGGGCCATCTTTTAAGTTAAATCGGGTTACTTGGGACCATGTCCAGTCGTGTTTCAAAAATCTCCGAGGGTGGAGATTCCAGTCTCTCTGAGCAACTTTAATCAGTTTCATTCTGGTGGGTTTTTTTTTTCCATTTAGACAATCAAAATTTCCCTTATTGCAACCTTTATCGTGTCCTTTCACCATGGACCCCTAAAGAAGAATCCAGCTTCAGCTTCTCTGTATCCAGCCACTTTAGGCACTGAAGGTTGGTGGTTGCTCCTCAGCCTTGTTTTCCAGGCTGACCAAAGCCACTTCTTGGCCTTCTTACACCGTGTGCTCCAGTCCCCTCACTGTGTTAGTGGCCTCTGCTACACTGGTCTGTTCATCTTTGTCTTGCAGTGAGTGTTCCAAGACTGGACACGCTATTCCAGGACCAGATACAGCCTCCCTTGTGCCAAGCAGAGGGGAACAGTCATTTCCCATGAGTTGCTGCGACGTGTGTCGTGCTGCAGTTATCCTTTGCCACTGTGCCAGGGTTCACTGCTGTCTCCTGCTCCTCTGGGATCCAAAAATCCTCCTCAGAGCTGCTACTCAGTTCAGTTCCCAGCCTGTCCTTAAGTTCCTCTGGTTGAGACCTTGTTCCAAAATCCCCTCTCAGTTCCTTTTCAGCACTATTGCATCTTACTGAAATCAGTTTTGTAGTAGTGCAGGTCAGCTTTTTGGGAAAGGCTGCTTGAGAGAGATACTGCCTGTATGTTAATTAGGGCCAAATATTCAATAAGCACGGGGAGTCATTGGTGGCAAAGCAGCAAAGTCAACAGATGTCATGTGGAGATTTAATCTGTTCTTTCCCTGCTCAGCATGTGGATTTGGGTTTATGCTCTGGTCTGTCTCGGCACTTGCATGTTTTCTTGGAACGGTTGTTTTACTTTCAAGTCTCTGATTAATCAAAGTCATCTTTACGGTTATGTCTTTTTCTCAAACATGGGCAAAGAGGCTGTTTCTAATTGAGGTGGGGTTTGTGGGGGGTTTAGGGCAAAGGACACAAAGATTAGCAGGAGTTCAGTTTTTCTTAATTTTATGTGCTGTACTATAAGTATAAAAGCACCAGTAATAACAGTAAAATAGCAGCAAATGTTATTGATACCCTATTACATTTTACAAATGAAAATATAATCTTTTTATTAACAAGTGCAGTCCAGACTCTGTGCATTAACTGTTTTAAAAGCAGTTTGATGCTTAACCAGCAAGCAGATCACTTAAAAAATACACACAAGAACTGAGGACTTCAAGAATTACTCTCTTTTGGGTGATAAATAGCTTTTCAGCATGATACACAGCCTGTGTATCTTCAATCCATCCTTAGCTAATTAACAAATAAAAGTACCCACCCATTAGGAGTTCTGTCCTACATAGGTCTCAGTGCTTTGTCCTTTGTCATATCAGTGTTCCCATTTTGGCTGGGAATAACTCTGGTCCAGCAATGTGAAATAACATTCCCAAGGTTTTCCAGCAGCCCAGTGGTAGAACGATTTGCTGCTACAGGGCTGGACAATGTAGAGTTTGAGCTTCTGCTGTCCAATTAAATAAGGATTATGCAATGTACAGGCCCGAGTATTGTGATGTAGTTGATGTTAAAGGCATAAAATTACCAAGTGTTAATTGCATTCACTCTGCATCTATTTAGAAATTAACATAAACTGATCCCTCTGAAGCAATTAGTATCCTAATGTAAGAACTTCAAAATGCCATGAAAAAACACTGATTTTTAAATATAAACCAGCAGAATACTTAAAGAAGCTGAAGAGTGGATGAAATCCTCTGTCCATGTTTTCATTATTTAGAACCAAATAAACTCCAAGCACCAAACACAAAACCCTACAAAACAAAGCCCCTCTGATTTTTCCATTTACTCCCAAAATGCAGTTCTCTGTCTGGTAAGAAGTTCAGTCTTCAGCAAAAATCCTTTGCTGGTTTTGGACTGAGTTTATTTATATTTGTTTCATACATGTTTATCCTTGGGGTGGGCCCATTAGGGATGAGAATTCCAGACTTTGTGGAACAAAATGCATTTCATAACTGGACAAAGCAAAGCCAGGGAGAGAAGGCACCGCTCACATGTGATTTTAAGCCCCCCAGTACACGTTAGTCCAAAGCCCTCATGATCATTTATCATCTTTAATCATCTTTATCATCATTTATCATCTTTAATGTTAAACCCTCCATTCTGAGACCATAAAGATGTGAATAAGTGAAATGAGTACACCGAGTTGTTCAGGGGACTTGACCACTATGGGCTTCCTGCCTGAAAGGAGAGAGGAGTTTGTGTATTCGTTAGCCAAGATTAAATTGTTTCATTAGAATAATTTTGGGAAACTACATGTGCATTTTATGCAGTTTTCATGGGTAAATCCTTTAGAATCAAAGACAATAGTGAGAGTGAATAATCATTATTTTTATATGTAAATTACTATATGTCGTGGTTTTGTCTTGGTTCAATTTACTTTTATACCCCCCATACAATTACTATCAGTTGAGAGAAGGTTTATGCAGACAAAAAGAGACTGAATTGGAAAAAAGTATGAGTATTTATTATTAACAAACTAAAACTAAAGAATTATATTTACAACAATTTTACTTAAGTAAAAGGTATTATGTATTTACAAAAGATACTTTTCCCCCCCACTTCCCTTTATATCAGTCCAAGGAGGAGAAGCAGTCCTTTTCTGTTCTCAGAATTTCAGCTCTCTCTCTCTCCAGTAACTCTGCAGCACTTTCGTCGCAGTTGGAACTTCTTTATCTCTCTTTCATTCTGTGTTGGCCTCCAGGGCTGGGCCTACCCCCCTCCTGGGTTAAAACCGAAGGCTGAGGGTTACCCAGGTCCTGAAGGGTTTCCTTCCATAGGCTTGTAAGGGGACACTTGCCTACTATGGATCTTCTTCCACAGGGTTACAGGGGATAATGGTTTAAGAGTTCACCCCTGTTTCCCTATGGAGGTCCCTCCCCATGGGAGAACAGTCTTTGATTGACTTCTCGGCATGGGTCCAGTCTGGATCCCTTACTCGGATCCCAATATCCCACCTGAGCCATTTTCTGCTCCAGCATAGGTTCTCTCTAGCACCAGCAGCACGGATCCCACACATGGATCCCAACATCCCTACCTGAACCGTTTTGTGTTCCAGCGTAGGTTCTAATACCCGTCAGGGTCATAAATCTTCAACAGCAGCAGCATGGATCTCTCACTGAGATCCCAAGCTTATCTGAGCCGTCTCGCTCCAGCATAAGCATCGATCCCTTCGAGGGTCACAAAGTCTTTAACAGGACTCTACCTCATCTGAGCCGCTTTTACTCCAGCATAAGGCTTTCTCTGTTAAAGTCACAAATCTCTGGTGCATCCACAAGCTCCTCTGTGAGCCGCAGGGGGGTCTCTTCACCCCAACAAATTTCTACAGGTGGCAGGGTTTTATTTTTCAGTTTTTACCCTGCTGAAGGGAGGGAGAGCGGAAGGGAGAAAAACAGCTCTCCCCTTCGAACTTTTTTTCTCTCCTGCGACTGCAGCTTTGACCTTGGAAATTCTGTTATCTCATGGCTGGAATTCTTCTGCAGCGATTTCTCGTCTAAGCAGTTCGTCTTTTAAACTTTTTTTTTTTCTTCACTCTCTCACAAGAGAGAAGAGAGACTTCAGTGTTGTACCTGCCCCCCCTCCCCCCCAAGCCGGGGGAGGAGGAGGCCTTGGCCCTTCTCGGGCCCGCTACCCTTCTCTCCTACATGGCTGCTGTTCCTAATTTCAACTGCGCAACCAACCTTTTCTTCCGTTTTCTTAAAGATGTAATTAACAAAGGCGTCACTGAACTTTTTGATTGGTTTTTTGTCTGGAAATCACCTGGACAAAACCATCCTCAACCCCAGGGACAAGTTAGTGGGCAAAACCACGACACTATACTATATACAGGTGCCAAGACTGTTGTATTGCACAATTTCTACACAGCACATAAGCCTTTCAGTCACTACACTTGGTGAACTAGAAATCTATTAAGAAAAAGGGGATGGTGTTATATTTTGGGCTTAGCTTTTAAGGAGGTTAAACACTTGAAAATCCTACACATTATTTTGTAATCATTCCACATCTATCCTGCACATTATTTTGAAGCATTTTGAAAGGTCTGTAGCCATTTTTTGGTTTAGATTGTGAGCAGCAGCTCTGCTTTTCCAGCTTGGAGGTGTACAGAGTGTGAGCCATTCAGTTCTGTTTTCAGGCTTCCTTATAGACAAACTGTTTGCTGAGTGTTACACACAGCATGATGGAGACCTGGGATATTGTTTTTTCAGTGCACTGTGTCAGTCATGAGCAACTTCAGAATTTGTGTCAACAGCTTTCCTGCCTTACAGTGGTAAAAAGGTGGAATGGTGAAGAACTAGGAAGGACAGGACAGTTATGCAAGTCTAGTAGGTTCCCTATTTAAACAGGGATCCAGGAGTGATTTATAAAGTCCACATATAGAGAATGAAGGGTTGCATTCAGAGAAGCGGAGGAAAAAAGACTAAAAAGTGTTCGATTAGATGTTTTTGGTCCTGAAGGCTATGAATAAAAGGAAATTCGTTAGCAAACACTCTTGTCTGGAACATTCAGCTTCTCCTCAAGCCTGCAGAAGTCTTTAGTGTGTTAATACACAGTTCCAGGATTGCTGAAAAATAAGGATCAGTGGTGGCCTTATGGTAAAGAAATCAGCAGTTACAGTCTGTAAAGCAGGCAGAGGAGAAAGCAAGTCTAAGCCAAAGAAGGTCTATCAGCTGTTATTATTGGCATTAATTTATTCAAAGCTTAACTGAGAGTGCTCAAAATACTTCTTGGTTCAGGATGTTTCCAAATTAATTCAAACCTTGGTAATCAAGGTAATGTCTAGGGGAGGAATTTATTATAGGGGTTCCCCCCCCTTTTTTCCCCTCCCTCTTCTTTTTACAATCTGATGAATATTTCATATGGAATTTACTTACTGAGCTGAAAAACTATCTGTATCAAGCAGGGTGTTCTGCTGCTTTATGAGATTTGGATTGAAAATGGAGTGTTGAGGGAGAGATGATAATTCAGGAAAGGGGTTTAGAGCTCCAGAATATGAATATACACATCATACTGTTGTCAGATTTTATCATTTTCTGTTTGCCATTCATTTTATATCAGCTTCATTTCCAGAAAGCTCCCTTGTCTCTGTCCATTCTGCCTGGCTGAAGGGATGAAAAACTACCCAGGTACAAAATGATACAGTTTAAAATCTCCTCCTGCATTCAGTAGGAGAACACAACAGGAATGGACGTGCCCTTGATGCTAAAGCAATGGAATGTGTCTCAAGAGCCCTCGGTTTGGTGTCCACTTTGGGCTCCAAGCAAGTAGATCACTTCTTCTCTGTGCCACAGTTTTGTACATGTATAATGAGTAATTACAGTCTAGAGACAGGCAGTGGCAGCAAAGGCAAGACAGGACTTTTATGAATTTATAATGCTCCTTGGAATGCAGCTTCAATCCCCTCTGAGATAGCTGAGCAATGATGGCGTAAGGTAATAACCATGTAAATGGTTGGTTTTGCTAGCTCATTTATCATGGATTGACAGGGCAAAAATTATGGGCTTAGAGTATCTGATGCAGAATTTAATATTTCTTCTTGTCTGTGTCCCCACTGAGGGGTTCAGTGTGGGCCTGGAGCATAGAGGTGTGTTAGGACTGGAATTCCCTAACCTTGCTGTGACTTCATGGGGAGAGAAACAGCTGCCTTTCCCTTCCCTACTGCTCTTCTTGGCCAGCTGCTAATGCTGCCTAATTGGAACAACTGCTTGCTAGATTTAATTAACCTAGAAAAACAAGGAGAGGCAGGCCAGTGAAAGTTGAGAAATGGCATCTACTTTTGTCTCTTATCTGTAGCATCCATGGCTGGTTATCGTTGCATCCTTCTGAAAAGGAGTTTGGAATTGTGAAATAGTACAAGCCTAACTCAAATGTCAAACCTGTGCAGTACAGCACAGTGACTCAGAAAGTAAAGGGATGTGTGAATAAGGTGCAGGAACCAAATCTTTACGAACAAGTTACTGGGTGTAGTGGTCTCTGTGTTACTGTCTGTTTGACCTTTCCTCACAGCATTGTGATAAAAATGTGACTTGAGGTAGGTTTGGGGTTTTTTCCTCGGGGAAGGAAAGAGTAAGTGACCTTGTACTGCTGCAGAGCTGCTGATATGCAGTGCTGTGTTTTTTGTGTTAGACTACATGATAAATTTGTCATTTTGTATTAGAATTTTACTGTGCCAAAAATACATCCCAGTCAGAAAAACTGCGTGTTTCAAATCTGGCTTTGTGATCTTATTTACATTAACTTCTGCTCATGAGTAATCTCTCTGAAGTCAATGGTATGAATCCAGTCATAATGAAATTATTTGTTGTTTATTTTCTCTCATCTGGTAATTATACTTTGCTATCTGATTCTGTTGTGACCCTTCAAGGAAAAAGACTCAAGAACAGAAATAAATTCTTTTTAGCTTCTGCACTGGAGCCAGTTCTGAAGAAATGAGAAGTTCTTGTATCTTGTTCTTAAGAGCAACACACAGTGTGGCAAGGAGTGTTCCTGTGGTGTTATGAAGGTTGCAGAATGAGGAGGGAACTATTCCTGATCTCCTGGTTTCAATCAGTAGGTGCTGTATCTCAGCAGCACATCCTGACTTGTCCATACAGCTCCAAACGGCTTCTGCGGGAATTGCACGGTCGTAGCTGAATGGAAAACGAGGTTTTCTTCCTTCAGCGCGCTCACCCCATGGGAGTGGCCGCTGTCCCTTTCCTGACCCCTCTGGAATTGTCCCCTCGGGGGGTTGCGGGTGCGATGCTGGGGAGGCCGCGAGGTGGCGCTGCGGGGTCGCGTTATCCCTGGATTAGGCGCGGGAATGGGTCGGGATCGAAGAGTGGGGATGGATTAAACCGCGCGTGCAGTCCCTTGTCCTGCCTAAATACAGTTCTCTTTCATGAAAAGATTTCTGCCGTTCCGGTACTGCCGGTTCCGCCCTGTCTTTCTTTTATCAGATCTGCTGCCTTACCCCGCATATTCTGATTGCTCAGGTCCAGAAGAGCTGCCCCTTTGTTTGAGGTCATGTCACCGTAGACAGCAAGGTCACCCTGGATGTTGAAAAGGGTGGAACCTCTGTGAAAGCTAAACTCACTCTTTAAAAAGCTGTACTAAGCTGACATGTAAATCCTGGTCTAAACTCTTGTGAAGTCACATGATGATTTATCTGAGTTTGGGCAGTTCCTTGGTCATGTGGCAGCTATTGGGGTGTGTGCTTAAAAAGGGCAAAAAACCCTCTCAAAACCTTGGCTTTGTATTGCTTTACCAGCCCTGAATATTTCCAGAGCTTGACTCCCATAAATTTTTGCCTGCTAAAATATAGAGTTGTCCCAGTGTGTTCTCCTAGAAAGTTCTGGTTCCATTTTGCATTAAGAAGTTTTGCTTTTCTTTTCTTTGAGTTTGTCAGCTTTGATCAATATTGATGGTGGTGTTAAAACTGAAGGAACTATTGCTGCAGGTGCTCTTTGTTTTTAATCACACCTGACTTCTGCCTCAGTGCACCTTCCTGGCAAGCAGGGGATCATTTTCAGGAGACACTGAGGGTTTCCCTGGGAGTCCTTCCCACGGCCATGGAGCAGCAGCTGAAGGTACTCTGTTCCAGAGCACTGGAGGGAATTGCTCAGTGACAGGCAGAATTGAACATGTTCAAGCTGCCTGAAGGGATGAGCTGACTCTAAAAAACTGCAGAAATCCCAAAACTCAGTAAGCAAACAGGGCCTGACCCCAAACCTACGTTGCAGAGAGGCTTTGTGACCTGTGGAGGATGGATGTGCAAGGATGCAGCATGGGAATTCCTGTTTCATACTGAAGGACAAAATCAGGAAGGCACACATCCAATGGGGATACCCAGAGGGCACACCCATATTGCCAAAACTCCAGGTAACCTCATGAAAATATGGGAAAAAAGCAACTGGCTGCTTTCCTGGACACCTGGCTGCCAGCTATTCTGAAAGGTGGGAACTCCTTTAATGAATACTGGATTTTGTGTGTGTTAAAAGGGCTGCACTTGAGGAGGATGTAAAGTCAGTGGCCACTTGCAGGTTTTATTTGCCACAGAGGCTGCCCAGTGCTCTGCACATGCAGACTCTGTGACGTGGCCACGTTCATTCACTGTAGAAACCCATCAGAGAGGGAAGAAGATTCCAGGGAAGAACTAGGCCTGCAGAAAAGTAAGCAAGAGGGTTTGTTATGAAAATAAAGGGAGGAGGATTTAAAAATAAATATCAGAATGCTCTGGAAACACATTTCCCAGAGCAACAACTTCCTCAGGGCCCTGCCCCCAGCTACTGTTTCTGGGATGCACAGCCAGGCTTCTCTAGGTACTTCTTACAGGTATGGATTGCCAAAGGGAAAACAGCAGGAATATTCCCAGCACTGGCATCATTTAGAGCATTTACCTTCAAAGAAGTTATTTTATTCAGTTGTCAGAAATCTCATGATCTGAGCAGAATGGGAAGGGAAAAAAAAAGGGCGGGAAAAAATTTTCACGCAAATAAACTGAATATTTCATTAGTGGAGAACTTCTCTTGAAAGAGGATTTTTCTAAAGAAAAAAGTAGGGAAAATCAGAATCTAAACATGAGAAAAGATAATGCAGTTAACAGGCTTGGACAAAAGAAGGCTGAATTAAAGATAATAAGCTTGTAGAAAATTCCTATTCCACATCTGCCCCACCACAAAAAAAGAGAAATCTCTTCTGAAAGTCAGACATGAGACCCAAGAATGGAGAAGCAACTGTTAGGACTTGGTTGGAATTATAACTGATTTTTTTTTTAAATTTTTTTTTATGTTTATAATTGCTATCCTCACAAAAGGTTGAAGCACAGTAAAAAAAAAAAAATTGATTTAAGCTAAACACAGTTAAAACCAACTGATTTTTCTCTTCCTCTCTACCACTAAATTCTACTGCAGGATTGTTTGGGCAAAGCACTATCTAATTTCATATTCTCAAAATAATTTTATGGCTTCTCCAGTTCTTGGATGATGGTTCAGAAGGTTGAGTAAATTCTGATGGATGCTGTATAGACAATACTACATTTTTGGTTGAGGTGAGGCGAGTCTGTTTAAGGCTTCTCAGAGACGTTGAACTGCTCTAATTATCTAGCACTGATTCTGACTTTTTACAGTTTGAATCAGATTTCCCTGGTGAGATCTTTCTCCTTGAATCCATATGTCATTGTGTCCATAATTCATAAATATTCACACAGCATAAAACAAGGCTATGTTCTCTAAATGCAAAGAAGGCCCTGGATTTCATTATGTAACAAATGTTGCCTTAGGTTATGTGTAGTCTTTGAAAGTGACTGTAATATATTCCAAGCTTTTAATATTCCTGTGTAATGTTTCTTTTTATTTTTTTTTACTCTTTTTTGTTTGTCTGAAGTGGGAGAGATTATCTGTACTCTAACATAAGCCTCCAGAATATCCAAGTCTACAAAGGTTATGGGACTGAGTCCTATTTTTTCCACAGAATAAATAACTTTTGAACAAAAGGCTTCACTATGTTGTTAGGCAGATTCCCTTCCTTTCCTTGCACTGCTGTTAAGCTGAAATGGATAATGTTACCTTCAGTAGTCGGAGAGAGGCAGCAGCTTGAGATGTAGCCAAAAGTATCAAAATTAAGAAAATAAGAATTCTGCAGTTAGCCAAGGAAAGTATTTTCCTGTAGCAGTGGGAATAGCAGCTCTCACAGAGAAACTGCTCCCAAACCTTTGGCAAAATGAGGATTCTGAAAGCAATTACAGAGCAGATTCCAACAGCAACATGACTCAGGGTTTCTGTAAGGATGGAAGGGCTGGTTAAATGTGGCAGCCTGATAAAAGGGCTTTTTGGGTTCGGTCTCCCAGTAAATTTAATTATAAACTCCTTGAGTGTTTGTTGAGGTTCATTTAATTAATTGAGATGGAGTCTACAGGACAGTGTTCTTTTTATTGTTCTATAATAATTTTCTGACCCTAATTTCCTGCTTGCTCATTTGGTTTGAATTGGACCAGTTCATGAGAAAAGCCTTCCCCATAAGGCATAAATTCTGTGTGGGGGACAATTCTTGGTAGATATTTGTTCTGCGAATTGGAATAATAAACTATTATAAGACTCCTATGGATTTGAAAGCTACTTTTCCCAGTGGCTGCAAATTTGAAACTTTTCTTTCATTACTGTCCATTTTTCAATTAATCCCACTGTGCAGTTTCATCTATTTGCTCTTCTTCCTTTGGCAAAATGCAAAAACTTTCTTGCCCACCACATGCACACACACACACCCCATGGACTTGTGTTACTGGCATGTCTGGACTTCATTGAAGCTCTGAATGAAAGGTTTGGATAGCACACCATGGATGTTTTTGACGTGTTTCATTAGAATTTAGTTTTCAGATTCTGATTTAAAGCCCATTGAAATAAAAGGAATCTGGACTCAGCAGGGTCTAATGCTTGGGGTAGTTTCTGAGAGCCTTCCTTTCACTGAATAACATAAACAGTCTCAATGAAGTCTGTGAAATTAGTCATTTAGTGCCTCTAGGGCTACAGTAATGAAAAACATCCTAAAAAAAACAAACTAAACCTTCTTCTCCATGGTGCCAAGCAGTAAGACAAGAGGCCACGGGCAGAAATTGATGCCCGGGAAGTTCCACCTGGGTATGGGGAAGAACTTCTCTACTGTGTGGGTGTGACCACGCTCTGAGGGTGTGGAGTCTCCCTCACTGGGGATATTCCAAAGCTGTCTGGGCACAATCCTGTGCTATGTGCTCTGGGATTGACCCTGCTCGAGCAGGGAGGTGGGACCATCCTCACCTATTCTCTAAATAAAATAATAATTGTATCTTTGGGATTGACAAAGCATATGCTTGGGTGTAATCTTCTGGAGTGAATTTTCTAAAACATCTGTTCCTGCAGAATTAGTCACAGCCAGTCAAAACATTACAGAACCAAAAACTGGAAAATAAGTTTTATTTTGCACTCATCCACACGAGTGCTTTTCTCATTGCATGTGTTTGGTGGTGATTCTCAGCAGACTAATTTGAAGTCAGATCCCAAGTATGAAAGAGCAAGACCTTGCATTTTGCATATTCTGCAACATGAGGCATTGGAAAAATAATAAAACTGTTTTCAAGAGACTTGTAAAATTGTTATATAAATTGGCACTTCTCCATCATTACAGTCTATTGCATGTAATCTATTGAAAGTGTTCTTGCTGATTGCTTTTTTTAATGAATGCACTTCTCAGTTCTGAGCTCTGGTTGGTCTCAGGATTTTAGGAGGGGCAGGGATTGTTAAAAACACAGGTCGTTTTGGTTCATCTCCAAAGTAAAATCTATTAACTAAGTGTTGGCAGCTGCATCTACCATTTTTTATATATTTAAATACATTTTTGATAAGAGTTGTTTGTCTAGATATAAGAGTGGGAAGTGCATCTATACCTTGTAACTTAATCAGCTTTTCAGAGTTCAGTGGAAATCAAGTCCTGGAAAGAACATTCGGATGAGAGGGTTTCCTGTGTCCTGTCAGAATGATGGCTTGGAATTGGTACAATGCCAGTACCTGTGAGAAATCTGTAAATTCTTCTGGGTTTGGTTATAATGCTCTGTAGGTCTTCCATAAAACTGCTTCTCAAGGCCATGCAGGGCAGTCCCAGGGCCGTGGCAGAAGGGTGTTTACAAGTGTTATACTTGAGAGACTTTGAATTGCCAAACCCATGGGGAGTCTGCTCTACCCCCTGACAAACTCTGATCAATAGTGTGACAATTCCTAAACAAATTGCCTCACTGACCCTGCTCGTGGTCATCCTCGGGGTGCCCCATTGCAGCCTCCAGCCACCTCCCTTCCCGGTGCAGCGTTCCACAGCACGCTCATTCCCACCCGAGGCCTTAGGCATTGACCCTCTGCTCACTGCCATCTCCTCCAACAGGTCAGGTCAACACCTGCAGCATTAGAGTGCACAGCTTGGTTTGTAAAACAATATATGATTTAAAATGAAACACTTCAGAGAAAGCAGTACTTAAGAGCCCTCACTCTGATGTGTCTCCAGCGTCACCTTTCTTGAGTCACTGAACAAAGTTAAATCCCTCCTTCAAATCTCCTGATTGGGAGTGAAATACTCATCTCCTCTTTTGTTGGTATCACCATGCTTTACATATCTCAAATGTCTTGGTTTCCTGGAGAAGTCTGTCTTTAACTGTTTGGGAAACAAATACAATACATGTTCCTGTAACGTTCTTAGAAACTTCCTGTCCCTGAGGGGAGGGATGTGGCTCTAAGGTCTTCCTGTGCTCTCCAATTTCATTTATTTCATGCAGATATCAGGAAGATACTTCTTTTATTCAAGATGCTAATCCATTTGTATGTTTAAAAGAATTTAAAAGGGAGGGAAAATGTAATAGCAAAATATCAATAGACCCTGCATCACTAATTTCTTTGGAGTTTTATGGGGTTTATCACTCTCTAGCACAGACTTTGACTGAATGTCTTCCAACATGTAGGAATCGACAGACAATATGACCTGTTAATTGGTTCTAAAATTGCAGTCTCATAAATATTTTTATTTACCTGAAAGCTTATTCTGAGCACTGTTCCTTCTGTTATCCCTGATCTCCTGATTTAAAAAAAGATTACGTGGTATAAGAACAAAATACCGTGACTGTAACCTGAGGTTTTCTTTAAACAACTTTTTAAGTACCTGCCACTTCATGATCTTCACGTACCCCTTCTTTTTTCCTGAAAAAGTACATGATGATGCCTCTGAAAATAAGCAACCCTCCAGTGGCTTTAGAAGGGGGAAATCTCCTTTAGCAGATTGCATTTATCAGTTTTCGATCTCTTTTCAAGATGAAAGGTGAAACAGTCTGACTTGACACAAAGAAATAAACCCCATCTTGCCTTTGAACTGTTTGCCAAGGAAGTAATGGGCCTATGGGGTTTACCTGTGCAGTACTGAATTTTGCTGAGAACAGCAGCTTTTCATGAAGCTTACAAAAACCTGTGAAATTCAGTTTTATCTTGGCACTGGTGGGGGGAGAGAAAGGATTTTTGTTTGAACAAAGTGCAGTTCTGAAGTGTGTTCTGCAAAGACGTCACTGTGGTGCACTGCAAACGCTGCCCCGTTATTCCAGGTGTCCCTTCAGGCACTCGGTGTCTCCACAGGTAGAGTGAGCCCTGTCTGCCTCATTCCTAAACCATCTTACTTTCTGATTATGGAATGTTTTTGACGTGTCTTAAAAAGCTTAGTGTTTTAAATGCTCCTGGACTGGGATGCTCTCGTGATTAACAAACCTGCCGTGATTAGCCCAAGTCTGAAATCTTTTCTCCTTTTCCGTTTGCGAACTGAAAGGCTTCATGCCAAGAGGAAAGCACAACAATATGGATATCTTCAGTTTCTCCAATACATTGCAGAAATCCTGTGAATAAATAAAAAGTGTTTGTAAACTCTTGGGGCGTGAGAAGCTTTCTAACATGTGGTGGCCACATTAGTTTTTCAGACCCAGAAGCAGCACAGTGCGGAGTGAAGCTGTACCAAAAGAGCATTTTTTAAAGCCTCCTTGTGATTCTTTGGACTTCATCATCCCAAGACTCATCTTTCTTGCTCACTTGTTATTGGCATTGAGGTTCATGAAAAGAAAGAAGCCTTGAAACAATATTTGACGTGAATAATATTTGTTGTAATTTAAGACTATTCCAGTAGCCAAGAGAAAAAACAACGACTACCTTTCTTATTGCACTTTGGACATAGCTGAAAACTGTTGTTCTTTGCACTAAATCAGCTTTTCTCTGCCTGCAGACAGTTTGTGAAATAATTATGCAGACAGTAGTTTTTTACACTGCATATGCACATATTCATGCAAGCAAAGCAGAGAGGAACAAGCACTATTAATTAAACTTAAATTAATTAAAAGTTAGTCTAGTATTTATTTTATTGAAAGTGGAGACTAGTATGGGAACATTGCACAATAAGTCCGAGAAACTCTGCTTAAGGACTGGAAAATTTGGAAAAGCATGGGCAGAGCACCTTCAGATTTTGATGATTGCCCATCTTCATTGTTCTTCTGGGCTCTTTCTTTGCTTGCTGAGCATTCTTTTTAGACCCAGTACTGCAGAAAAGGCAGGATTGCTTCATGCATCTTTCAAGCAAGACTGTTATCCAGACTATCCATGTTGTTGCTGCTGTTGTGGTGCAAGTGTGGTGGTGTCTGTGCCAGGTTCAGTTTGTGACCAGGTCCAGTCCCAGACCCTATGTTGTAACACCCCAACGTGCCCAGTTATTTCCCACCTTATGAGGTGGCAGCAACACAAAGAACTGTAGAAATCCATTCTATCCCTTCTCCAGTGCCTTCGTATCCCTAGGGAAAAACCCACCCCCTTTTGGGGAAGTAGGATTTGTGGTAAAGCAAAGACTGATTGCTCATTTTGACACATTTTGATCAAAGCAGTTAAAAAGTATTTCTTTTGCTTTGATGCATCTTGTTCTGAGTTAAAGGCAGATAAGCCCCAGGGTGTGCAGGACTTGGACCTAGTGAGGATCCAAGTGAACACTGGGTAAAGGCAGGAAAGATTCTGTTCTTTTTCAGTAAGTTTTGAATTAAGTCTCGGTGGAAACTTATGTCCTAGGCATCCCTATGCTGGATTTCACTGCTCCTTCGTTTCTCTTGGGGAGCTGCATGGGGAAAGCTGCCAGGGGGGCAAGGAAGTGATTGTAGCCTGTATTCACTTGTGAGATCACGTTTTGGGGCTTGGGGGAGCCAAGCTCAAGAAAGATGCTGATGAACTCCTACAGAGTGTCAGCAACTGCTTGGAGCCCTGAAATCCTGAGTATTCCCAAGCCAGAGCCTGGGAGCCCTGGGTTTGTCCAGTGCTGCATCACTGTCCCGGTGACCTCAGGGGTGGTTGTGCAGACAGTGGACTATGGTGGCTCCTGGGGGCACCAGCAACAGCCACAGGGTCCAGCAGGGAAAATTCTGAGTAGGTAGAAGGAGAAAATTCTTCCAGGTGAGAGTGTTCAGTCACTGGACTAGAGCCTGAGAGAAGCTGTGGACATTTTGATTGGGAATTTTCAAAATTCAACTGGACAGGGTCCTGAACAACCTTGATCTCAACTTGAAATTTTCTTTAACTTTCAAGTTAGCTGTGAAATTGGACCAGATGATTTTCAGAAGTTTCCTCTTAAATATTTCTCATTTTATCATTCTACAGTAAACAATTAATGATACAGCATCTTCAGAAAAACTTTTTCCTTCTACTGATCCAGGTCACCATGTGGTCCCACAAATAGCTGTATAAGCACAGGCATAGGTACAGTAACTGTGGCATGAAAAAAATAGGATGGAAAGAGGGACAAGTAGTAATCAAAGGAAGCCTCACACATAGGCTGTGATGCTGGACACATCAAAAGGGGGAGTGTGACACCAGGCACTCCTGGCATTTGTCCTTGACTTTGTGCCAAGAGCACCACTACACCACTAACAGTTTGGGGATCACTTCTGACAGACACCATGTGGGAGTGGGAGATCAGACTAAGATCATCCCGTGCAGTACTAATTGCTTAACTCTGGGTAAGCAGCCAGGGACTGAGAGCTCTGTATGGGAAGTCAAGGGTGTTGTAACAGATCAGTGCCATGTACAGAGACCAGGGTGATCAGCATCAAAACGTTGATCTTTGGTCCAAAAAAATCGAAATCATAATCCTGACTTCTGATAAATGTTTCCTTGTCACGATTCTATCATTGACACCAGTACTTATATCTTAATTAAAGCACAGTAATGTGTAATCCTATAGCTCTGTGTTTGAAAGATGGACAGAAAAAGTATTGCAGTAATCACATTTGAGAGGGGAAGAAAGCACATATGGAATGCACATGTAGGTAACTAGTTGGGGAGGCATGTTGAGATTCTTGCAGAAATAAGGAAATAAGTGAAAAAACTGTTGTAAATACTAAAAGCTAACAATTCCCAATATGAATCTTAATTATTTTTTTAAAAGGTAATAAATCAAGGGTGTGTGTTCAATCTTTAGTTTCATTCTTGAACTTTAATAAGGTTCAATGCAGGACATGTGGAGTCTTCTTGTAAGTAATAACAAGACTCATTAAAAAGCCTCCACAGTGACTGAAAATCATGGTTTCTGAAGTGTTCTGTTCCAGATGTCTTTCCTGGTATGCCCATGAGCACAGGCTACAACAGAGCAGTGCTGGGATTTTTGTCTGCCTGTGCTTTTGTCTGTTATGGGAACAAATGTTTGCATCTGGACAAAGGCTGCTCCGCTGCTGTATCTCAGGGAGAAGAGCAGGATTGCTCCTAGCCTTCCTATTAAAAAATAAACAAAAAACAACAACCAAAAAAAACCCCAGAACAAACATCTTTTTCCTTCATTTTAATTGTTTTCTAATTTTTAAGTGTATGATGGACACTTTCTTTCCTCCTTTTCCCCATTTTTCTCATCCCTCCCATCTTCACAGCTAAAGAAAGGCCAAAAAGAGGGTGATTTAGAAGAGCAGATGAAGTAGCTGTCTCCTGACCCAAACCTTTGGAATACTGGCAGTGTCAGGCCTGGGAACATTACACTTTGGAGTGGAGCAGCTCCTTTATTGCACTAGGACAGAACTGCTGTGGATTGATAGCTCTTCCTATCATCTGTGCTTTCGGGGTTTGACGTTGTCCCCAAAATTAGCAGTGCCAAGGGTGATGCTTAGCAGAATGACAGCTGAAAAATGCAACTAAATGGTTATTTATATCCATGTGCTGTCAAAAGTTGATCATTTCTTCTTCCTCCCCCAAACCAGACGGGAAGAAAATGAGTAGGTAGAAACAGGAATGACAGAGAGGCAGAGGATGATGAGTGTATGTTCTCCCATGTTCCCACTTCCAGTCTGTCACCCCTGCACGGCACAGCCGCTGAAGTCCCTGGTGCTTTAAGAGAGGACAGGTGGGGTTGGGTGGTTGAAGGAGGAGGTGATGTCCGTAGTAAGTCACAGGATCCAAACACAGTTTGCTCTTGGCTGTTGGTGGTTTGCTTTCCGGTGATTCAGGCCGTGGTCAGGCCCAGCCCTCCCATGTGCGTCCGTGAGTCTTTCCTGCTCACATCTTGTTTATCAGATAGTAAACACCAAAGATGTTCTCAGACTACTGTGTGTGTGCTGGGAGCAGCCTGGATGCTCCTGTAAGTGTCATTCCATACAGGATAATGTGCCCTTTCCCCCTTTCCCAGTTCTATGTTAGTAGCTAAGCCGTCACTCTCTTTTTTTTTTTCAGTATAAAACTGGAATAGGAATGCTGACTTCCTTTGCTATTCCTTAAAAAGTAAAACTTGTGAATAACAATACTATATAAAAACTGATTTTGTGTTCTCTTGGCTCCTTAGATAGAAAAAGAGGAGAAAACTGAAGGATTTGGGCTTTGGTGATGCACTTTTTGAGAAATGCATGATTTACAGATCTTGCCAGGTTATGGATATTTTTTTTCTCCTATATCCTCATCTGTTTTGCTTAGTAATTCCCAAGTCTGCACTGAACCTTAACATAGATTTTGATACTCAATGTGTAAAGGGTGTAAGCAATTTCAACTACTTCATTTCAGAGGAATTCTTCCAGAAGGGTCATCTCACTCCTCCTGAATGACAGATACGTATTTGTTTTATCAAGAGTGCTTATAAACACAGGCCCTCCCTTCCAGTTAGGGTTACTCAGGAAATCAGTTAATTAGTGATGTCTAAATCTTACTACGTTCAGTGAAAACACTCGAAGGGTCTGTGTCTGGCCTTAGAAATTGTTATTAAGATTTAGGGAACTATTTATGGTTGGTACAGGCTGGTATTTCCTGTAGTGGGAAAGATTATTTCATGGAAATCACCAATAAGGTGAAATTTCCCAAACAGCAGGAATAGTACTGATGGCATTCACACTGACAAGACAAATTACTGTTATGCTTGAGTTCTCCCTTTCTGCTGAGCTCCTCTGTAACCCCAGTCCCTGTGGAAGTGCTGCAGGGACAGTGCCACACTTGCTGCACGCCTGAGGAACATTTGCAGGCAGAAGGTTCTGCTCTGGAAGCTAAAAGAGCCGTTCAGAACATCAACTTCCCTTTGTCTTTGTGCACTGCTTTTGCAGATGAGTAATTCCACGCTCTTGTTTATCCTTCTGAAGAGGCACTTCTCGAGAGCCGCGCTTTTCCCATGCCGTGTAGTATTTGTGGAGTGTGGCCTTTGCTAACTGCAATCAAGAGAGGCCGTATAAACACACAAGTATTGCAAGTTGAACTTGAATTCTGCAAGATATTACCTAATGAAAACCCAGGAGCAAGATGGATCTGATCCCCAGAAGGCAGCGAGAGCCTCGCAGATAGAGGGTGAACAGTGTGTGGGGAAAGGGTTTGGTTTCCAGTTGAACTTGGGGGAGGCATTGCCTGTTTACAGCCTTGGTTTGTTGTTGGCGAAGCAGAAATGATGGTATTGACTGCTGTGAATTGCTTTGAGAGCTGTGGATAAACTGTGGGATGTAGGAGTGAGATAATACCGTTCTCCCAGCCCGTACAGTAGACTCTCTGCAGTTCCCAAGGGAGCTGACTAGGTTCACTCCTGGCAGCATTTCAAAAGTAAACAGCCGTTTCTGCTTCCCTCTGTATATCCCTGTCTGCTAGAAAAGATATTTAACATCAAGTACTGGAGTAGTGCCATTGTTTCCAATAGATGTTGTGATTAGCCCGGAGTATTTTGAGGGGAAGGTGTGCTACGAAAACTACTGAGTGAAGACAAGGGTTGGCCACGACTGCAACTGAAGATAATTGCCCTTAATAGAAAATGCAATGCAGTTATCATTTTTGTCCTGTTCCAGAGACTGATCTCAAATGGACCAAAAACTCTATGTTGACAAAAACATTTTAATTCAATACTGATGATAAGGGGCATTTGAGTATTTAACATCCCCTTCCAGTTTTCCAAATGTGCACTTAAAACTTCAAGAATTTCTGCAAAAGCTGGATTTAATAAAAAAAAAAAAAGACACATTTTATATTCTGTTTCCTTAGATTAAAAAAGATATAATTGTGGAAAGCAACGCAGCCAGAAATTTCAGCGTACCAAAACTTTGTTATATAAAATCAAGATGTAAAATTCCTGAGAAGCTCTTATTACCAGACAGCTACAGACAGTGACCTACCTATCAGGTATTAGAGCTTAACTCTAACTCATTTTTTATTGTCTTCAGCACTCCTTGAGGTTTTTTCACATGCAAAAAATGGAACAGAAGGTGTGAAGTGGTATGCTACGATTTGTGAAAGCAAGTTGCACAAGCATTTGGGTAGCTGTGCTTCGGGCCAAGCTCTAAATCAATTCAAGTCCAGATCAGATCATTCATGAATCACAAATCACTTCCATATGAGGAGGACTTCTCCGTGAGTCTGATAAATAAATCTCCATAATCAAAACCGGGACTGCCACTTGCCTGCAGTGGTGGTGTCAGAAGGAAGGGACAATGGAGGAGAGAAACTCAATTTTATTCACATTTAATGTTCTTTCAGACAGAACATTTTGGAACAGCAAGGACACTCTGCAGTATTTCTGCTGTTGCTGCCACACAGAGGTGTTTTTGTTGTCACACAGAAACTTTATTTAACCCTGTGAGGGGACTTTGTCTGCAATAAGGAAAATACCCCAGTGTAGGTGCTTTACCTGTAGGAAGGTATAGAGTGAAAATGCCAAGGACACAGATGGTCAGACAAGGACAGTGGCATGTTGTATTTATGGGCAATTACAAGAGTGAAGTCCCTGGAAAAATGCTGCTTCAGTGGAGTTACAGAAAAAAACCTGGCTTGGATGTTTTTTACAGTGTGTCTCAACCATAAATTCCTCCTTTATGTCAATTGAGCTGTCATTTTCCATGAAATCATAACTGGAATAGATGTAGTTGATTACAGTTGTGAGATGGACTTACTATTTTTAGGAGGGAAGGACTGCATAAAAAGCTATTTAATTAGGAAATATGTTATACTTTTAGTTTGGCACATTTCTGAAATTCCAAGGATTTTTGGCTTCCTGTAGAAAGAAAACTTCTGCCTTTTAGGCAAATACTGTGAGTGTTTGAACCTTTCAAGCTTTTTGCTGCTTATGACCGCTTTTGACAGATTGCTGGATGAGTTAATGATCTTAGATATCCTTAAATGCCTCCTTCAGTGTAAGCAGGTCATCGGGCAACAGAAAGTTCATTTACAAGTTTGTCCTAATGACCCATCCACCAAAGTTTATAATCATTCAAGGCAGTCTGCCTCTTTCTACCCAAATCCTCTGAAAGACCAGGGTTTTCTAGGGGAGGAAAGGAAAGAACTGTATAAATATGGGAGGATTTCACAGAAAAAAAAAATTAGGTACAGTTTGATTTAGAAGTTTATTTAAAAGAATTAAAATATATAGTGAGACTTCTTTTTGATCTGTTTTCTTAGAATTAATGTTTTAGTGTCCCTGTTGCTGGAATACATAAACTTTGAGTGATGTCACATAGGATTTCCTCTCCTTAATTATATATAAGGCACTTTTTTAGTGATGTTTAACCTGTGTTTGAGCAAGTTCTCTCTTTGTCTCTGTAAAAGATATACAGCAATGGGCAGCAGAATTGGGTTTTTCTGTGCAGTTTCAAAAACAGTGTTTTATATTTGAGAAGCTGGAACAAAGACTGGACAGTTGCAATACCAATCATATGATGCTGGTAACAGAAAACATGAATAAATAGTAGGAATAATGTCTTCCTAATGGGTTTACATCTACAGCTGATTATTTAAAAGCACACTTCAAGTGCAAACAACACTTCAAGTAAGGTCGATAATTGTTTAATCGTGAGGAATTGAGCTAATATGCACATTTGACAGAGAAACTGAAAATTTCCAGAAGAATTTTTCAAGAAAGTTATGTTTTGTACAGCATGAAATGTCCCTGTGGCTCTTAAGTGAAAACCATGCTTGACTAACATCTGAAGGCTGTTTTCCAGAGATGAAATCTGCCAACACTGGAATCTGCAGTAGGAGAAATACATGAAGCACAAAAAGCGGTGTGCAAGCTCTTCACTGTGTACAAACAGAAGAACACTTGAAAAATAAAAGCTGACTGACTTAGGAACTTTTGGGATGGCTGATGTCCTAGTTCATGCTGTTAGACAACCCCGTTATAAAAGTGATATTATAGATTTTAAAAAAAGAAAAAAAGCCATACCTTATTCAGGCCAGCTGAGGAGAGACACTCTTATCAAGAACGCTGGCAGCTGTGCAAAAAAAGAGTAAGAGTGTAGTGCAGTTCCTCTTGCTGCAGCAGAGGTGACAGATGCTGGAGGCCTCTCAGTTCAGACACTGAAGCTGTGCCATATTCTTTCTTCACCAGCATTTCTTGAAAATTAGGAACGGGGAGTGCGAAGCTCGTGTTTCTTCCAACAGGCAGTGTTTGTTTTGAAATTGGTGTTTTTCACACAGCGAGACAGGCACAGTAGAAGGAGTTTGGCAACAGGCATTGCCTTGTGAAATAAATGATAGTGCTGCATGTGGGGAAATAAAGGCTTTGGGACCTGTTTATGTGCACGTGACTGGTAAAATGTGTGCGCTCGGTTTGCTCTGTGGTGTTTGGGAGAACACATTTACAACATCGGCGAAATGAATCAGCCTCACAGTCAAATGCCCTGCTCAGGAATCCTTTGCTCCTGGCATTTCATGTCCCAGGACAGAGGCCCCAGTGCCCACACGGTCTTCTCTGGAAAGCACACGGTGGAACAGCTTGGCTGGGGCTCCGTGGTGTGCTGCCCTTAGGGACACGTACAAGATGCTACACAGATTTGTACCTCAGGGATTGGACACAAGGAACTGGGGTGTGCATTTCAGTATTACTGGTGCGAGCAGCAGTTGCACTATTGAGGCATTTCTGAGCAGCTCAGCACAGTGAACTCAATGTCCATTAATTTGTTTTCTGGGAGTCTTCCAGGGAATGTACCTTACCAGTGAGTTGGTTCATGCCCCTTGCTTGGTTTTCTTTGGGTTTTCCCCTAAGACTGCAGTTCCTCAGCTTAGATTAATGGTAATAACATGTCAGTGTTCTTCTAACCCTTCTGTTTGAAAGCATGTGTGGGGACTGGAATCAACCAACCTTACATTGTTTCAGGACAACCAATATGTGCCTGAATGCACAGGCAACCATAACCAAAGGAAACAGCTTTTCAGACCTTTCATATGCCCCAGTTCTCTTCTGAATCATCACCAGAACCACTCAGTTCCATGTGTGCCTGCTCCTCTACGTGGTGTTGTGTAGACTTCTTGTTTCACTTAGGCAATAGCTGACCAATTCTTTGCAAATGTTCAGAGAGGTACAGGGAGAGTTCCACCACAAGGCATTGATCCTTCACATGTTCTCTAAGATGACCAGAAGCACTTATTTAATTAGAGAGAAAAATGGCTTAGAACTGGGTCCACTGGGATCTTAACATAGACATTGGCTTTGGTCTTGCCCTTGTGTTAGTGTTTGCAATAAGAACAATTTGCCCAAGATCCCATAGTAAGATAGCAGAATCAGAACTCTGATCCAGGGGTTATTGAACTCTGATGAAGGATTTCCTCTCCATAAGTCTTCTTTTTTTTCTTCTCTGCTTCTCCAAATACAGAGTATCCAATCTCTTTGGAACTTCGCTCAAAGAAAGAATGTTAATCAAAGACAAACCTTAGGGTCTGGCACAGGTGTTTTGATTGTATTAATTTGTGATCAGATTTGTGTAAAGAAAGGTTTTACACTGAAGAATTCAAATTCTTAGGTTCAGTCTGGTTCTTAGTTGTAGTGTCTTAAATAAAACACTGAAAACGTGACCCTGAGCTGACCCGTGACTATCCAAATTGACACCAGAAGGGGATGTAAACTGACTTCATAGTGAAATTAATGGATTCCTCTTCTGTGATAGATATGGGGAAACAAAGTACAGATTTAAAAAAACATCCCTTTGGGAACTGCATCTTAATGGTATCAGGGTTGCATAAGCATATGCACAGTTCCAGGAATCTAATGGAGCCTCTGGGCTTTGATTTTGCATTTGCTTTTCTCTGGTTATGTGGCTCACCTCATGCACTTGCCGTTCAATGTATCTTTTATATTGCTACAACAGTTTGCACATTTATTTTTTAATGACAAAAGGCTCCAACCCTCTTCACATCTGCATGGAAAGAATTTGCATAGCTAAGGATCCACCCCTAAGGCAGCTCACCTCCAGAGCCATATAGATTGCCAGGCCTGGAACACCAGAGGGGAGCACTGGGACACTGAGGCATTTCCACATTTAGTCAATTCTTTGTTGGGGGGGGTGAGAGGAGTAATTATAAAAACAAGACCACTAAATCAAAATGAACTGTGGAAAAAAAATTACAGTTATTTAACTGATTGCAATAGAACAAATAATTCCTGGACAGGTATGGCAAAAGTACAATTAATGAAGCACGTAAATAGTCACTGACTCAAGGGAGTGGTGGTTCACACTCTGAAACAGCTTTAGCAGAAATGATCCATTAATAAATGGGATTGGTTGTCTAATGGAATTTCCATTATAACCAATAAAAGGAAACTCTCACGTTCTGTAAGAGTATTTCATTGTTTAACATACTGGCCCTTCAGTATCTGAATTACCTTGTCCATACAGGATTTTTACAAAAATATTTAAAGGAAAAACAGAGTCTGAATGTCAAAGACTTGTAATCAAGTTTTTGTTAAGGGGCTTGAACTTCAACCAATTCCATTTATGTTGCTGGAGGCATCTGCAGGAAGCGTGAGCCAAGGTATCCATTTACCAATGCCTGATGATAGCACATGGTAAAGGTATTTAGATTCCTAAAGTAACACAGAGGTGCAGCAGGAGTTTGTAGACCTATACATCTCCCTAACTTCTGAAAGTGGTGCATTCAGGAAATGACCAGCAACCTGCTCTGTTTTAAAATGGACAAGGATCACACTGAAATAAAACAAGAACTAATCCAGATCTGGGCAGGGGTGTTCCATGTGGACACTGGGGCCATTCTGGGCTAAAACCCAGTAAGAGCCCAAGGCTTCAAGGAGGTGTTTCCTGTGGCAGAACAGGAGCCGAGACTTGAACCTCACCTCAAACCTCTACTGAAGCTCAGTTGTGCTACCAACTATCAGCATGGATCTGCAGAGATACCTTTGAAGTGCACATCAAGGCACATCTGCCTTCTAAAGCACTGCTGAAAATCTTGGAAGTCAAACTGCTCTTTAAAATGTGCTTTTAAGCAAACAGAGAGTGCAATATGCTCTGTTTAACTTGCTTAGCATTTTAAATCTCTCAATCCTGACATTTTTTTGTAGCATAAAGCTCTCCAGATCAGGTTATATTTTATGCATTGTAAAACTCTAGTAGTGAAAACAAACACTGTTTCCAGAGTCATCTGTTTGCAATTTTGCTTGATTACTCTTCCAATAGATTTCAAGCTGAGGATTGAAAGATTTAACGTTCACATGGACAGAATTTGTTCCTTTTCTAATGATTAGCTTTAGCTACGTTATTCAGCCTTACTTATGTTAGCCTGCGTTTTGCTCTTATCAAGACACACGATTTTGTCTTCTTAAATCACCTTACATCAAATTGCCCTGACTGTCCTCAGCAATCTGTCACAGCAGAGTTATTTTTGTCCAGCTCTTCTGAAAGCCAGCTCCTAAAAACAACATCTGAGCACGTGTGAGATGCCGGATGCTGCCAATGGGGGATCAATATAGGGATGACATAACAGGATAAGGATCTACAGAAGAACTCAGCCCCCAGGTTTTGCAAGCATTTTGTGTGTGGGGAGCAGCAGAAGCAGCAGAGTGGTGTCCCCAAAAGCAGGCACAGGTACAAGGAGCCAGTTATTCCAATGCCCAGAAAGTGAGATGAGCTCTGGAGGAGGACGTGGCCCCTTCCACGCTCGTGTCAAAGCCTGAGGCTTTCACAAAGCCCAGCCAAGGAGTAAGAGGTGGAGGTGGTGGTGGAGACCTTTGTCTTCATGGCACTCACCCACTCGTGCTGAAACGTTGCCTGAAGGGCTTTGCTGTGACATAAATCCTGTACTTCTTGTACTTCCTTCTGTGAACACAGGGAACAAAACAGGGCTCTCCTCGCTCGCTCTCTCTCTCTCAGCCCTTTGCATCTGACAACGGCATTCACATCTCCTCTCCTTTGAGGCTAAAAGTCTTAAATTCTTTTAAGGCTCCCTTCCACATTGTTTTCCAGGCCTTTGGTCATTTATTGTTCTTCTTGCTATTAAAAACTGGAAACTGAACTTTTGTTAACTGGGAAATAGAATGAGAGCTGTGGAACCCTGACAGAATTAGAGCACATTTGGACATATATGGTTTTACAGTGAATAGAGTAAGAGCTGGAACTAATTTCTTTTACGAAAGTAAATACAAAGTTCTTTTGTAAAAGTAAATAGAAATGTCCTTAAAATATCCCAGACCAAGAATAATTCTGCAGTACACCTCACTATCCCAATGTTATATGTTGAAAAAGCATTTAATGCTAACTTCTGCAAATAATCCTTTTATGATTTATCACATTTTAAGAGTTGTTTCTTAGTTTAAAACACTTACTGGTTGTATATGACATTAATTCTGTGTATAATTTTTAAAGAATTGTATTTCAAATTAGCTTAACACCTTCTAGTTACAAATTCAGAGTAGGTAAACTGAGTCACTGAGAGCTGAGGAATATTAATGCTGACATTTTCTATAAACATATGAAATTAGGTAAAAAATATCTCATGGTTGTTAACTGTTCCCAGATGGAATGAGAGTAGTTCAATGCCAGAATCCAGCACATAGAACTTTCAGGTATATGCTTATGGCTTATGGATTTATTTGGAAATATCTACAGTAAACTTTAGGGTTTCCCTCTTTTGAGTCTGGTAGTTTGATATAACATTATTTCTCATTTCCATTCTTTGGTGTATTCACAATGGGCTGATTTTTACATTAAATGCACATTGACACAGTATTTTCAGCTACTGTGCAGAATCCCCAAAACCAAACCACTTGAAAGTGGATTTCCTGTAGAAAAAGACTGGATTTTAATTTCTTGAGGCAAAACCAACAGTAGCACCTGTAGCCCACTGCTCGAGGGCTAAATCTGCCTGCACGTCAAAGGAAGAACCCGGTTTGTTCATGGGGTTTGTCCCAGGATTAGGCCAGTTGATGGTTACATTTATAGCAAAAGGGACACAAAACTGCAGTGTCACTTTTTACACATAGTTATTATCATGGAGTGTTGTTACATATTCATAATTCTCAGACTGCTGAAGGAGAACTGTCAGTCTCTTGAAGAAGGCAAGTTTTTGTGTGAGCTGGATGTATGAATTCAGAGGGGAAAAAGTTTCCAGTTTGTGGTCATAAAGCAACACCAGGAGCATTAGATATTCCTCATAACAAAGCTTGATTTTTTTTTTTTTTTAAATCCCCAAAACTATACAGTGTCTTTCAAAAAAATACGGGAAAATAGTATGTGAAGTGGTTTTATAAAATAAATAATCTATTTTCTATAAATGTACAAAATCAGTTATACAGCAAGTAAGAAACTGGTACAAATGCAATAACTGAAAGATATATTTAATTTTATAACTGTAATAATTTATTTATGAAATATATCCACATATATATAAAATATATCATATGTTTTGGCAAAGAGCTCCCTTTCTTGTTTCAAAGAAAATCTATTACCACTGGTTTAAGCCCTATATAAACATTTGTACTGTTGATTTCTTTTCACTTCTCTTTTGGTCTCCATCTTTCTTCTTATAAAATATAATTTATTGTCAAGGAGTTATAGTTTAACCTATTTGCCCTGGGGAAAGTCTGCATGAAGGTCAGTAAACCCAAAAAAAAAAAAAATTTGTCACAAGTAAGGGATTTCCTCTCTTTTTAAATAATATAGAACAGGATTTGCAAAAGTTACTCTTTTTTCCTTGCTTACTCTTGCATCCTCGTAGCAAAAACAGGTCCATAATTTCTGAAGACATCATTGACATCATTGAGATTGAAAAATGTCCAGGGTTGGGTTTAATCCTTATTGCCAAGTTTCCAGGTTATTCAGTGATGTTGTTTCCATGAAGATAAACGTCATTTGTAGTAATAACAGAGACAAATGTATGAGCTGTGGATGGTAACGTGGACAGGGGCTTAGAACAGCAAATATGAGTTACTCTGATTGTTTGAAGCTTCATTTGAAGGTCCACAGTCCTACCTTTGCATCTTTAGGAAAATTCTTGGGGCTGAATAATCAAAGTTCTGTTCACCAACTACAGTGCATCCTTAAATAATCACTGTGTTTTTGAATGGAACTTTGAAGTGCAGGAATAATTTGTGCCTAAATTAGGTAATCTATTGAATACTCAATGTATACTCTTAAGTTGCTATAGTTTATAATATATTTATATTAGCCATTCATATTTATTCTGCATAGATACTGTCATTTAAACATCTGCCACGAAGTTACAATATGACGATTCAGGCTTGCATACATTAACAAGAGAAATATTTTGCATCTGTTTATTCTGAATGAGAACTCATGTAGAGGCAATCTCTCTCTAACTCCCCACACTCTCCAATTGCAGTTGCCTGCACAAAGCTGTGGATGGATTCCTCAGACACAAAGTGGAACAGCATGTTTCTATTGTACTCTTTTAAATCACAGAGGAAAAAAAAAAAAAAAGCTCCCTGAAACTTTGCATTGCTGAAGTTTGGATCTGCCTTTGAAGTTTTCTTCAATAGTGACACATTCCCTGCCAGTTCCATGATAAAGATTATCCTTTACTGAGACTCTCACGAGGGGAACACGGGACAAAGCTTCCTCATGCAGGTCCATGTGCCCTCAGAGTGGCACTGCTGAAATGGGAGTGGTGCATTGCTCAATTCTCCACTGGCATCGCACTGAAGCATCAAGTTTGTCCATCTCAAGGGAGAGTTGTAGTTTTAAGTTCTTGTTTCTGAGCTCCAGCAAATAAATGTTAAAGCTTTAAAAAAAAAAAAGACAACCAAATTGCTTAATATTCAGCACTAGCTGCCTGTTACCATCTCCTTGATTATGTGTACCCAGAGTGAACAGTGCAGAGTTGTCTGATTAGCTCTGCTCAGATAATCATAGCAATAAATCCAGCTTGAGGACTCCTAATCCAAGTGCTTTCCTTCACAGCAAAACATTTTGGGTACCAGTGTGACTTTTTTAGAAGTGGAAATATTTGAAACTGGCAGCCAGGTCCCAGTAATCTCTTTGTATCTGTTATCAAAAGCATATTTATTTTTCCCTTCAGATGCTTTTTCCACAAGGTTCTTTTCTGTTTCTTTACCTTAACAGTTCTAGTTTTACTGAAGCACTGCGTTGGGATGTGAAGCTTAAGTTGCTGCAGTGCTAAATGAGCAAAAACATGATAGACAGGAACAGCCTTTGCCTTAAAAAAAAAAAAAAAAAAAAAAAAAAAGAAAAAAGAAAAAAATATGTATTGGCTTATAGCCAAAGAATCCAACTTTTGAAGGAGTTAGATCAGCACAGGGAGGTTTTAGCAGTTCCGTGTGTAGTAAGGGTATTTTAAAAATAACATATAAAAAACCCCCAAACAAACAACTCCTGGGCCAAATTCTGCCCTTATTTATAACATACAGTTAAAACAATTAAGGATGCTGTAAATACAGAGAATATTTATGAGAAGTCACTACTTGCTTTCAGTATTAAACATCTGTAACTTACCTGATTGTTCAGAATCCTCCGGACTCTCTGTGCTACTGAATGAAGTTGTGTTCCTCTTCCCTGCACTGGTCTTTCTCCTCTGTCTTTTTCATTGATCCATGATTTCTGGAGAAGAGAGATTTTCCAAGTTTGCAAATGTGCTCTTGTCAAGTCCCCTTATGGAGCCGTTCATAAAAAGGTGATGTGATGCTCTTTGTTAGACTAGATAAAACATTCCAGAATAGTGCAGTATTCATCATGCCCCTAACTGGGCAGATCTGCTGTTTTCAAAAACACCACATCATAGAAAGGAACAGCAACATGAAAATTCCAAACAGCACTGGCTGGCTCTGGCCTCTTTCCTTCACCTGCTAAACTCTGAGGTGAGATATCAGTTCTCTCGCTTTTGTTCTTGCTGTTCACTCCCCCGTCCCACTGGAGGGGAAGTGAACAAGCAGCTCTGTAAGTGCTTGGCTGCTTGCCAGGGTTAACCCACCACCCTGGAGGGGGAATTTTAGTTAAAATGAATGTGTTTTTTAGCCAGTTCCATTTGGTAAGTGCAACCTGATTAATTTATCTCCGTGAAATAGTCAAATCGTGTAGACAGGTGGCAACATTGAGATACTCACCTTCTTCTGTCTTGCATTCTTCTGCAAAACTGCAAACACTGTTCATCCTGAGCATCCAAACAGGAACATCGAAATGAAGACTGGGAAGTGCTTTGATTCTGGCCTGTAGATCTTTTGCCT
This sequence comes from Myiozetetes cayanensis, assembly GCF_022539395.1. NCBI lineage: Eukaryota > Metazoa > Chordata > Aves > Passeriformes > Tyrannidae > Myiozetetes > Myiozetetes cayanensis. Next base: position 6,920,513 of record NW_026087400.1, read on the forward strand.
CTAAAGCTGCCTCTGTAGTTAGACAGTCCATATGGCACAGTCCTCCTGTTGTGAGTCACACATATTGTGTATTTTAGAAGCCAATTAAAATGATATTCCATGCCTTTTGTGTTTTAGTAAAGAGATCTATTGATGCAAAGCAATAAATAGTGGCACAAAAATCAAAACATACTTGCATAAGAAGTTGTGCCTGTAAAAGATCAGAACTTCTGCCCACTTAGCTCAGGCTTTGGGGAAGTTATAAAGTAGCAGACAATCAGCTCTACTGGTGGAATTAATTGGCAATGACACAGTCTAAAAAAAGACTGGAATGCCTAATAGCTGATACAATTACAAGCAAGATTATAGCTTATTTTACTCCTGATTCCTGTGTTGTGTTGGTCACCCTCCCCCAACGTACAGTATTTATTATGTCCAGTGCTGTGGCTGGTGTGAAGTGACAAAGGAGCTGTGCTGATTTCACCAGAGAAGTAACATCCATGATGTCAGTTGTGTCATCTTCATGATTCTGAGCCTGATTTGCCATTAATTTGATGGTTGAGACATGGAGACAACTGTCAGCATGAGTAGTTCACTCCATCATGTTTGGAACATGATCCCTGGAGTTGCAGAGGTGAGAAACTGCTGGATAATCTTCCCTGTATGTATCTATTAATACTTTCCTCCAGGAGATTGTATTCTGTATTTCAGCACACCAAGAAGTAGCATGAGGCAGCTCTCTGTATTTCCCTGCAATCTGGCATGCTTTGCTCTTTAATGGGTTATAGTCAATCACTGCCTGCTGACATCCCCAAAAAGAGTTGGATGATTTGGGCTGATGTCATAAATTATTCTCCTTCAAGTTGTTAAAGAATCTCAAGTGACAGCAGCTGTCCACCACATGAAACTTCTGGAGACCCATAAAAGCTCCTGTGGATTGCTAAGCAGCCCACAACTCCACAAACATCTAAAAATCTGAAGGGAGTCTCATGTTCAAAAGCAAGAAAGAGGAGTGAAGGGGGTGGGGAAAAAAAAAAAAAGACAGGGAAAAGGAAGTAAGAGTAGATGTAGAAGGGTTACAGAAAGGTTACAGAACAAAGCCTGAATAATCAGTTTGCAACCACTACCTTCACGTAGTTCTACTTCTTTCATTTGCTTTCATAAAAACATCATTAGGCTTTTAATGGGAAAGCTGCAAATTTTCCATTTTCCCACACACATGGTGGGCTGAAAGGCTCAGAAACATTATTTTCCTAATGTCTGCAATAATTCTGGTGTAACATCAGTACAGTTGATGCAAATCACTTATTCAAGCCTCTGTACATATGAGCTTGTCTTTCACAGCCAGAGCACACCTGTCAGAGTTAGATTTATCTTAAAATCATACTGAAGGATAGAAAATCACAAGCAATGTTTCTGTGTTAAGAGCCCACAACATGGTCCTTCTCCTCCAGATGCTGCTCTGCCTCACCTACATGCTAAAACTGTTGCATATTTTCCCTTTAGTCCTGTGCCCAGACACTGGGGAAGACAAGAATATGCATATTTGACTCAAAACACTTTAGGACTTGATTTTGGCCTCCCTTCTCTAACAGCCATTTAAAAAGCTTTTTGTTGTCTTTAGGATTAGGAGCGAGTCTCATTTTATAACTGAAGAGTATTAATGATTCCATACTGCCATCTGCTTTAGAATGATGAATGTTGAATGGCTAATGTAGGTAACTTCTGGCATAAATAATTGCTGTATGATTGGGGTTTTTTTTTATACAAATACTTTTTTTTTTTTTTAATTAAGTAATAGCTGGTATTTAGACACAGGACCTGCTCTCTAAAAAAAAGTTCCTTTATTTTTAAGAAATCCTGTATGAAAACTGTCTGGTAAAATTCTATTATTCAACTTCCTGTTCAAATTGAGACTGAAATAGAAAGATTAATATGGTGTGTGGTAGCCAAATGTGAAAGCCCTGTTTCACGACAGATACTTTGCCAGGGGTTAAAGAAGCTACTTGCAGCTTTTGCAGATGTCATCCCATATTATGCTAATAAGACATGAAATACTGCAGTATGTTATTCTCATTATTTAAAGTGGTTCCTTGTTAAAAAGTCCACTCTTCCAAAATATGATACCATTTTTTTTTTACTCTGATTCTCTAAGCCAGAATCTCTGTGGGACTGAGCTGCAGTTTGCCCTGTGTCAGAGGTTCTGCCTGAATAGCTGGAGAGGAAGAAGGGAACATGTTTTATTCTTAATTGCTGCAGTTTGCAAATTAATGGACCAACTAGGATTGCCATCAACTTTCAATTTCACATTAATGCATCAGTATGTGAATTACAGTGAGTGAGGAACGGGCCCATTACCAGTCTGCTGGCTTTTCTAAGAAACAGTAAATTCCAGCAAACAGGGAGGGGTAGAGAATATAAATTAATTACAAGTGATAAGAGCCATGAATCACAGCCCTAAGCAAAGGAGGAAATTGATATTTTAGATGCAGCTTCTGATCTTTGTAATGAGGTGCTTCATGCTCTGTGAAACACAGAATGCTTATAGGAGTGTGGTTCATAGCTTAGGAAATGTATGCAAGACCTTTTCATTCTCAGTGGCCCAGAAATACCTGCCAGTGCTCTGACAAGTGTAAGAATTACCTGGAACATCCAAGTGAAGTTTATATCTAAGCTAACGTGCAGGTTTGCCCATCAGAGATAGAAATGGAATAATGCTTCTGATATGCCCGGTTTTGATTTCTAATCCAAAAATTCAAACCCAAAACAGAGATACCTTAACAGCAACCCAGATTCTTTGCAATAGTGTTCAGAAAGAGCCAAAAAATAGAGATGTTTTACTGCCTGTCAGTTCCTCTGATACAACTCGTAAATCACGTTTAAGCAAATGTCAGTTTGTGTATAGTTATTGTTCCAGGAGCTGAAAATATTTCAAGTTTAGTTGTTTCAAGTTAGTTCATGCCTCTTTCTCAGCACTTCAGAGGTGAGAGGAGATGCTGAAGAGATTCAGTTGAACAGGTATCAGAAGCATTTGCCTGGCAGCTTCTTCATCTTAGATTGTTACATGTGATTAATGAATGCTGTTCGTTTTCTGATTTTTTTATGGTGCTACTGGATTTTTATTATTTTTGTGGTGTTGCAAGGCTCAGGTACAAAGTGAAGGAGAATCACAATTTCTACACATTGAATGGGAATTATTGTCAGCACGTGATTGTCACCGAGCACTTGTGTGGCAAAAAGAAGTCTGTTTGCTTTCTGTTTCAAATAAGGCATCTGTTTTCTTTAGTCAGAGCTTGAGGACTTTAGTACACCCAGAGCAGTTTGTGTCTCCTCAGTGAAGATGAGGATCAGTTGGAGTGGGGCAGAGGGCAATTTGTTGGCTGGCTACCTGCTCCAGGCTTCTGGAGTTCCTGAACAACCAGTTCCCTTACACTGTATTCCTCGTGCTTATGACCCAGTCCCTGGCCAAAGCACTGGCTAAGAGCCATTTCCAAACTTTTTTTTGGGGGGGGAAAAAAAAAGATAAAATTGGAATTTCGGACCTTTAACTCAGTAGGCAGCATTTCTTCCTTTATGTGAGAACAAGCTTCTCCTGAAATCGTTGTCCCTGTATAGAGCTGCGTTTCCTTTATCCCTTTCTTCTCTACAAAGTGGAGAAGGAGCAAACCTGGGCAGTTCTGGATCAGCCTTTCCAAGGTAGTGCTTTGAACTGGTATCTGATTGGCAACACACAAATCTGTGATTTCTGTGGAATTACTCTCTTTTGTGGAGTTAAGGATCATTACTGCAGCAAGTGAAGGGGGTGCATGAAAGTCTGCTCGCTCAGTTGTAAAGCACTTAGAGAAAGCCTGAGTTCAAGGAAGTAGTTTCTTCCTGGGCATAAGTTATTTGTTCTTTATTTTGTAAAAAAAATGCTAACACAACTCTCCAGTACTTGGAATTATTCCATGAGTTGTAATTATGATTAGTCAGTGCAACAGATCTGTTAGGTGAAGATAATTCTGTGTACAACAGAGCAGCACAAAACTAATGAAAGCACAGTGTGCTCTTGCCACCTGAAACACTTTAGATTTCTGCGGTGAAAAGAATACACAGCAATCTTTAGGTCAGAAAATGTTCCTTCTAGAATTTTAAAAGAAAAAAAAAAAAAGTATAGATCTACAGATTGGATAACAGATGCTGAAATAACCTAGATTATTTCTCTACTTTGTGCCCATAAAACACAGTCATAAAAGCTGTCCCCCAAAAGCCAGCTAGCTCTTGAAGCAAGAGTTGGCCATTAAATTTACAGAAGTAGGGATTTTTTTTTTGTTGAAAAAGACAAAACTACTGGGTAATAGTGGAACAGCCATTCTGAACCAGGGATATCAGGGAAAATTTCCCACAGGAGCAAACTGCCCACTGAATGATAATTGCCTTCAGGTCAAATTGGGAAGCATGATTTGCCTAAGTCCTGCTGTCCCTCACTTATAGTGAATTCAGGCAGACAAGTCTAATTGGTTTATTTTAATTTTTATAATATGTGGTTGAGTTTCTCATGCTATGTTATAATTGACCTATGAGCTGCTATTATTTTCTACTTTCCCAGCCTCTTAAACACAGTAGATACCTCCAGGGCACTGGAGAGTTTCAGGCAAAACAAAGGGATAAGGGGGTTGCAGCAATCATCTTAGATGCTGTGATTTCAGCATTCAGCAATATATTTTCTGGCCTGCATCCAGGCCAACGAGGCTCCCAACAGTCTCCAGTGTTTTCAGACAGTCCTAAAATGTATGAGATCCCTGTAAGGACCGCTGAGAACAAAGAACACAGAAAGGAAGCAACGTTTACCATCCTCCAAGTGAAACAAAATGAAAAGCTGCTTGGGGGAAATAACAGATATTTCTGTGTATGCTTTCATATGAAGCCACTGCAGTATAATATTGTGTAGCTCTATGGATGAAGAGATCATTGGCTGCTCTGAAAGTTGGCTCCAACTCTTTCTGTGACAGACATCATTTTTTAAGAGTGTTCACAATCAATGTACCTCCCCTATTAACCCTTCCTTATCATCATTATTTAAGAAGTAAAACACCTTCTTCAAAGAAGTGTTTTTGTCATCCTGACCACGTGCTCCATTCTCAGAAGCTGGACTTTTTCTGAGTAGCTTTTTACACTTCAAGTCATTTTCAGAGGAAACAAACCTTTATAGCCACACCTTTCTTCTCCACAACCTCAATTTAGTAGTAGTCAGTAAACTGACAATTTCACTGACCCCATGAGTTCTTTGATTTCCCTCACACTGGGGATTTCATGGTACCCAAACCAAGTCCTGTGAGAATCTGGAGGCTTTTTATCTCTATCCATCCTCCTCCTGTAGCTGTCAAAATTATGTTACATGTTTTCTTTTTGAAACGTGATCAGAGCAACATCTGAGTTGCTGAGTGAAAAGCTGGGGTACATTTCTTGAGGGAAGCAATATGAAGCACAGATTGGGGTGAGAGGTGTCCATTAACACCCCAAATCCCCAGAGGGGCTGGGTAGAGCTCACCTGGCTTAATAAACTGAGCCACTGTTTCACAGAAATACCTCTCCCAAAACAACTCTCAGCATATCCTTCAGTACTTCATACCCATCCTAATCTGATCCCAGTTCGGTGGCAGGATATATAATTTTTAGTTTAAGTAAATAAGTAAAATTTGGTGCATAGTTTTCTTACTGTCAGGCCCAAACTTCCATCGTTCCTTTTCTCCCTCTGACTGGCAGGGGGTATCATTAGTAAGTGGTTCTAACACAAAACCACTGTGGTAAATGCCAAAAGGCAGAACTGCTGGGAAATAGGGATTAAAGGCATCAAGTGAAGTGTCAAATGGTAGCTTTTCAAACTAAAATTCAGAGTGCTTACTGCTGAAGCCGCTCCAGCAGTGCACACAAAGAACACACACTAATTCATGTTTCTGCCACTCTCTACAGCCTGTTTAGTTCAAAATCCACCACAGGTTTCAAAACAAATAAAACGAAAACCTGGGGGAAAATAAACACATGGTGTTAAAATGTAAGACTGATGAAAATGAGTGTGGTTTGACAGCCCTCGAGACTGTTTATCCTTAGAATTAGACCAACATGAGCAGCAGTGGGGAAATCTCAAGGCAGTGGCCATCAGTGTCTCATCCCTGACCCCGTGTTCTGCAGGGCCAGCGCCTGCAGGGATGTGGGATTTTTAACTGCAGAGCCAAATCCTTTCAAGTCTTTCTGGATACTGCTGTAAAATATCCATACTCTGGGTACTGTAAATAAGCTTTACAGGGAGACTAAGAGGATAGATTCTTCTTCTAGGCCGAGGAGGGCGTGCAAGCTGAAATGTGCACATTTCAGACAGTAAGACACTGAAAGTGGGAAGTCAGTACACAATTTAAATATGCAAGAATAACTCTTTGAATAAACAGGCCTAAAAGTCAGATCAGTTTGTCCATGATAAAATATGGCAATTACAGCAGAAGCCTGTTACTATGTTCAATAAATCTGTTTGAAATCTGTTTTGTGAAAGACAAATAGCTTTCATTGAATATGTGGGCAGTAAAGATTGCAAAATCAGGGTAAATTTCATTCAGAAAAATAAAATCAACTCAACAGAAGATGTATCACTTCACTTTTGGCACTTGGCTCTGATGGTTAACCATGTGCACTGTTTAGCTTCCTTGTTTGAACTGCCTGGCTTGCAGCCACTGTTTTATCATCATGCCTTTGGCTACCAGGTATTTTCAATCTGATCTAAAGTTTATAACCACCTGCTTAATTGTTTTGCTGAACAAGAAATCTTTAGCCATGTACTTTTATTTCCAGTAGAATACAGGGCGTCATCTATACATATTTAATGATGATTATCCAAAATTGAGGTAGCTGTAATACTTTGGAATATCACCTAATGCCCATAAGGATGAAATGCAGTCACCAGTGAGGTGCAGGTAACAAAAAGATGTTGTGAAGGAAAAGTCAGCCAGCAGAGCAGCAGTTAAAGCAGGAGTGACCAATGGGTGGCCTGAAGTCTTTTCTGTAACAACATCCCAAGAAATCATCTCTACATGTGAGTAAAGCTATGAGTGAAGCGATGATAGGGCACACATTGTTCCCATTCTAAGATGACTTTCTGATGGCAACCTAAGCTAGTAATGAGCAGAAATCACTGACTTGTAACTGTTGGAGAGCTGACTGCCTGTGCAATCGGCTGGTGTCTGTTCAGCTTCTGACAAGTCGCGAACAAACCCATCCGTCATCACCTCCAGGAGAGACCAAAACAATTCGAGTGTATGAAAAGCCTTTCTCACCCCATCCCATGGTCACCTTAGGTCAGGAAAACACATTTCTGTTGGGAGCTATCTGGAGCCAACCTAGTGCTAAAGGGTATCTGACCTTCATATGTTACAGAAACAAATTTATTAAGTGACAGAACATCAGGTCCTTTCAGTGTCACCATGTGGTCACAGACCACAGAACACTCACCAGATCCTCTCCAATTTATCCCACACAGAAAAGCAACAGATACAAGTCAGCTCCTGCTCATGTCCTTCCACACAGGAAATAGAACATGTGTTAAGTACAGAGGATCAGAGCAGCAAACACAGTGTGAGATCAAACTCTTCCTTTCCCTTTGTCCATCCATCCAATTTTTCCTGATTCAGAAATTCGTGTAATTGGCAGACAGAACTCTTAGATCATCATGTAAGCTGGTGTGTACAATGTGGTCACAGAATTTCAATTCAGTTACTCCTCTCTTGAAAATAATAGCAAATACTGAAATAAGACATGTCATCTAGAAAATAAATACACTTTTGCTTTGATTTAAACCATTCAAAAGAACTGTTCTTATTTTTGGTGCTTAGTTTGAGTGAGGAATTGTCCTTTGAAAATGGTCTGGATTAGTGCCATAAATTCTCATTGTAGTTTTATTTTAGAACTGAAGACCACTTGAGTATCTGATGCTGTGCCCTCACAATAGCACTGCTTTCTTAGGAGTTGTCAGCTTTTATCTTTTACTGATCATTATGAGCATCCCTGATGCTGCACACAGCAACATTAATGTAATTGAACCACATGTTGCTGTCACATGCACAAGTTCAGTTCATATTGAAATACAGAACCCCTTTGAAGAAGTGCAGATCTAAATGTAGTCATCTACATTTTCTTCTTTAACTTACAGAATTAAGCATCAAGTTATGTCTGTATTGCATCAGTGGGTACTGTTTAAAAAACAATTCATTCTTCTTTAGATTGTGTCTGTAGCTATAGATCAAGATAAGCATAATTAATCACTTGACAAAAAAATACATTGCAAACTAATTCCTGACTAATCAATCTTATCAGTGAGAACAGTTTACCACCTTTTAATTGTCTTTGTTATGCAAGCTTTGTCTACACCACATAATTGCATTATTCTGTTCTGACTTACCTGCCTTTCTCTAGGTCATCTTCTTTTCCACTTAAAGCTCCCACTGTTCCCAGCATAAAAGACTCACTATGTCAAAATAACACACTGATGCTCTTAGTGGTCTGGCCTAACAGCAGTGGTTCAGCACAAGTATAAAGCAATACTTAAAACATGTGTGCAGAGATAATTTCTCTCTTAATTGGCACAAGCTGCAGGGAGTCAGAAGCTCCACACTCTGCAATTTTGTGCTTTTCTACAACTGTGCCCCTGCTGATCTAAGTGATTTCTCAGCAGGGATAGGAATAGACCATCTATCATCACTTTGCCTCCAACAGCTTCACTAAAAACTTCAACTGCTTTTCCAGAAAAGGAGGAGTGGCCATGACTAAGATTTGGTTTGAATGTATTACAACAATGCTTAACAGCATCTCCTGTTGGGAAAAGCAGAAGAAACCAGAGGAGGAAGTAAAGTTTGCCCTTGAAGTATGGAGGCAACAGTAATGTTGAGAAAATATTAAGGAATTTTTGTGGGGAATGATAGAAATGATAAGTGAAAGAAATAAATTGGGAGAAAAAAGAAAAAATAATAAGCAATTATAATAATTGATGTAGGAAATAAAAAGGTAAGTATATGAACAAGAAAAATACCAGAATCAACAGATGTCAGGAAAACTTCTCCAAACTTTTAACACTGTCTTTCTCACTATGTATTTGATCCTCAAAGTTGCATTGGAGCCAAGTTTTTAATAAATATAAGAACTTCCAACAGTGTGTGTACAAGAGCAACATAAAAGCCCCGTTTACAAACATGTTGCCAGTCTGCTCAGATCCAGGGATTACTTCCAGTTAAAAGCAGTGATGTAACCTGCTCGGGATATAAAATTGCAGAAGCAGGCCTGGTTTCCCTCATTCACATCCAGAAGTACCTTTTGACTTGCTGAGACATTACTCCAGGTAGGACACCAGGGCAGAATCAGTGCCTGTTCATTCAGACACGGGATAGGAAATCTTAATGCTGCTTCTGTTGCACTGAAAATGTCTGACACACTTAGTTCAGTGACCACCTCTGCCCTCACACATGAAAATATTCCTGTTTCAGTCTAAAGGAAGATTTGGACAAGTACATGGCCTGCACACAGAGCTGCTCCTTTCACTGCTCACCTTCCTCAATCAGACCAGAAACAGCGTGAGGAGCAGGACAGCAAAGCTGCCCACTTCAGACACACACACACTCCAGGAAACTCAGTCCCTACTGGCCTAATTCCCTACTTTCCACCATCATCCATGCACTCTTTACCAACCCCCGAGGGCTCCCAGCATCCCAATTCACCCAGTTCCAGCAGTGTTGTTAGGCTATACAAGTCCATGTCTTTGGAGCACAGTAGCTAATACATTCTGTATATTCTGTGTGAATATTTTGTATTGACATTGAATGTATTCATTCCATAGTTTGCACAGAAATGTCCAGTCACATAAAAGTTATGAAAAGATATTTTCCTAGGACTCACATGAAATTATTACAGGTTAATTTATACCCAGTGGGGGTGGACTTAACAGAGCTGAGAGATTTGCTGCTATTTATGTACAACTGACTTTAGTTAAGCAAGCAGAGCCTTAGAGCCCCAACTGTATAATATATGGGTTATTATACATATTTCATTGCTAATGCTATAGGTATCACTAAAACATTAGATACCTCTATTTCTATTTTATTTTTGTTCTTTGTTTTGTGATGTTTGCACAAAACTTTCAGGTAGGAAAAAATTCTCCACATCACTGAATTGATGCATACTAAATACTTTTCCCACTGGAATGAAAATTGTAATTCCTGTAGACTTAAAACAGGGTATCCTAAAGGAAAAAAAAAAAAGAAAAGAAAAGAAAAAGAGGAGTGTGTGTTTAAAATTAGCAGTGGTCTATTTATTCAGTGCGTAGGGGAAAAGGAATGTCATTCCCCCATTTTCACTGGTGAGCTCTGACTTAAATTTACTGAGTCATAAATATTTGGCTAAAATAACTCTATGTAATCCTGGGGTGGATTAGTGCAGGTATGGAACTCAAAGAACTGAATGACTTGTGTGAATACATGATACTTACAGGTTGGTAGAAGTTCAAAAGACGTCATCAGACATGGCCTCTGGCCAAGACACACATGTGAATTTACAAATTAAGTGCCCTAAATCCCATTTGACTTAACCTATTTTACTGCTACTTTTTTTTTTTTTTTTTTTAACTCCTTTTGTTATTTTAATTTGATTAAAAGCTTTGCAACTGATTCAAAGGCAGATCTTAGTACAACTGTTCCCAAACTTTAGTCACTGAGGTACTTGATGGTGTGTATAGAAGTTCTCAGTCATACAGCCTGAAGAACTTGAATTCCTAAAGTAATTTGGTTTGGGGTTCATCTGATCCTGATTATTTTTTTACTGAACTGATCACTGTGGTTGCTTCAGGACTGAAACCTAATAGCCTGTGAGAATCTACAAATCCTTAGGTCTGTTGTAGTTATTCAACAAGACAGGATATATACAATGGTGTAGAAGAAGGAGGCCTCAAACCATTGGGATGTAGGCAAAGTGTCACCCTTCCTGATGATTTCTTGTCATTAAGCACTGTCAGTACCAGACTCCGCTTTTCTGCACGTGTGCTCCACCCCCACTGCCCTGTGTGGTGCTCCCAACTTCCAATCCATGGGAAATGCCTTCAAAAACTGGTTTTATTATGACCTGAAGCATAATGATGACTTATGTTTGCCATTCCACAAAACATAATTGCAAAAGGCTTTCTTTTGTAACGTCTTAAAATCTGGTATATTGAATGTTTTTTTTTTTTTTAAAAAAAAAAAAAAAAAAAAAGAAGAAAATCATTATTTTAACATGCCGGTATTTTTCCATAATAATTTTTATCCAAACCAGTACAGTTGAACGTACAGACAATCACACAGTGTTCTTCCCTTCCCAATGAGTGGGTTATTAGGAACAGATTTCTCCTGGAAAATACCCACTGTTCCGGTATTTCGTGCAGGCTGTGCCCAGCACATGGATGGTACCCGGACGGCGGGAGCGGGAGGTCCCGGCGTCGGGGGCTGGCGATGCCCGCCGTGCCCCCTCCCGGCAGGTGCCGAGGTCACCGCGCTCCCGGGGGCTCGGGGGGGCTGCCCGGGCTCCCTCGTCCCGCCCTGACCCCACCGGGGGCGGCTCCGCCTCCGGCTCCCCCCGCCCGGGCCGTCCCCGCGGGGTCCCCCGTGGGGGATCCCCCTCCCGCTCCTTCCCTCCCTCCTTCCTTCCCCCCATCCCACCGCCGCCGCCCCGCCATTCCCGCCGCACTCACTCGGGGGTGTTGATCCAGATGATGTCGAGGTGGCAGTAGTACACGCACTCCTTGTCCTTGTAGGTGTAGCAAGTGCAGCGCCGGGCCCGCGGCCGGAGCCCCCCGCCCGCCGCCGCCGCCGCGCTCTCCTCCCGCTCCCGGTGCGCCGGGTCCCCGCCCGCGGGGAGCGCCGAGCGCGGCCGGGGCAGCGCGGACCCTGCGGGGAGGCAACAGCAGCGCTCAGCTCCCGGAGACCGCTCCCCGGCTTTGCAACAATCACCCGAACCACCCCCGCTCCCCCCCTTCAGGAGTTTCAGGGGTGCTTAAAGCACCGTTATGTTTGGGTTTTTTTTGCTGCCCCACAGGGGTGCCTCGCTAAAGCCAGCGCTTTTGTTTCGAACCTACGTGCGGCTAAATGATGTCTTTTTGGAGTCTGGTTCTCTACCGCGCGCTCCCGGAGTGGGCTGTTGCTTCACAGCCTTTTGGAAGAAAAAAAAAAAAATACACACACACACAAACCCACCCAGCCTTTCTTTGTGTGCATGCGTGGAAGTGGCAAAGAAAGAAAGAAAGAAAGAAAAGAAAGAAAGAAAGAAATTCGCGTTACCTGCAGTCGACGTAATCGTAAGTCCAAAGAGGAACAATAAACCCAGCTCCATTAAACCCAAATTGCACGCTGGTTAACTGCAGGCAAAGGTGAACTGCAGGGGCGACTGAACCGTTCCAGGAGGAATCACTTCAGGTTGGAGGCAGGGAATATCCTGGGGCTGGCGGCGCACGCTGCTCCCCGGAGTTAGTTCCCACACAGAGGTGTGATTAGCAGTTCTCCCTTGCAGTTATTTTCCTCCAGTGCAGGCTTAGTCCTGAAGGGGAGAGAGCGTTGTCAAAAGAAGGGAAGATCCATCGCTTGGCTTTTCCCACACACACCTCCCACCCCACCCCCCAGTCCGATCAGAAAGCGGAGCTGCTGTTTTCCAGCTGCAGACGCCTCCCACCCGGACAGCTGCCGGCCTCCCCGGGGCCGGGGGCGGGCACGGCCCCGCTCCCGCCCCCGCCGCCCCCGCTCCCCACCCGCCAGGTACAAGCAGGGATAGAGCAGCACATCCTCCCGGAACAGCCCGCCCGAGTTGCTAATGCTGCTCCTGGTTCCTCGCTTGTCAATGGTCTGATCCTGTTCTCCGTATCTAATTCCAGGAGGAATCATTTGTGTGATGAAAACGCAGCGTTTTGACTCAAAACTGGGCTACGGCTTTTTGGAATTGTTTGGGGCTTTTTTTTTTTTTTTCTCCCCGAGACTCTCAGTGATTCCCCAGGTGAAATTAAGGCAGCAATTTATTAATACTTTCATTTCTCCAGTTACTTATGAGCACCTCTTTGTGGACAAACCTACCTGGAGTGTAACACTAAAGGCAAAAGGGGGTTTCATATTGCGTGAAATACCTGATAGCTGGGCTTAGAAAAACACTTCTGCATTTGGCCCCATTTTCTACTGTAGTATCAGCTCTTAGGGGATAAAAGGTAAGGGTTTCAGGGAATTGGCTCTATCTTTTCTTACAGTAGTATTTGTAGTATATCCTGTTATAGGAAACATATGTTATAGACAGCACATGGAAAACAGTTGCAAATTTAATTGTGGATATTTTAAATCAAAGCACAGTGTTTCATTTAAGAATATGTCAGTACTAATAGAAAGATCTGCAGCCAGAATTTCTGTCATGTATCACACCAATTTGACATAGTCACTAAAATCTGGTTTGTGAGTAGAAAAGTAGTTACAGGATCACCCAGGTTACATTATCCATGTTCTCTACTGCCTCACATTCTTCTCCAGCCCTGCCCCCAATTCCAGCTTCTGGTGTGGACTATCCAGTAACACTTGCCAAAAAAAAAAAAAAAAAAAAAAAAAAAAAAAAAAAAAACAACCTCATTAAGATGTCATGTTTTGTCAGTTTGTCAAACTGCCTTCTGTCAGTCTCTGAAGCCTGAGAGTTTTGTGTGAGAGCTGTAGTTATACCCAGCTAAGAACAAGAACACGATGGTCATCACACAGGGTAATAGCTGGAAAGTTCCATTGTCTCAAATTTTGCTGAGACCACAGTTCTCTGTGGAAACTTAAATTGCTCTTGTTTCACACAATTTGTGCAAATTACAAGATTTTGGAATATAAAATTGAAATGCCAGAAGCATTAATTGTGCCCTGTCTCTAAAACCCAGGCAGAACCCACAAGACTTAAGGTTTGTACCCTCTGCAGTGAGTGCAGCTCGTGAGGACATGTGAGTTTGCTCAGGTACTGACAGCATTCAAGCACTGAAGCAGAACTGTGAAAGCACCTTAGGAGATTTTAGTTCTGCTAACTTTAAATAGTTTCAGTACAGTTGCTAATTTGAGGGAAAATAGAGCCCATGTAAATGACTGAACTCAGCATTATATTGAAGTTCATGCTGGAGCTCAGAAAGTAAGTGCTTCCTTACCTTTGAGGATGAGTAGCTGCAGTGACCTGAATGTTTGTACCGTTTGCTTTGCTGGACTGTGGGTTTGTGTAAGGTCAAGTCATGCTCTCCAAGCATCAGCAGAGTTACAGTTTGGCTTCACAGTTGTATAGGTGCTCTACTTTAAAAAGTACTGTGACAAAACCTCCTGGAAAAAAAAAGAATTGAAGTTATTTGCACTTCTTATACAACTAGAAAAATTAATTTCTCCGGATCAGGAAGTTCTAGATATCGTACTCTCGTGCTGTTGGATTGATTTTGACAAATGCTTATGATTGCATTTTAACTTATCTGGGGGAAAAAAAAAAAAAAAAAAAGATTTATTGTTCAGTTACTGTGTAACAGAACTCTCTGCAGTGAGTAAGAAGTACTGATTACATGTTGTGGGTGTGACAAGTAACAATGGCATGAGTAAATTCTGATTTGTGGATTTAATTTTCTTCATTGCAACGGGGTGGTTTTTTAAATACTGATGTAACATTGTCATAGAAATTGGCAATATATAACTGTATCATACATATAGGTGCATTACAGCAAAGAAACAGTTATGTTGTATGTGAATTGTTTTAACCACATTTTCCCAAAAAGCACTGTTCTATTTTTTAAACAAGATTGTGAAGGCCTCTTCTACATTGCTCTGCTTTTCCTTCCATATGCTATTTAATCTCTGAAGAGCCAGGGGAGACCATATCAGCACTGATACTGAGTGCTGGGCAAACAAAAGAAGTAATAAAATATATTCTGAAATTATCTGTCAGGGTTCAGAAATTAAGAAGGGCAAGGGTTTGGTCAAATGACCTCATATAAGCTTTAGAAGAAGATAAGACATAGACTCTACAGGAAGAAAGACTGTCATCAAAGGAATTAATTCTCCTGGATACTGTAGGTCTGGTTCACATTTGCATTGATTATCAAGTTATTTGTGTCACACATTACCTAATGACTTGAGAACTTTTTGTTTCATAAATACAGGAGTCTCAAAGCAAGAACCGTGGTTAAGCAAATAGCAACAAAATAAATTTTAAAAATCTCTTGAGTTTGGGTAGTACTAAAACATGTCTGGGTATCAGCGTCAGTGATACTCACATGTGATGCAAAATGGTTTTGTAAATCTATTTAAGGATTATGCTTTCATTTAGTTAAAGAGCAGCAGCTATTGAAGTGGCAAACAGAGATTGCAAGCCAAGAGATCTAATTCATAGTATTTTTCATTTTTTCCTTTAAAATTCTTTTAACTTCGTAGTTTCCTTTTTCTGTTTCAGTTTCAAGGTCTTTATGGTGGATGGGTACTTTGCATAAATCTTGAGAGCCCTGGACAAAATGGGTGGAGTTAATCCTTCTCTTTATAGCTTCTAATCTTCCCAGCTCAGACATACTCCTTGTCCTTGTGCAGGAGCAGCCTGGCAGTGCTGTGAGATCCAGCTCTACTTTCCACAGACAATGGGAATTCCCCACTCCTGGGACACTTCCTCATTCTTAGGGCCACCCAGGCAGCTGAAGGAAGACAATCAGCAGATCTGCCCTGTTGCCGGGTGTAAATATTGTATATTTGAGAACTTCTAATTGACTGAAGGGAGAATATATCTTAGGGATGAGGTCAAGGCTGAAGGAGTCCTGGAATGTGGAGCAGCTGAAACAGATGATGTTAAGGAAAGCAAGCTCAGATTCCAGATTTTATACATGAAAACCCCGGACTGCCATTTCAATTAGGAACATAATCTTGGGTTTGTTTAGTGCTTCTCTGCCCCTTGTATCCCTACTTTATACATACCCTCATGTGATTGTGGAGTAATCAGAGACCCCAGCAGTAATTCCACAGCATTTAACCTTCATCGTACAGGTGACTACACAAAGCAGTTATGGGTTATAAAGAAGTTCCAGATGTGTTTAAATAAGGTTGGTTACTGAGAGAAACCACTTTAAAAGCCAACCTTCTAGGATGTATTTACACTAGTAATAAAGCCTGTATTTAAAAGGTAGTGTAGAGTTTCAGCAGCAGTGGAGAATTTTTTGGCTCTGATATCTATTCTTACAGCCTCAAGCAGGCCAAGAGGAAAGCCTGATCAATACAGATAGGGTATCAAGTAAAGACAACCAATCTATCAGTTTATGAACTATTCGTATCTTTTTTTCTCACCCTCTTACTTCCTTCTTAATCACAGTGTTCTTTAGTGTTATTGAAAGAAAAGATCACCTTAAGCTGCAAACACTGTGTTTAGTAGCACACTCTGCATCACTCTCACAAAGCAGCTTCATAGTGGTGGCTGATATTTGAAAAATGTGCTGAGATCAGGAGGTTCTCCAGAAAACCTTATCTTCTGATTATTATTTGTTACTTTTTGCTAGAGTTCTATAGCCAGAAAGCTGAAGTTAATCTTGTCTCCCCTCCTGTTACAGACAGCCCTTTTCAGAGCCCTTTGATGTCAGTGCAAAGAATCCCATTTTTAGTGGCCTTTGAACCAGATGTAGTAAAAGGGCAACTGAGCATTTGTAAGGGTTGCAATTGGGTAACTTGCTTGAAGAAGGAGAATTCTTATACCCATTTCTGTTTTCTCATTCTTTTTATTTCTTTTAATATTTATATACTGTTAAGAGTAATACAGATACTTGGTAAACAGTGAAGAGAACAAATGGCTCTGCTCTGACCATATTCCACTTTATTTAGATAAAAGCAAAATAAAGAAGGAGCTCTGTGGCTGTTTTTCAGCCACAGTAATTTAATGATTCCTGCTTGTTACAGCTATTGTGAAATTTAGGAAGGAGTTTGCATAAGATAACATATCCTGCTGTTGTAATATACTGGAGACAGGGCTCAGATCTCTGGATAAGGAATGCTGCAAAAATCCTAAGTGTTATTATCACTACACACCACTCTCCCCAGGATCTGAACCTGACCTCCCTTTCTTGATCCAGGCAATCTCTGTCTTTGTAAAAATAACAGAATTTTACAGGAAGAGAATTTTCTATAATTACTACTTGAAACAGTTCTTTTCCTTGACACTTATTCAGGCTTGGGCACGTTACTGAACAAAGAGAATTCCACATCAAAATATGATCAATCTGAACACTTCTCATGTTTGTAAAGAATGGACAGAGAGCTGCCAGCAAATAAGCTGGAGGCAAAAAACTCAGGTGGCTGTGTTGCCAGAAGAACTTTAAGTGTTTAAAAAGGAGCAAGGCAGAGAGGCAGAGCACTTGGAGGGACAGCTGGTTTCTGGAGGTGCAGTGGCAGGAGGAGGAAGACACGAATACCAAAACAAATCAGTTTGGGCAGAAGCCAGTCTGGAGGGTGATTTGAAGAGGGAGGGAGTGGTGTGCATGTGTAAGGATTTGGGTGCTGGCCTGGTTTTCCTCCCTCAGCAGACTGGTAGGAAACTTGTGGTCACTTGGTCGAAGTGTGACTGGCTGGAGAAGTCTGTAGTGCCGGGAGGAAAGCGAGGTGTAAAGATAAGCTGGAGGAAGGGGACTGGAGACTAGGTATGGTCTGAAGACTATGGCTGGCCCTCAGGTCATTCCTAGGTGGAATTCATGTGCTTCTCTGACAACACTTCCTTAGGAGCTCCCCTTCTTGGAGTGCACTGAGCTCAAGCCTGCCTGGGTGCCTCTGAAGAGACATTTTTTGCATGTGTTGGGAAACCAAAAGACCAGAAACCCTGAATGGACTGTCCTGTCTGGAGCAGAATCTGCAGGGAGGGGCACCCTGAGCTGCTGGAGAGGTGAGTGTCTGCCAGTGTCATTGCTGTGCTCCAGGAGCTGGATGGAGCAGCAACATGAAGTGTCCTGGGGCACTGACACGGTGCCGCTTTGCACGGCTCCCTTTGTGCAGAGATGCAGCAGCTTGTGAGGAATAAAAGCCTGAAGCTTGTGCTGCAAATCATGTGGTTCATAGCCCTGCTGGCTGTGAGGGGAGCTCCACAACATCTGCTGGGTTTTAATTAAGAGCATGGCTTTTGCAGGGATGGTTGGCCTCTTTGTGCAGTGACGGTTCCTGTTTGCCTGGTTAAGCAGTTTCAGGGATTTTTTTTTCCTCGTTGTGGCTTTGTGATGTGACGTGCAGGTGACTGCAGAAGTTTAAAATACCTTGTGTTGGACCACTGATAGACAGGAAGATCTGTTTACAAATCCATAGGTGAGACAGGTGTCTTCCAGCAGCCAGTCTTGTTACATAGCAAGGGCAGCCTGGAACAAAGCTTAATAAAATGTGCAGTAGCAAGAACATGTACGTTGATAACAAAACCCTAATTTATTGCATGTGATGTGCCCAGGTGGACAACACTGTTAATGGACATGCAGCAGTGAGGATACTGTGTGGTAATAATTTATTCAGCTATATAACAACCAAAGAGGCTGGTCATAACTACCTTAATTCTGTGGCTGATCTGTTCAAATTTGTACGTAACAACATTAGTAAGAGATTAATGTTCCTGGTGCTGCCTTGTTGGATAGTATAAAGAAAAGTTCTGCTGAAGTTACCAGCTACTAATGAAGTTCATGTCTCCTTATTGCAACTTCTTGGTAAATCCAATTTTAAAGGCAAATACAGGTGGTACCATTTCTTTTTTGGGGAGGATCTACAGCTGAGACTCATCAGTCCAGCAACAACCTTGACACCATGTTTGAATATATAACCTTTCCTCTCCCCAAGTAACTTATCTCTCCCTAAGAAAAGACTTTCAGAGAGAAATAAACAAGTGTCTGCCTGTATGAACTACTAAAGGGAAAATAAAATGAAAAATGAACATGTATTATTTAAACACTGTGACATGACAAACTGCGAGTGCTGCTCACACCCAGCCCTCTGAGAGCAGCCTGCTTTGTTCCTAAGCTTTGGTTGAACCTGAACCTTTCTTAACTGAACCTAGTTTTGTGAATGTGTTGCATTTTGCAGTGGCATGAGATTATAATCCTTCAGATTTTCTTCAGGCCCCTGTTGGGATGAAGTCACACAAATGCCTGAAGACAAAGACAGGGCCAAGTTGGGCATCAGTGTTGTGAGTGATCTGTGAGTCCCCTGGGAGTGTTCAGGTTTGGTGCAGAGGCTGAGTAGGTTAAATCATTCTAGTCCCCAGAAAGACTGTGTCTGTGGGGATCAGGGGACTGGAGCACAAAATCTGGGGGAACAGCTGCACAAAACTTTGCAGGCTGCGTGCCCTAGGGTTTAACTAGGGCGGGTTTAACTCAACAAGGTTAAGGGAGGTCGTGCATTGCTGAGGTGTAAGTGCTGTGTCTGAGCCCTTTCTGCAGTGTATAGGTGGTGCACAGCTACTTTTGTGTATTCTAAATATCCAGTTAGGTGTGCATCCAGGCCTAGCTTGTCTTATGGCAAGGACATAAATGCCAGACAGGCTACCAAGCTGTTTTTAGCTTGAGATGCTGTTGGCCAGTAACAGATGGCACGGATATCCAAAGCAGCCGTAGTTATGAAATTCATGTCTGTGGCAATGTTGTGTTTAGTCTGTTTTGGTGGAAGCAGAAGAGTTGACAGCATCCTCCTCGATGGCTCAAAAGGAACAGTTCTTTCCAGAAGAACCAGAGGTCTGCAAAGTAAACATAGGGCGTTGCAAGAGGAACACAAACCTAATGTAACGTGGGAATTCTGGATCTATTTATCTGTTCTCATTGACATGGCTGCACTTATTCTGGAGGGTCTTGACCTCCCGTTCAGTTTAATAACATAAGCCTGGGAATAATATCAGTGCAGTGCTTACATACATGTACGTTCTGGGTGGCTGAATAGGAATAGGAATCGGGATAGGAAGAGAGGTAGAGGAAGAGTAAGTCACCATACAACCTGCATGCAAGTGTTGAGTGCAGCTGATGGAGCTTTTCCTTTCTCACATTTTCCACAACTGCATCTCACCCTCCCTTACCAGGGATGGTAAAGCAAGTTAGTAAATCAGATTATAAGGACAGAGTGGGTGCCAGAAGAATGTTCTCCCCTGGCTGCTAGGGGAAATACTGAAGCATTAGCCAAAATAGGACAGGGAAGGTAACAATGGTTTTTGGGAAATAGGAAAGGTAATGAGGAAAAACAGTAGGCAAAGGAAAGGGAGAAGAGAAAATCAACTAGCTCACTTTTCACAGAAGTATCTTTTCTATTATAAAGACGTCAAAAGGAAAAAGGAGAAGGAATAAAAAAAAAAAAGCTAAAAAAATATACAATAGGAGACTTAATGGGAGAAGTAGAGAAAAGGAATAAAGGAACAGGTTAAAGGAAGAAAATGAGATGTTAATCTCTTGCCAAGGGTCAAGTATATCCCTCTAACAGCATGGTTGGGATTTGGCTTCTGTGTTTTGCCTCTTGAGTGCTTATTTAAAGCAAATAGCTAAGCAGGCACCAGGCTGCTCGGTGGAGTCGACTGTCATTTGATCTTCCCAGGTATTGTGCTTCAGCTGCAAACATCTCCAGTCCATGGTTGTGTTGTTAGGGGCGTGGATACAAGAGACAATCTGGGATAACTTCTTACTCCAGTGTTACTTTTCATATGTTTGGGAAGATACATTGTGGCAAGCATTGAGAAGAAAATTGAGGCAAACTAGTGAAAAAAGGCAAGTTCAAAGAGCTGTTTCATAGCTTGAAGGACTGGAATTTGTACAGCTCTGACGGTCTGGCTGCATTCCTTTGTCAGTGTTTTTATTGACTTTCACTTCCAAAGAAACAATGGTGCTCCAAGCTGTTCTCTGAAGCCTTGGATATACCTTGCTGACCTAATGAGGCAGACAGAAGGCCCCACAGCTGTTAGCAAGGGTCATGTGTGTGTGCTCGTGTTCGTACTGGAACAAAAGAGCTGCGCTCATACTTCTCTCACTCTGAAGTGCAATTGTTTCCATGCCTTTCCAGTTCTAAGTGCAGCATTTCACACATAGAAGGGCCCTCATGTAATTTATTATCCCCGGCTCTGAAGTAATTTATTGTTGTTTTGACATTTTTTTTCCTTTTACTGTTTTATCTTTTCTCAGTCTAGGAATGGAGAACAAGGAGTTAGACTTTCTGCTTTTGGTATTTGCAATTTTGCCAGCAAAGTTTAGCCTAATCTGTAAACTAGTTAAGGTTAGACTGGTAGTGACTATCTGTCATATTGATATGTATGAAGAGGTCTCGTATTCATTTTGTGATGGGTCAGAATCTAAAGGCAAGGATTTTATATATCCAGCATTGTCATAACAGTGATGGTCAGAAAATCACTGTCTTACTGTAGGGTAGCTGCAAAAATGATGATGAGAATTATTATAGGCTCATTAATATGAATCAAGTAATTACTACCCATTTTGACTGAATCATTTTTCATTAAATCTAAGAGGTGTTTGACCAGCTGGAGTGTCATTCAGATACCTTTACTTGCTTTTAGTTACTTGGTGAAAAGTTGCATGAGTTATTAATAACTGTAACTAACTGTTGCTTTAATGTATTTGCTTCAAATGATTTATATGTCAAGCTCTGAAAATGCACTGGGACCTGAAAATTTGCAGAATGTAATAAAAATGCTGAAAAGGGTGGCATTGAGAACAAGGAGATGTGAGCAAGTAAAGATTGTTCTAGCGCTGGAAACCGGCCACCCAAGAAGATCTGGCAGAGAAAGTAAAGTATTAATAGCATTATTAATCTGAGTTTTTACTGCCAGTAAAATAAGTAGGGAAAGGAAGATCAAGGAGGAGAAGTTATGAGGCAGCAACACAAATAATGCAGCAAATTTACAGTTCTCTGGGGTATTATGTTTGTGGTTCCTGTTACCAAACTGTGAGTGTACACAAGGACAGCAGCTGTGCCAAGTGACCAGATACTGCAGTTCGCAGTGGGATAAAGGGCACAACATTGTTTAAGCTCAGTGCGCTTCTCATATGGAGAAAATCCTCCATAGTTATTTACTACCAAAGCCATTTTTTCATGGGTTTGGGAGGAGGGGTTTGAATGCTGAGTTAGTTAATGCATTTCTCCTCCTCTGACTCTGCGCAGTTCTGGCACCATGGCACAGGGCCACTGTTGCTTCTTGTCTGTTTTTCCAAAAATTAAAAGTTGTTTTCCTGATACTCTGGACAGGGGTTTTTTGGTTGTGGTTTGGGTTTTTTTTTTCAGGCACACAGTTCCTGTAATTTCTGACTGTCTCAACCCATTGAGACTGTCATTCATGAAAAGTTTGGGTCACGGGTGAAACTGTTTCTAAAAAACTGCTTCTTTCCATTCCAGCCTCACTCAAGGCAATGCCACACCGGGCACTGGGAGCCTCCATTGTGCTTTTTGCTTGTGTTCACAGCAGTGCCTTGGCAGGAACACATTAAAATTTAATTAAAAGAGCATGTTTTATTTCTATGAAGAAAATTCTGCTCTAAGTTGGAGGTTTGCTATATAAGGTTCAGACTTAGTTGCCAGTTTTCAGTGAAAACTTTTATTCACTATTTTATTTTGTTGCTCTTGCCGTCCTGGCAGTCACCATGACTTCACATCATGATTCTATGATAACTTTTTCAGTATATACTCTTTGGAATTAAAGGACAGACTCTAAGAGCATATGGCTAAGCAGGCCCTCCTGAAAAACAAGATGAAGCTATCAAAAAAGTCTCATGTAGCTAGAATTTCCTAGAAATATGAAAGGCAGAATGGGAAAAATTATTTGGAAAAAGAGAATATAAACAGATCATCAGGAAAAATGAAAGTTAGTACATCAGCTGTCAGAGAACCATCATTCACTTGTTGATTCCTCACAAGCAGAGGAGGACACAGAGCTTTCCTCTGTTGTCTCAGCTTCTTTCCTCTTAGAAAAAAATCTGTTGTTTAGTTTGAAAATTCACATCTGTTGTATACAAACTACATGAGTATTTTAAACTTCAGCTATAAATGCTGCTCAGAGATCATTTGCTGCTCACAGGATGGTTTATGATCGGGATCACGTACTCCCTTCTTGAATCAGGAAATTAGGCCAGAATTCCCTATCCTGATAATTATCTCCAAAATCAGTGACAAACTGAGTCTCATCATCTGTGAGCTGGGCTCTGCCAAGGCTTCCAGGCTGGTGGTCATTCCCAATCACTGCATTAGCTCAGGAAAAATAGGAATGTGCTGGGAATCCAAAGGTACCAGCTTCTAGAGACAGGGAGAGCTTTGGCATTACAGGTTTATTTTTTTTTAACTTGTCTGTTTGTAAGTAATTTGTTTGTTTTCAAAATCTTCCTACTTCCCTTTCCCCAAACTAACTTAAACCCAAGCAAGCATCCTGTTTAAAAGTAAATAAATAAACAAAAAATCTAGCTATGTAATCAAATCTCAAGTATGTTGCTTATGTAAGTGATCTGAACTAAGTCAGCATGAAAAATCCAGAGTTAGGGGATTTTATCCCCTGAAGATCTGGGTCTTGGTTTCAAAAAGAGGTTTTTTTTTTGGTTGATTGGTTTAGACACCTCTGAAAAACAGTTGCTGTACAGTTATAGTGCCTTTTGAGGTATTTTCTGATCTTCCTCCAGCCCTGCAAAGCCCTTGTGTTTGGGGGTGTATCCAGGCATTTGCTTTCTTCTTTCTTTCTTTCTTTCTCTTAGGGTTATTTTCAATCTCTTGGGTCTGTAAATCACGTCCAGGTTGCTTTACCATTACAAACTTCAGATATAGCAATATAGGAAGCTGAACCTTTAGGTTTGATCCTGATATTTTTCATGGTGATTTAGGAAGTCACCATCTCTTTCCAGCTCTGATTCATAACTGCCACTGAAGAGATGCCGATTATTAAAGTCTTGAGAAACTTAGTATTCCAAAAAGTTGGAATAGGCTGCATCTTGCATAAGCTTAATGCTCTGCTTCAGTGATACTTTGAAAAATGAATGTTTTGTTTGAGATGGATGTTTGGAGTTAAAACACAGTGGTCGCACAGAATAAAAGCTCTGTATTTGGGGCATTTGAAATGTGTGGTTGGTTTTATTTTCCTCTTAATTTTTGTATGCTGGCTGTATTTACATTTTATGCCCAGATGGTTTTCTTTAACGTCTTAGTATAACTTACATGTAACATCTTGCAAAAGCTTTGTTTTCTTGATTTATGCCTTTGTGTTTGAATAGTTTGAAAACTTTCTTAGGGCACCTAACGGGGAAACTGCTTCTTTAGCACTGTGGATGGCTGTTCTCTGTCAATAGAAAACTGGAAAACTTGTGGTTTGTGTGTGTGTTGTTGGACAGTATTATAGTCATGTCATGCTCTGTTTTTATATTTTATGCTCCAGGAAAGCTTAAAACCTTTACCTCCAATTGAAAGAACGTTCCCTCATAGCATATTGATAGCTCTGAAATTAAGGATTAAGTAATCAATTTATATTCTTCAGAAGAGAACATATTCTTCCCATGTTATAAAAAGCCAGGGAAGATGCCAAGGCCTGTATGACAAAGATAAAGTTCAAGTTTATGAGCTGATACGTGTGACATGAACTATTCATGAAAGGAAAATCCACCATTACAAGATTACTAGAAATTCTCATTGAGTAGATAAAAAGCCTGTAAATACTACTGGCTATATTCTGTCCACAGCATTATCTGAAAGAAAGTGTTGTACAGTGAAGAAATATTTATATAAAATTGTAAAATTGCTCTGCAATGTGCTGTGCAAGTCGGACATCCTGCATTTGTAACAGCTAATTTTGTTCTATGAGTGAAAGTACCCTCTTTGCAATGACAGCCTGAAAAATTAGGATGGATGGAAACCCATCATGTGTTAAATTGAACCAGCAATTGAGGGTATTCTCAAAACAGAATGGCTCAGGCTTCCTTCCTGCTGTATCTGGGAAGGGCCTGAGGGCTTTGGAGATTACTTAAAAGATGAAGTATAATTGTGAATGAAATTATGCAGCTGGCACAAGGATTGATTTCTTATCAGTTTTGACTAGGCCAGTGGTTTAGGTGCAGTGACTAACAAATACTTCTGTTGCAATGGTAAACAAAATGAACTAGTAGTATTCATCAACAGTGGAGTTCAGAATTTCTCTCGAAATATGCTTTTGCCAAAGTTCCATTTCATCCCTCTTTAGGGGAAAGAAGAGTAGAGAATCATCTTATTTTTTTATTATGTGAATGTAATAGAAATTAACCAGAGTGCATCAAATTTAGTGTAAATGTGTCCCCTAAACTGGTGCAGTTACAATGGTAGAGTGAAGATATTGGGAGTTACTCCTCACCAACCCACTGAGACTCTTCTGTGCAGTCCCAAGGAGATGAGACCTGTTATCTACTTTCTGCCTGAAAATCTTTAATTTGTTTGCACCTCATACCCCTTCAGCCAGTGCTCAGAGGCAAATATAATGCTAAATTCACGTAATTAGAAAAGTTGAGAACAACAGATTTCACTAAATCAGGATTTGCAAGGATCAGTTTTGTTGCAAACCTGTGCTTTACATTCATCTAAAACATCCCAGCACAGATCAACACTCTCTGGATGGGATCCAGGATGGGTTCTGTAGTTTGAGTGGAAGAGCAAGTCTTATTTTCATTGACCACAACACTTGTGTTTGCCAGGGTTGTATAATCCTGCAGACCATCACTGGTAAAGTGTAAATTTTTCTGGATTAATCTTATGACTGATTGATTTCATAGGAGAATTTAAATCCTTTTAGTCTGATACAAGACTATTAGGCTTTCACTGATTTTAAGACTTGGTTATATTTCTGCTCTGTTGCAGAATAGCTGGTGTTCTCCTACAGCAAAAAAACAACCAACAAACCAACTCCTAGGCTTAGGATCCCTTGGAGCCATTTACTGCTTTCTATATTATTTTTTATTTTGGAGCTGAGGGTGCTTAATCCAGACTTGTGGTCTGTTTTAAGTTGTGCTGTACTATGAAGCCTTTGTCTCCCAAATGATGTTAACTTTCCCTGCCTTGCATAATTGGGATTTCTCACTTGCTGGAGGAAGGGGGAGTACCTGTGACCACATTCCAGTTCTGTCAGGCTCTTCTTAGGAACGCTGCTGGAACTCTAGCCCTGAGCCTTCCCAGAAGAATGTAGGATGAATTTAACTTTTCAGGGGGCAAAGATATTTAAAGCAATACAAGCTATGTGAAGAGCTTAGGGATAGTCAACTACATAGTTTTCTGTTGACTCAAGCACTCTTTTCTTATTGTCACGCAGCATGGGACCAAGGGGGGGGAACTCTGCGTGTGAGGACGCGTGAAGAAATGGCTCTCCCTCTTTGTATATCTTAGTGGCTTTTTTAGGCTTGGCCTTACTGCAACATAGTTACTGTTGCTACAGTCCAATCTGGAATCTTTCCATCAGAAATGCTATTTTGATCACTGACTTCTAAATGGTTCACAGCTCATTGTTCTGAAATTTGTCACATCTAGAGCTTGGGAGGCGAAGTAAATCCCATTTAAATTTAGATTGATCCTCTGCTGTGCTAAGGACCAGATTTGGGTTCGGTTTGGCTTGGGATTTCTATTGATTTCTGAAGCCAGAAACACTGTGGAATTGCAGGGGTGGGTGGCACAGGCATCTGAATGGCTCAGGTAACCTGGCATGGGATGTGCCTTGGTGGAGACCAGGACCATGCCCTGGTGATTCTTTGTGTCTCCAGGGCCCTACTGCCAGTGGGTGCCACCCAACAATGTTGCTCTGTGCAAGTGTCTGCATGCTGGGTGTTGGGCTTTGTCTGGATCTGAGGGTACTTGTGCCTTGTTCAGGTCACAATAAAACATCTCTAGCAGGACTCATTCCCTCAGGTGCTGGATACCTCTCTCCATGGTGGCCCGCTTGCCACCCAGCATCTTCCTTGAAGGAATATCTTTCCTTCACGCCTGGCAGCAATCATCTCCAGAGACTGAGAGCTTGTGTCCCTTCTCCAAATGCCTTGTCAATGCCTCCTTCCCTAGAGAGTGATCCCAGCTGCTTGGCTTCCTTACCCTCTAATTCCAGGCTACTAGGCCCATTATCTCTCTGGAATTACCAGAGTGACAACTTACTTTTTCCAAACATTTCATTACTTTTCCATGCTGGTTCAGAGGTAAAGTTCCAAAACACCAGAGGTTCCCACTGTCCTGGGTACTTGCCTGTCCTACCCCACACACCCAAAACTCAGAGATATCCAGCACCAGGGCAGGTCTCTGGGTAGTGTTCCTGAACAGTTGAAGCTTAAACACATTCATCAACATTCTGGTTCCCAGCCATAGGACTGTGCTGGTCTCAGCATCCCCAGGATATTCAAAATTTTCAAAGTTCTCAAACGGTGCTGTAATTAGCCTGGTGGCGGAGGGAAGGTGTGGGAAGACACCCCCTCCACAGGGAAGGTGTGGGAAGGTGTCCCCTCCATAGGAGGCTCTCCGAGGGCAGGTGAAAGGTGTCATTGTGGATGTTTCCCATAGGTGGCTCCCACCGTTCACGGCTGGGTGCAGACACCAGGTCAAGTCTCACGAGCGGCACTTGTGTCATGTCATATCATGTCATGTCATACATCATACCCTATCATATATCATATCATATCATATCCCAGCGTTACAAAGCTCATCAACATGATACCTTAGCCCAGTTCCCACGGGATAAACAGTGCAAGAGGGAACACACACTGCAAGTAAAGTATTGCATGATGCAACTTTAAGGAAAAGCACACCAACTGTGGGAACAAATAAAGTACACACTGTGACCAGCAACTATTCCACTAATCTAAAAATGCTTATAGCATATTTGTTCTGATGTGTTCTAGTCAGATCTGTTGTTATCCCAACCTGTCATGCCTCAAGTTGGGCACCAAAAACAACTGTCCTGGTTTGACATTGAGGTGCTGGAGAGTGTCCAGAGAGGGGAACGGAGCTGGAGAAGAGTCTGGAGCACAAGTCTGATGAGGAGCAGCTGAGGGAGCTGGGGGGGGGGGCTCAGCCTGGGGCAAAGGAGGTTTAGAGAGACCTTCTTGCTCTCTACAACTCCCTGACAGGATGATGTAGTGAAATGGGGTCAGTCTTTTCTCGCAAGTAACAAGTGACCAAGACAAGAGCAAATGGCCTCAAATTGCACCAGGGGAAGTTTAGATTGGAAAGCAGGAAAAATTTCTTCACTGAAAGGGTTGTCAAGCATTGCAATAGACTGCTTGGGGAAGTGGTGGAGTCACCATTCCTGGAAATGTTCAAAACATTGTTTGGATATGGCACTTGAGGACATGGTTTGGTGGTGAACAAGGTGGTGGTGCTGTTGAGGGTTGGACACGATCCTAGAAGTCTTTTCGAACCTTAACAATTCTGTGATTCTATGATTCTATATGTGTATTTTCAGATCTCTCTTAGAATATCTCTGACCATATTGTCCAGGAGACAAGGATGAGTGATAAGATTGGCCCTCCCTTTTTTTTCGTTTTTTTTTTTTTTTTTGCAGTTTCATTGTAATTAAACCAAGAATGGTGATTTTTTTGTTGTTGTTGTTTGAGGAGCTCTTCTTACACAACGTGTTCTTGATGAATGCAAAATGGAACATCTGGTAGACAGCACACAAAGGCAATGCAATTACATTTTAGTAACTGATCCAGCCTGGATAAATTTTCATAATGCATTAGTCACTACTGTGTGAATTAAGGTGGAGAGAAAGAATGGATGTAGGCGTAGAAACAATGACCGTAGACACTGTGTTTGATTCCATGAATGACAGGGATATCCAGGAGCAGAACTGCCTGATTGCATTCTCTGACCACCTCCTGTGTATAAATCCTTTGTACAGTGAGTGGATCTGTTTTAGCTCCATGTTAAATATCCCAGAGGAGGTATTTAGAAGATGCAACTGCAGTGGAACATTGTCTGTATTTTCCTTCTTCTCAGTTTAAATCCTACAGGACCTATTGTTTCCCCCATATATTTTACCAGTTCCTTTCCTTCCTAAAGGGAATTCTTCCTCTGAGCATTTCTAAGCAAATCTTTCATATCATATGTTTCAGTCAAGCTTTTCTCCTTGTTCTGTTGGTACATTGTCACTGAATTTAACTGGACCCCATTGGTTTAATTGAGAGCAGAAGATTGGGTCCTTTCATCTTTCTGCACAAGTAATCTGTTTCCCCAATCAGGTTTTTTTGTGTGTTTTTTTTTGTTTTTTTGTTTTTGCACTGCTTGGAATTTCTTCAAATTTGTCAACATCTTCAGGGTAAGGAGGTTCTTCCAGTTCTAATACCACCTGAATTCTTTTTGAAGCGCAGAACATGCTTCCACAGGCATGTTATTAATTATGGATATTTCCCTAATTCCACTTCTCTGAATATTGTCCAACAGTTCACATCTGCCTATCCACATCTGGTACAAATAAAAAAAGGTTTGGTGTTTTTCATATCAAGCATGTAATAATGACCATTTTGCTTTTGTTCTTATTTTTAATCAAAGTTGGTAAATCCTTTTTGTATAATCCCTTAAGCCTTATAATATTGTGCAGGATGAGGCAGTTTTTTATGCTTTACTTTGCTATATTTACTTTCTTGCTTCTGGACAAGTAGTGATTTGAGGTCTGAGACCTTTGTATCAATTCCCTTTTGAATATTTGCTCCATTTGGAGCTGACATAACCCATAACTAGAATCAACAAAGTTACACAAAACTTCTTCATGAGAGGGATGAGCTGGAATACAAACCACTCGTGGGCTGCAGAGGTTGTGATGGTGTTTTATGCCTTCCATTTGAGGAGCTCAATGCAAATGATTCCCTGTGAGCAATGGGAACATTAACAGGCATTTGTAGGGGCTAATGGTCAAATTACTTTTTAAGGAGTGTAATTTTCCCTGTTCCTCCTTGCAGCCAACACACAGGAACGTGTGTGTGCACAGAGCTCTCTGAACTGCTGGTGGTGCCAATCTCGTAATTACATTTGTACATACAAGCTGGGAGATTTGAGGTAACTATTATAGTCCTGGCTCAGCTTCCCAGCAAAGTATTCCTCTTCTCAGACTGTGGTTTCCTAACACAGGTGGGAACAACCCTGGCTCCCTTTCCCCCATTTAGTTACTCACCTCAGTTGCTGCCAAAGCATGTTACGGAAATCAATTTTGTTCTCTCTTTTTTTTTTTTTTTTGTACATTAACCGTTTGATGGAGAGGGGAAAATTTCTGTAATGGCTTCTTTCTGTAGAGGAGAAAGGATAACAGAAAAATCTGAATATGATCTGTATAATACAGAATGAGAAATCATAGGAAGATTTTTAGATATCAACCCTGATTATGGCTCTATCAGTGTAAAAAGAGTGGGGAGAGCTGTTGATGTGACCTAAATTTTGCCCTGTGAATGCCTCTGCAATGTGTAAGAGGCTTTGCTTTGGAGAGGGCAAGTGTAACTCCGAAAGTGTAATTGAAGCCTGACTCTGTCAAGGCTTAACAGTCTGTGCTGGTCCAGGACTGAGCTCAGCAGCAGCAATGCTGGACCTGAGGGACCGTCAAAGGCAGCTGAAAACAAGCCCACAGTAGGTTATGAAACAGCTCCCACGGCTCCCATCCAATTGCTCCTTTGCTTAATGGTGCAGGCGTCTGAAAAGAATCAGTTTAATATCTCTGAACTTGCCTGCTCTGAAACACTTCCAATCCTTGCTGGATTAAGTACATGCTCCTGATGTTACACCCAGTGTTGTACCAGCAGTGCTTGTTTTGTCAATCAGTGAATCAAAAACATGCTGCAGATGCACGTGCACACAACTTGTGATGCTTGAAAAAATGGATTGTGGATGGATTAATTGACTGTATTAGAATCACCTTGGTTTGGTTTGGTTTCTAAGCCCTAACAGTGATTTAGGGA
This sequence comes from Myiozetetes cayanensis, assembly GCF_022539395.1. Classification (NCBI taxonomy): domain Eukaryota; kingdom Metazoa; phylum Chordata; class Aves; order Passeriformes; family Tyrannidae; genus Myiozetetes; species Myiozetetes cayanensis. The sequence continues at coordinate 6,951,402 of NW_026087400.1, forward strand.
CTGATAAGGAGACTTATATAATGGGGGTTTCAAAGCTAAAACAATTTAAACACCCATGGCACAAGAATCCTTTTTGGCTACTTTGGAAAGCACCCACAAATTTGTTCAAGTGAGTTCATCCCTTGTTTAACTGGCTCTTGTAGCTCCTCTAAACTCAAGCATGACGTAAATACAGAACATATTTAGGCAGTTGTCATGAGTAGCCAATAGGTACTTTGACTGTGAGAAAGAAAACCACTTTTTTATATTTAAGCACTTAAATGGCTTATAACCAAACAGTGGTAACATTACAGCTCCCTGGAAGACACAGTTATGTACTTCTACGTGACATTTATCCAGTTCCACCAGGCCACACTAAATGAGCTGTTAAAACCTCACAGTATTGTAAAGTCAAAAAAAAAATACTGTTGACCTTTTCATCCACGTGACTCCCATGGAATGCTGATGGTAAATGAAAAATACAGGCCAGAAGTCTTAATCTGTGGCCATAATTCCACACAAATCCTTAAGGTAAAATTAGTGGTTTAACAAGGCTACTTAACTACATGAAAATTATTATAATATAAACACTGGTGAATGGGAACAAATTTGGTTGTGCAAATAAAACCTAGGCAGCACACAAACCCAGATATCCCTATGTTTAGGTACCACTCCTGTGTGTGTCAGGAGTGCTTGTACAGAAGCCCTAAATATTTTAGGCACTGTGTTTTGGGGAAGCTACGGACAAACAAGATGTCATGAATAAAAAGTAGGGCTGGAAAGAAAGTTTGTTCCATCCCAAAATAAAATGATACTGTGTTGGGTTTGCATGGTAAGGTTTTGGTAATGGGGTGAGGCTGCAGTGGTGAGAAGCTGCTTTAAGCTTCCCCTGAGGAGCAAATTCCAGAGGCTCCAAGACAGACTTGTATTCAAGGTATATCTTTATGTTTGTTGGTGGTCTCAGGGCTTCCTCTGGTTGGTTTGCACCCCTGAGTTGGGGTTTGCCAGGCAGATCAGTGAAGTATCAGTAATTAATAAGATCTAATATAAAAATCTGGAACAATAAGAATTAATGGGTTCACATCTCAAACGGCAAAATTTGAAACATCCGCTTATTTGCAGCCTGTGATCAACATTCCTTATTAATTTGCTTCCTTCCCTAGAAGGAGGGAAAAGATGAGATGCATTCATGTGCATAGGAATTTCAGATTTGCTTATAGCAAAGCAAGGATCCTTCAGAGCTGCTGCTGACTTGGCAGGATAAAGCAGCACAGCTTTTTCCCTCTGTGCCTGGTGCCCTCATGTGGTTTCGTTGTTCAGCAACTTGCGAGTGAATTCATCACCTCGCTGCGTGGCCGAGGCTTCTGCCGTGTAAAAGGTAGGGAACAGTTTGCCTCTTTATCCTGGTGTGTTCTGGGAATACAGAAACTTCTGGAAAGCTGGAATGCGCTGCGGCCAGTTGGATTTGGATGTGCAAACTCCCTGAGTTCCCTAACTTAAACCAAGACCGTTTCTCACAGTGCACATGACTCAGACCTCGCTTCTCCACGGGTTGTTGTGGCTCAGAAGATTTGTGCTGCAGTCACTGCCTTCTTCAGTGATCCTGTTAAAATGCCCCCACAGACATACTGGTACTTCTGAAAAACTAATGTAGGGTCAAATTTTCATACAGTATAGTGAGCTAAAATTTCCAGGATTACTTCTGTCAGGAAATGGAGTTTAAGATTTGCTTTCTCAGCTAACTTGTCCCATTTTTCTTCCAGCTACAGTTTCAGCATAACAGAGAAATTTCTATATTTCATGCTGTAAGATATATGCAGTATAAGTGTTTCTTTGCACAGCACTTCTGAGTCTGCCATTAGAATATTTCTAAATTGCTGCTCTAGAAATTCCACTCTCAAACACAACATTTAGCCACAAACATTATGCAAAAAAACTTTTTACAGCATATTCATTATATGTCCATATATTATAATAATTAGCTCTTGCACAAGCAAGAGGTGAATATAGTTGCTGTGGAGGCTGCTGGTGAAAGCCAAACACTTTCTTGCCATCCATAGTACTATTAACTGTGATACACAAGGAGTTTGAAGATGAAGATGGAAAATATCAGAAACAGCTCCATGTTTTGATGTCTTTTTGCACCTATGCATTCATTTTTCTCCACCAGTATATTCTAGATTTCTTTGTGGTGATGATGATTTGTATAAGCTTTTACCTGTGCATGGCTAAAGTAAAAGCAACTCCAAATGTCCCATGTAGGTTAATGCATTAAACCCCATGTGTGAGTCACAATAGAAGAACAGTAGAAGTTTAAGTGTAGAATTTGACTGTAATGTAGAAGTGGAATGTTTTTTAGTGTTTATCAGTTTAATCAAGCAAGTGAATACACCTGGTCAAGTTGAAATATCTAATTATTTATTCACATAGAAACCAGTAAATTTTAGGGTCTGTAGCACAAAACTTTTTGTTAAAAAAAAAAAGAAAACCAGCTATGCCATATAGCTTCTTTACCCTCAGTAAAAGAGCATCATTGCAGTTAAAATGACAATAAAAACGAAACATTCCAGATGACATTGGTTGGAGCACAACATGACAAATATAATGAGAAAATCCTTGTCAGAAATTTTACCACAGGGGAATATCAACAGCCAACACCCATAGTCTCCACCTAGAAATCAAGAATATTTGAGTAGATCTTGGCATAAAAGGCGTGAAACACAAAGCAAAGCATGCTTGTGTCATTTCTCACACAGAAGCGTTGATATTTGTGCAACATGGAAAAAGGTCAAAATTTTTCCACACTCTTCCAATATCACAGATACTTAGGGAGCAGATCTTCCTCTCAATGCCACTGTGTCACTCCCAGTGCAGATGGCAGTGACTACAAGAAAAGAGGAGTGTATGGAAGAGAACACATCCATACCCTTCCAGGAAATCCCAGCTTGTACACTGAGGAAGCTGCTGCTGTTGTATTGTTAGGAGTAACCAAATACACCACAGGCTTTAAGTAACACACCCACTGGCAGCCAGCACTTGTGGGAATTCTGTGAGGGTGACAAGAACATCAACAATGCTGGAAACCCGTCAGAAACGCAGGTTTACCTCTAGCATTTAAATGTGTGATGTCAGCCTCAAATAAGCTTCTCTAAAAAAAGTTCTAGTCCTTGAAAGAAAGGGCTCTTCCAAAGAGAATTCTGCCTCTTGCACAGAGGAATGGCTTTGCTGATGTTTAGGTATTTCAGAAATATGGATCAGACATCCCTGGCATTTCCTTCTGTCCCTGTGTGAGCAGCCTGTCTGCTATATCTCTATAACCAGCCTGTCCTCATCATCACTGCTCGTGTCATCGTACTCCACTCGTGTCTGCTTCCTCATCATCTCCAAACCTCTCTTTTTATATGTCTTGGAAGGTGCTGCAGAGTAACTCTTGAACTCGGGGGATCTGAGAGAAATGGGGGGCTTTTTAAAGGTAGTAGTAGCTGTTCCATGTGGCCTTCCATAGGGATTGGGCTGCAGGTGGGATCCATTCCTGTCTGTGCTTCCGTGGAGGTCCAGGAGATTTTGAGACACATTTGCCTGCTCTGTGTATTCTCTGCTGGGTAACTGAGCCCTTGTGACTGACTCAGGAAGAGATTCTGCTTTTGATCCAAATAAACGTGAACATCCAGGCTGGGAACTGGGAGCTGAGTGTTCTTCGGGAGGTGAATTTGTGCCTTCTTCAGCTGGAGTTTTCTCCCTTCCCGAGGCCTGGCCCACCGGCTCTAACGTACCAAATATTTGCCTCTCTGGCTCTGCGCTCCGTGCGTTTTCCTGGCTTGTCTCCAGATGTAAGGAAAGAGGACCGGGAGCCTCTGGGTTTGTGCTGCTGGGTTGGTCACCCGTGCCTGCGTTCGTAAAATCAGAAGGGCAGGACCCAAAGGACGCTGCCGTTGAGTCGCTCCGGAGGCTTGGCCAGGAATGCCCTGGCCCGGGGGGCTGGAGCACGAGGGGCTGTGACACCCAGCAGCAAAGGGCCACGTCCCTACTGACCTGCTGCATGGATGTGGGAGCTGGGGAGGGAAAGGAATGAGCTGTCACAGCTATTCCCGGAGGAGCCGTGATGTTCTGGACGCAGACGTTCGTTCCCGCGTGTTCCCTGATTTGCCCAGAAATGTCCTGTAAGAATTAGGAGGTGGAAGGGGGGGATGGAAATTGAGGTTTAAAATTTTCAATCCACAGCAATTGATGCAAGTTTAGTTGTTCTTTCTAAAAAGCTGTTTCTAACATTAGTAAATTTTCATAGTATTTTAACCCCCAGTAATACCTTTGACACATTTTTAACAAAATCTGTGATATAAAGTAGTCTCAACTTGAACTTTAAACCAGCTAAATATAATTCAACTTTTAATTACACAATTTTTTTATTTTAATAAATATTAATACAGGAATTAATGTGCAATACCTACTTTTTTATCCATTTTGTCTTTATGTTTAACATGGTTTAGGTTTTCAGTATGGGAGGATATTCCTGAGTTATTCTTTCCTTCTTTTTTCCTTCTGCAAAGTGGTTTATCTGAGGTGGAATTTTGCTGGTGTAGGTAACTTTCTACTGAAAAGAAATTGAAGAAACTTTTACTTTGATTTTTATTCCCCCATCTGCTAGAACTTACTACATTTCTCATCGTAGCACTGAACTAACATCAGGTTTAAAAAAAAAAATTCAAAATACTTACCTTGCACCTTTGATTGAGGAGAATGGCACTTCTTATGCTTATGAAATTTGGGGGGCTGTGATGAATAGCCCTTCCTCAAAGCATCCAGGGCTCTGTTGGGAAAACAGGGCCTCTTGCTCAGGCGGCTCACTTTCAACTGGGTATATCCATGGATGTGCCTCCCTCTGTACCTGCAGTGCCAGAGGGTAAACAAATATGGGAGATGTAAAAGCTGCCAGAGTAGAATAACACCACCTCATCACAGACAATAAAGTCTACCAGCAGTTTACCACCGTGAAGGAGATGTTTATGTCAACTCAAAAAAAAAAGAAAAATCAGGTTTTTTTTTTTTCCTCTGTAGGACTCAGTAAATCCTTGGCTTTCTAAGAGAATATACTTCATAAGGACTTTAATCATACAGGAATCACCTGAGGCTGTGTGGCTGTTGGCTTTTTTTACTTTTCACTTCTTATGTGCCACCTATTCATCATCACCAAAGAACAGCAGAAGTATTTCAGTTATTTAGAAAACTCACACTGAATAATCCAGCTCTGCCTTGTTTTCTCTTCTGGATAGATCTTCCAGTAACTCTGAGTGATTGAGACTAAATCAGTAGACTGTCACCACACACAGAGCAAAATGTAAACCTAAAAGGTTATTCTGGTTATTTGGTGTATTAGAAAATTACACTGAATTTCTTGGTTAGCAGTTGGGCCAGTTAGCTACTTACATACATAATCTGAGCTTTCAGGTCCCTGTCCTTAACTGAATCCCTGTAATTATTTGATGGAGCCAAATAAATAAATTCTGAGGTCAGCAGGAAAAACAAAACAAAAAAAACAAACACCCCCCCAAAAACAAACCAGAAGAAAAGTCCTGGAGGAATATGACTAGGCTGGATGACATAGCCCTGAGTCTTCTATTTTTGTTCTCATGATCCTCAGTGGTGTTTGCTGAACTAGACACGGTGATTAAGTTACTGACACTGAATTTGTCCTCAGGGGAGTCACTCTGTCTGATTTTGGTGGTGAAACAGAATCAGAGGGATGCATGCACACAGTATGTGTTTCTTATTGAAGCAATTCATCAGACGTTCTGCTGCCCCACGCTCCTGAAAGATTAGAGGTTAAATCCACTGGTCTGAACTCCCATTAGATACAGGGGAGCTTTGCTGATTGGGACAATGTGCCTTTGAGAGGTTTATGCTCAAATTCTCCCTGCTTTTCATTTAAACCAAATGATCCTTTGAACTGCAGATGGTTTTGTTAGTTTGTGTTAAACTTGATATTTATTCTTCTGCACTCTCCTGTGAATAGCAGTTCAGGATATGGATCTTCCCAGCACAAAAAGGGCCTCGCACTCTGCTCTGAGCTGTAACTGGATTAAAACCAACAGGGTTTTGGTTCCCTTCAAGCAAAAGTAAATGCTGACAAGTTTGACAGATAAGAATAATTTCTGAAGCATAGTGAGACTCAATGACCAGTCATCCTCTTTCTTTGGGATATGTCTGTTTGACTTAGAAAAGCCTGTTCCTGGTAATAAACAAAATATTGGTAATTTTTATGGTTTACCTTTGGGGAACTGCTGCAGTGTGAGAAGAGCTCTTTTTGAGAGATTTATCTTCCCCCCCACCCACCCAGTTTTGATATGGTTGAATTTTGGAGATTACTTTTTTTTTTTTGTGGACTTTTTACACCCATTTCAGCAAAATTATGTCTTTATCTAGGGAAGCTGCAAACCATATTCCTTACCATTTGGGGGTGACTTTAATCTTTTTCTGTTTGTGGCTCCTCTTGAGTTTATGTGCTGAGAGTTTTTCCTTTTTAGAAACTACAGTTTTCTTCTTTTGTTCTGAAATATTTTTGAAAGCACCACCAGGAGCTGCTGAGGTTAACTGTTGAGAATATTGGGGAAAAAATTAAGTAAATGAAAACTGTGAATTACATTGACCAAGAGATTGGAAATCTGTGCTCTTTTTAAATAGCACTGAACAACATAGTAGTTAAATAGCACAAGTCTGAATTTTTCCTATTTTTTTCTGATCACTATATAAAATATACCAAAAAGGGAAAATAGCAGTTCACTCTTCTCACTAGCCAGCATTCTTACCAAAATGGTCAAGTGAAAGACACTTAAATATTCACACAAAAGTATATCTTTCTCATGCATCAAATTAATATATCTTATAAAAATATAAAGGGTAAATTCTGTATCAACAAAATCCTATAAAAGACCATGAATATACTTCTGATAATTATTTTGTTTTCCTAATAAGAGGGTGAGGAAAGGCTGTCAGCCAATAACACCCTCCTGAGAAGGCAAATAGGGTTATTAATATTACCTCCTGCATCTGCTGTCCTTTAGAAAAGGATGAAACCAGCGTTTTTAAGCTTGTGTTTGTTAAGCCATACGCCACAGTCCTGTTGATATTTTTCATTTTGAAGATCGAGATGTCGTATTTGGACAGGCTGCACTCCCTGCTGGATCTCCTGTCACAGGAGTGCAGGGAGGAGTAGGCAGAGTCTGCATTCCCCTTCTGCTCAGTGGGCAGGGGGAGGCTCCTGCTTAAACAGCACCAGGTGAGTCGAGGCTCAGCACTGAGGGAGGGGAAGGTGCCCTTTGTGCCTGGCACTGGTAAACTGCCAGAGGAGCAGGTCCTGATGCTGTCGGGGAGCACTGGGAATTCCTTACAGTGGGTGGTGACAGTGTGGCAATAAAAAGTGCCAAAAGAGCGGCAAAGGTAAGTGGGGTTGTCTGTTGAGCTCTGAGGATGCTGCAGCGTGTCCTGCAGTGTTGGTGAAATATCCTTGAGGGTGCAGGGACTTCCCCCTCTGTCCCATGCCACGACTGTTGGCTCTGCCCCCTTGCTAGAAGGTGATGTCTTTATCAAAGAGTCACTTCCCGAGCAAAGATGATGTAAAACCTTTCTCTCATCTTTGATGTCAGCTGAAATGAAAAAGCCACTTGTATACACAGAAGTAAAGCATATTTTCTTCTTTGGAGTCTGTGTAGAGCAGGTGGTTATACTCATCCACTTCTCTTCTGTTTGCCTTTGATAATTGAGTTTATTTTTGTTCTGCTTGTCTTTCCAATCATCTCTTGCCATATCCTGCGGCCTGAAGTTTGGGTTATAAAAGGTATTATCTGCTGTGGTTAAGGTATTTGTTGTTTCTGAGTTGACTGGTGAACAAAATCCTGGAGTTTTCCAGTTTGTGTGTATGTTCCATTGAAGCTCTCCTGTGCCAGCCTTTTGTCTCACTTCAAACTGTAAAGGGGACCAAACCACATCACCTGGATGAGAACGGAGGGATCCACTGCTGGAAGAGCAGGAGGGGGTGGCTAGGGTGCCTGTCTCAGATGTGCAAGGTGTAATCTGCTCAGATCTAGGCAAAAGTGACAAATCTGAGGCTCTCTTGGCCTGTGGCAATTTAAGGATATATTTTGGAGAAAAGGCATTTTGTTGTGGGACTGGAGTTGAATGACCAGATTGCAGGTGGTGAATTTTAGAAGATACATCCACAACATTGTCCTTGAAAAGTGGTACTTTTGTTCCTGTTTTCACAAGACATGTTTTGTCATCTTTATCTGTTGCACTGTGCAAGGCAAAAGAGTTGCAATCACTTCCCCTTAATTCAGGCCTTAAAAATCCCACCAGTGAAGCTTTTGAAATACCAGTTGGATTTGAAAGGAGGTCAACATCACTGCAGTTGAGAGCTTTTGTGGGGAGTTTGATTGTTTTTATATATTCCACATTCTCAGTACCTCCAATGGATTCATTAATTCCTGTGCTCAGTTTTTGCTCCTCTGCTTTCCTGGAGAATGTCACTGGAGCTGTGGAAAGACAGGGAGTGCCAGAGCAATGGGCTCTCTCTGCTTCACTTGCTGCACTGGTTTCGCTACAGGGAGTAGGGCAGGACATTGAAATCACATTTTGTGTCTTCTCCACTTCGAATTTCAGCTTTTTTCTTTCTGATGGTAAATTCTGGGATTTCCCTGCAGTCTCTCTGCTGTTGCAATGGACCCACAGGCCGTGCTGGCCAGTCTCCTTGGTCCTGCGATGGCTTCCATAATTGTGGGTAGTGCTTTTAGAATCTAATTCAAATGTACTGGATCCTTTCCCAGGGCTTGGTTTTTCCCAGTTGCTACTCTGTACTGGCAAGGAGTCATCATTCCTTCTGTGACAGCTGGGCTGGCACTCAGGATTTTGAAGCCTGAGCTCACAACTGCTTGGAGCTCGCCCTGTGCCGCTGTGGGCTGTGCACTTCCCTGGGTCGCTGCCACTGGGGTCTTGGGAAGTTTTGCTCCTTACAGTTCGTGCACAGGCATTTGTGGAATGTGATGTCTCCATTAGGTAGGACACACTGTCTGCAGTTTCCTCAGAGGACACATTCTGCAGAACACGATTACCATCAGTACAGGTTCCTGATTTATCCGTGTTTGAAGCTGCTGTCACAAGAGAGGAATGACTGTCACTTACAGAGCTCCTGCCATCTCCTTCCTCTGCAATTTCAGTGCTGCTGGCTGATTCCTTTGAGTCAGGAGTGAAGCATGTAATATCTGTAATCTTATCCCCCCTTTGTTTCATTTTCTTGGCATTTTGACTGCTTTTCATTTTTTGGTATATTTTCTTAAATGTTTCATCTCCATACATTTGCCATTTTTCTTGAGAGAACATCTTTAACTTCCTTTGATTGAGTTTCTTATTTTTAGCACTGATTACTTCTCCAGCCCCAAGCTTTTTACTCCTTTGCAACTCCTCTAAAGGAGGAGGATGATCAACCACATTACTTAGCGGCAAATCATCCACGGCTGTTTGTCTGACTAGAGCTCGGGGATGGCTATTAGGGAAATCCACTGAATTTGCAGCAAGATTGTTGCTAGGCAGCAAACCAGCAGTGCCTGTGTTTACAGACTGCTTAGTAAGAGAAAGTGGTTTTGAGCAACCTGGTTTGTCCTGTGCCATCCTTGCTCCCTCCACGAACGGCAAGGAGTTGCTCCGAGTAACAGGCACAGCGTCGATGGTTGTGGAGAACTGGGTGGGAACTGAATGGAAAAACATTGGCTTGCATTTCTCCAGGGGTGTAAAGGTAGACTTTGCTGAACAAAGGGCAAGATTCTTTTTCCTATTTACATCACACGTTCTGATATCAAAATGGAAAGAGTCTTTGTACGTGTAAGGCATTGGCAGGTCAATGCTTCCCTGTTTGGAAAGGACAGTTTTCCTGGGCCTGACATTGTCTAGCTGGGTATCATCCACCACGCTTTTGTTATGAGAAATAAGTTTAGAAATGTGTTCTTCCAGCCTCTTTTTCTCTAGCATGGAGGCTGCAGCTTTCTCGGCTGCCTCTGGCCTTGCACTGCTTCCGGAGGCACACCTGGGGCTGCTGAAGGCAGTTTCGTTTTCCAGCTCCGTGCTGTGCTCACAGAGGCTGTGCAGGGGGCTGGGTGATGCCATCTGTTGTTCTGTGCTGTCAGAGCGGGACAGATACCCCGAGTCAGTGCTCTCACACTTCTTCAGCTTGCAGTCCAATGGCTTGTAATCCCACTGCTTCTCCGAGGAGGTTGCTTGCTGCCTTTGCAGCTGAATATGCTTGTTGGCAGTTGGAGTTCTTTGCTCCTGCATTTTCTTCCTCTGACAAGGACTGTTTGGCAAAGCTCCTGGAGATGATAAACTGCGAGGTTCTCTCTCAGGAACCCCCTGGTTAGCCTTTGAGCTGAAGGACTGATTCGTTGTTTCTTGATTTTCTGAAAAAACTGGTGAAGTGCTTGTTGCTGGCAGTGAAAGCTCATGAAGTTTCTTAGTGTCTGGTCCAGCACTGGTCTCTGAACTCGGTTGTTTCATCTGTATCCCCTTGTCCTCAGCAGTGCTACTCAGTGGTTTGCTGCCTTGGGCTGAGGTGGTGCTCTCTGCTGATCTCCCATTTTGCTCTGATACCCCACTGGTGTCAGAGTCTGAGGGCAGCCTGGTGTTGTTGACGTGTGTTTGGGTTCTCCTGTGTTTATACAGGTTGCTCTGAGTTTTAAATGCGATGCCACAGGTGGTGCACGGAAAGGGCCTCTCTCCTGTGTGGGAGCGAATGTGCTTCTCAAGGACACTTGGCTTCAAACAATCTCGTCCACAGTGTTTGCAGATGTATTTCCCAGCTTTTTTGGATTTTCCTGGGCTTCCAATAGATGCACTTACACAAGAACTGGGTGATGATAAAACTGGTAAGGTGCTGACTATGTTCAACGTTAGACTTTGCCCAAGTTGTTTCTGAAGAACCGAGCGAGGCTGATCTGGGCTTTCCGGAGGGACGAGAGGGTTGAGGATGAGGGGGATGTTGGTGCTGTCGAGATGGACGCAGCTCCTGGCTGTCACTAACTGCCCGTGTGGCTGGAAGCATCCTGCCTGGACAGGCTGGTACAGCGGGATGGTGAGGGCTTTGAGGTACAGGGGCTGGGACAGCGCCGGTTCCCGGGGAAGAACAGCACCCTGGCCGGGATCTGAGGAGCCCTGCGAGGGCTGCAGAGAAGGGGCTGGAACTGGGGGTGCAGCTGTGAAACCAGGAGCCTTCTGTGCCTCCATGCCAAGGGCTCTCTGCCATGTGCTCAGGTACCTGTCGAGGAGGGGGAACAGGACAAGGAGGAATCTTCTTTCAGGCAGCAAATAATATACAAACGTTCAACTGCTGGACTAGGAAAGCCAGCAGTTAAGAATATCACAAATCTTACATACAGGCATTATACAGACAGCAATTACTTCGTTTTTCAATTAAATTGATTCATTTTTCATTTCTTATCAAGGAACTAAAGTGTAAAGAACATTGTACACTGCGCTTAAAACCACTCTTACGATCTACAATAAGTACCCAAAGCATTAGAAATAAACCTGAGTTTGAGATTTGCAAATGGAGGCTCTAAGCACACGAGAAATAACACAATTTTAATTTTCTGGAACCATATTCTCGCTATATATTGTATCATGGTTTTATATTTAATTAACATTCATAATTGTTAATATAGAAGCAGGACAAGTGAGGTTAGAGGGGATCTCAGGAGGTCTTAAGTCCAAAGACCTGCTCAGAGCAGAGTGAGCACTGAGGTCAGATGAGGTTGTCAGGGTGTTACCTGCCTGGTTTTGAGATCCTCTGAGGATAAAAACTGCACAGGTTCTTTGGGCAACTGTTCCAAACACAGGACAGTAAACATGGCCTCATATTATCTGTGTTTACCCAAATTTAAGGGAGATAAAGCCAAAGATATTGCAGCAAGTGGTGTAAAATGGGAATATGTGAACAAAAGTAAACTGATGTCCTGTTTTACAAGTGAGATTTACATAAATATGCACAAAGTGGAAAAGATTGTATCATAGGAAAATAGTGGGACAAATTAAAGCTGGCTTTTGTGTAGCCCAAATTCATTTTGTCTAATAAATGGAGATATTATGGTATGCTGCTTATTTTTAGATGCTTTTAATGCCAGATGAAAACGTCTTCTAGACACAGTTTTTGAAAAAAGTGAGCCTATTCTTATGAAATCTGTCCAAATATGTGCAGGGTTGGTGCTGGTCCAGGCTAGTTCTTATTTCAACAAAAATTTGTATTGTCTTTTTTTACTTTCCTTAGAAACAAAGGAGTAAACTGTCAAAATAATCAAGTTGAAAATTATCTTTGGAGGAGCTGATAGGGGCATGAGCATAACCCCTTGTAATTACAGTCAGGGTGAAAATCAGGTGATCTGTGAATGTTTATTTCTTACTCAGCTTTACTCACAGCTCTGTATCCGTTTACTGCTATGAATAATGGACTGTTCTTGTGCAAACAGTCATAAAAAAACCCATTTGGAATAACATAATCAGTGGCTAAATTTGAAATCTGCAATTTGTTGCTTTACTGCACAATCTGTAGTGGCGTTCCTGTAACTTTCTTGGAACATTTTAATAGGTAATCATTGCAGGGAAATAGTAAAAGGATTACTTATAAACACTGTTTGAAATTTGTAGTGGTTTCATCCCAGAAAACAACCTCTAAAATGAACTGATGTGTGCACTGCAGAGTGTTAGATTTTTCCCTTTCTTCTTTCCCATTAATGTTGTAAGTCAAGATCATGGACTTTTCTTGTCCACTTCAGAGATTTCTCCATGGAATAATCACTTAAGTGGCTTTTTACTATAGGTAATGACTGTATTGATGGAAGAATGTTAAAAGACTATGGCTTGTTAAAGAAATTAAGTTATTATCCATATTGTGCAGTGTGGTAAACACTACAGGAAAAAAGTGGATTTCTCTGATTTGCAAAGTGATGTTATCAACATTTCCAGTCCATTTAAGGTTGTTCTTAAGTTATACAGGCACTTTTAAGATTAAACACAGCAAGTGATAACCCATGAGCCCATGATACTCACAGAGTAAACATGCAGTAGTTTTTCCAAAGATGTGGGAAAAAAGGAAGTTAAGGGAAAAAAATGTGCTGCAGAGTCCAGACTCCAAGAAGTGAAGCCTAAATACCCTGCAGCCAGAACATCCAACAAGTAGCACATCAGATAAAACAAGTCACAGTGGCTGTGCTCCCCTCCTTCCCCCGGAGAGAAGTGTGGAAATACATTTCCACATATTTTACATTTCCTCCCAGTCAGCTCCAGTGTCCCAAACTATTTCTCTCCCTGAATACCCCCGTGGGCACACAGAGCTGATGGGCCCTTCAAGGCCAGCCTGAGTCAGCAGGACTCCCCATGGCCAGATGTTTTTCATATGAATCCTGTGGTTCCCAAAGTACCAGAGACTCTCTGTAATTTCACTTAGCAAGTTTCTGGGGCCCAAAACTCAGTGTAATTCTGAGAACCATTTCAGTGCTCTGCTGTGGCCCGCAAAGAAAATACCTAAGTGGTGGCAGAAAATTTAAGGGGAAGTTTTAAATAATGCTAAACAAGTAAAGTACTGGTGAGACACAAGGTGATTACTGGTAAGAATGTGATAACACCTTTCCACCAGCTGTGGTAGTTTCCTGCTTTTCACAGAAAACAAACAGACTTTCTTCCTAAGTGAAAATGCCGTGGCTCGTCTTCTGCTGGGGCAGATGTGATCAGACTTTTCACATCTGCTGTTTATATACCAAAAAAAAAAGCCACTGTATTTCTCTGTACATTGACAAAAATAGCTCATCTCAAACTAATTCTGCCCCAAGGCTGATTCTGGGTAGTCCTTGCCTAAAAAGTAGAAAAACTTCCTTTGTTGATTATCCCCCCAGCTCTGTTCCTGAGCATCCACCTCATGTTCCCAGCTGTTTGTAGCTTGTGGCATTGAACTACCAGCATAAGAACTTGATCCTAATTAGATAAAGAAAAATTTTCCAATAAACAGAACTAAATGCAGGATTTGGCCAGTTCAAAATTATCTGAATTGCTTTCCTAAGCTACCAAAACTGGTCACTAAAATTCCATTTAAATACAATTATTTTGTTCCTAATTTGAATTCTAACTTCAGGTACACACCATAGGTAGTCCTGTGGAACACTGAAAAGTCAAGAAGTGGAACAGTTTCAGATAAAAAATCATTGTAGCAGAAAATGTCTTATTCACTTTATAAGTATAAAGTATTTTAATAAGGAAGGTATAAAACCTCATTTTAAATCCAATGTGTTCCTTTCTTATAGAATCTTTCTTGAGTTCCAAATACATTTTATAAAACTTGTTTGATTTTGTCAGCACTGTTGTAATAATCTTGGACTACACAAGTGAAAGATTTTTGTCTTCTGCATGTCACATGTAAGTGCTCTGTCAGCTGCCCTTCATTATTAATTAAATCAATAAATAAACATGTAACTACTTCTTTCCAGAACTTCCATATAATTTTTTTTTTTTGACACAACATTGAGAAGGGCATCAGTCCCCAAGCAGATGCAAAGCTCAGTTGCTCAGTCCCCACCCTTGTCCACAGGTATAACCTGGAGACATGACAGGTTGTTATTTTTGTAACCCCACAGAAGCAGGTTTTCAACATTCTGAACATACACAATATACTCAGTTATACTGTAAGTCTTTGCCTCTTTTTAAAAGCTTTTGGTGATCCCTACCTTAAATAAACCAGACAGCAAACAGAAGTGGAATCCTCTTTAGCCTGAAAATAATTTTAACTCACGTACCTTAGATTGAGCCAGGCATTTCAGCAAAAAAGCCTCATTTCTGTCAATACTTGATGCAAGCAGAGAGAAACGAGGACAAAGACTTGAAACAGATTAGAATTAGGAAGTTGGGTGGTTTTCTTTTTTTTTTTTTTCCCTACATTGGTGTCACAGTGACAACCTTCAGAAAACAGGAAGAGCTGAAACAGAAGAAAATGAAGTGGTGTTTCGATCTCTCTGTGTCCTTTATCACTATCTATGTAGGAACCTCTACACAGAATCTTCAAAGCATGGGGATTTTGTGCACTGCATTCAGTTGTACCACTCCATGAAATACCCTGACACAATGATAGGCTTTTTTTCTTTATACTCCTAAAGGTAATTTGCTTGTAATGAGGTGGGAAAAAGCTTCAGGAATGTTAAAAGTCTTTAGGTCGTACTCAACAAACCTCCCTAAAATTTGTGGAAGGCTGCAGGGAAAACAGGATAGGGGACAGTCAACAGCAGTGAAAAGGTCATTTTAAAAGATTGTAGGGTTTGTTTGTGGGTTGAGTTCATGAAGAGTCCTCAGGTGACACAGTTCAGCAGCACTGAGGGGTCCTGCTCTTCTTCATCCAAACACTTGTTAAATTAAGCACTGGGGTGGCTATGCCCTCCACTGCTGTGAGACTGAGTGAATCCCAAAGTGGAATATAAATTCCCAGTAATGTTACAAAATTGATATATCCAGCCTGTAAAATTTCCTTAGGAACACCCTATTTTGGAAGATGTAGCCTTTAATCTTCCTGCAATGAGCTTCTGCCCAGTTCAGACACTGCAGCCTGTACCTTGTAAACTGGACAGTGGTGAAACTGTAAAGTTCTGATTGTCCAATATCCACTTCAGTGCAAGCTCTTTCTTTTATTAATTCTGCTGAGAGACTTATGTTGGAGGCCCCAGTGGATTTTCATTCCACACAGCTTTATTGATCCTGGAGAGTTTTTCCTGTTGTTGGAATTGCTTTCCATTTGTTTCTGTAGCCCTGATTTAGTAGGCCTCTAGTTTTGGAGGTGGAGAAATATTTCTGTCTTGTTCTTCCTATCTTTCTTGCCTGTCATCTAGTTATTCAGGGGGCAGAAAAGCTCTTAACAAGGCCTGGTATTGTTGCTCAAAATCCTTCTCGTTTCTACCATAGCCTGAAATGCTCCCAGTAATTGGGAATGGCACTGCAGATGCTTAAAATCAGTGAATCTAGAAAATACTTGACATTCTGAACTGCTTTACAATGACTCATGCTTCTGCTCTACAGACTGTCTGTCCAGATGGAGAGAACTACATGCAGCAAGTAGTTTCAGCTCTGCTGGGAGATACTTTCCTAAAGGAATGTGTTCTCACCTCTGAGTGAGATCTTCTGGAGGATTACTGCATGCTACAGTCAACAAACCAACGGGGAAAAAGATGCACATCTTATAATAGAACACTGGCATGAATCAAATCAGACAAACAGATGATTCTGGGCATTTTACATAACCAGTCAAAATTAGTTTCTCTTCAGTTTGATCACATATCTGCAGCCCATTATATTTTAATCCACTTTGAGACTGACTATTATTAAGTTAAGGTGAATTTACTTAAAAGGGAGACTTGTTTTAAACAGTACTAATTATTCCAGAAGTATGCTGGAACTAGGAACAAATTGAAAACATGTACAAGCTTTCAAAATTCATCGTTTAGACCACTCAGTGACATATCCAATTCCGAATGCTAAAGCTGCAAACTTCTTATCCTGAGAGGCTGAAAGAGGCAATAATTAATTAAATCAAGTTACAACTGAAGCAAGTGCCTGTGTGGATATTTGCCACTATCTCACAGGTTTCAGGGCTTAGCAGAACCTTTTGAAGCTTGATCTAAAATCTCTAAATCTTGAATAAGTGACTCTGGAATCAGGCTGGCTCCACAGCATCCTGTGATTCTTCCCATTTATAGGGATGAACAGGTCGCTGTAATGGCTGGAAGGAATTTGACCTGTGCACATAATACAGAGGACCATTATTACACTGCATTAACTCTGTTTGAAATGAAGTTAAATTTTTAATCACGCTATTTTTCCTGAGATGGAATCTCTGTGCAAGATTAATTATACTCATTTAACTTCAAAACATTGTCCTGCTCAGAGAAACCTCTCAGTTGTCTCAATGTACAGCAAAACATCTATTTTAACTGTGTATTAATAATAGAGATCAGCCACTGCCAGGCACTGCCCAGGAGGAACTATGTAGGGCTACACTTCGCTCTCATTTCATGTCCTAAGCAGGACTTGGGGAGATAAACCCACATCCCACTGTTATGCATTTCTGGGTCCCAGGTATCTGTGGAAAAGGCGCCATCCCAGGTGTTTAAATCCCTGCAAAGGGACAGAGTTCTGTCAGAGGGCTGATCAGGTGAAAGCAGCAAGGAGCAGCTTCCCGTGCTGGTGAGAGAATACGATTTCAAAGATCCTACAACTACATGTTTGAGACAACTTTCCAAACTGAAACGAAAGCATCTTTTAGGATTCTTAATTATTCATTTTTCTTCTGAGGACAGTGACGCTGAGACCAGCACACAGTATCTTCCTGTCAGCAGAAGACACAGACACGGGGATTTTCATTCCCCCCGCTGCAGGCTGGCACAACGGTGCCAGTGTTTATGAACTCCCTTGACTGACTAGACAAAACTTCCACTTAAATATCAGTATCATAAAGTAATAGTGAACCACAGGGTCTGAAATAAATGTTGTGCAGGTGCTGTAAGCACCCCTTTTCTGATGGAAACAAAGTGTGTGTGAGTGTACCCCAATTCTGGCACTTTCTAGTTCTCAGTTCAAACAAGCCAAATGGCACCGACACATTTCCCGATGAGCCCAGAAACTACCATTCATCTTTTTATCTAAAACCTGTTTCTGCCTTTGCTCTTTTCTCAGTTTGACTTCATATCTTGAAATGTCTCATAACAGAAGTACTAACTTCACCTTTTCACTTGTTCTTCTGGGATGTGTCTGATCTCACAACACTGCTAGTTCCACCTGCAGCCTGCTGGGACCTTTGGACAAAGTTGGGAGCCTCAGTTCCCTGCAGAATTGAGCTGAAAATGTGTAATTCCCTCATCTTCTCCAACCTTTATAGTCTTTCAGTGGTGACATTTCAAATTCTGACTGTGGGAAATCTTGCTGGTTAGTAAGAAGTTCCTTGTTCTGAAGTTTTGCCTCGTGTGTTATAAAAGTATAAAGCAACTCTAAAACCTGCTGCCTGAACTTTGAAATACTTGTACCATAACCTGAGGACAAATAGTTTTTAAAACTGAACTTCCACAATTGTGTAATATCAGCAAAATTGGCTGGGCTTTTTTTTAACTATTATTTTTGTAGGCACTGTACCAGAATACAACATTGAAACCTTTTAAGAAGAATGGGATCTGTAATAACTTCTCTTCATCCTAGAATAACAGCTGGTTTGAACATTATTATACAGTTTTCTATATTTTTTTATTCTCCTTTTCTTGAATGTCCATAAATGCAAACATTCAAAAGGCTTAAATCAGTAAGAACATTTTTACCTAAAATATATTTTAGTGTGGAAGTAAACATTGCATTGGCTTTTTTTGATCTCTCATGCAATTTCTATCAGAGAATATTTCCTATTCTACTTCTTATACTGCTACTTTTCTCAGCTCCAGTCATAAGAAAAGGTTTCTAGTTTATTATATGTCTTTATTTTATATTTACACCACTTATTTCTAAAAAGAAACATATCTAAAACATCAGTTGGTTTTGTAACACTGTTGGTGGCTTCACAATGAGGAAAAAAAGTAGGCTTTTTAGTGCTTGAAAACCTCAAAGGATTTTTGATTGTTTCATCCTATCATCAAATTTGCTCCTGTGCATTTCCCACGTTAGGAAAGAGTTAACAACCTCCAGCCAGCAGACTGCAATCAACAGGTTGTTCTAACAGAAAAATAATAACCCTAATCCATCTTTTAAAGTTTAGGAGGTTGGACTAAATGATGAAGAAACACCGATTAAAGCCCTCTTAAAAGCTGAAGTGGGGCCAGAACTGAAATGCTTTGTGTTTTAGGAAAAAAAATCTTTCTCGTTGCTAAGTGAAAGAACCATCACATTACAAAAAAATTAGAACTTTAAAATTTCTGCCTCACCATCTCGAATTTAATTATCTGTCCACATAAAATGAGAACGAAACACTTTGCTAACCTTTAGGTGGCCAATTCACAGGCAGGTGGAGAGGTTCAGGTCCCTGGAATAGCGTTGAAACAAAAGAAGCATCCTGTTTTCTTTTTTCAGTGTCTCTCTCTTCTCTCTCTCTTTTTTTTTTTTTTTCTCTCTCCTTTTTTTTTTTTTTTTTTTTTTTTTAAAGCGTTTGAAAACTGAAAGGTGGGTGGTGGGGTGTGTGCAAAGAGAGGAGGGGGTGAAGTCAGCCCACGCTGGTGTAGGAAGAGTTTTAATGGCCGATGCTGGTAATATGGTTTGCCTGCTACAGTGTCTGCACTACTGCAGCTCTGTGTGTGGGCGTAAAGAAATGACACGACTGGGTTTCAAACCATTACACAGAAGATTTGCAAACAGTTAAAAAAAAAAAAAAAAAAAAAAAAAAAACCACGACCCCATCAGGCGCAAATGAAAAATTATCACTTTTTGCCTTTTATCTTTTTCTAAGGTTTGTTTGTTGCCTTTTTTTTTTTTTAACTTAGCCAGTCAAGCTTCTTCTTCATCCTCTAAATGAAAAGAAAAAAAAAAAGGTGAATTAAGTATTTTGGAAGGTTTTAAATTTTACATAGTGTGAACATTTTGTTTAATTAATTTTTTAATTAACCCACAAGAGCTTGTATTCCAGAAGGCTGTCCAGATTTCCAGGGTAAAAGTCTTCAGAGGACACCTGTATTTCTGCCTTTGGACGTGCTAAATAGGTACCCAGATCTTGGTAGCACCAAGGAGTACTATGGGATAGACAGAGCAACTCCACAACAGGCCAGGTAGGAAAACTGAGCCCAGGACTATTCCCTTGAGTATTCCACAAAACACAGGAAAGAAAACACTTTTGTTCAGTAGTCCTGCAGTGCCTCAGGTTTACTCACCCAAACTGGGCAGAAAACAGACTTGAATGTTTGTGTAACTCCTGGAGACCAACAGGAGTGAGACAAAGGAGGGATGTTCTCTGTAATATCGTGGGGAAGGAGAGGAAAGTGCTATTTAAGCTGATATGAAATTGCTGACACAAGAGACTGAATATAAACAGTTACGGGCACACTGTTGTTGGGAGGGGCAGGTGGAAGGTTTTTGTCAGACAAGCAAGAACACTTCTCAAGCAGATTTTTTACCACAAAGAGTGAAAGAGAGAAAAAACAGTTTTAGAAAGGAGCTTGAAAACTCCAAGGAGCCTTTATGACTTGGCTGCTCCATGATAGTCAGGGACTAACATTTGTTAAATATATATCTTCATGTACCTTGAGAGAAGACAGCCAGCTTGAAAATCATGTGCTTGGACAGAAGGCTTGTGCATTCTGGAGTGGAAAGGTTTAGGTGTCTATTTTTTCAAATATTCAGATGATCCACTCAGGATTTCTATTGCCTTTGATACCGTGCTGACAATCAAAAGCAGGGAAACACAGGCAAAGGGGGTGGGAAAGAGGAGACACTTTGTGATGCCCACATTTCTGTTTACTGCAGGGTATCCCTGGCAGTTCTCAGCCCATCTCTTGCCCACGGGGTGAAGCAGGGAGAGCTCCCAGTGTTGAGGACCCACAAGCGGATGCCAAATCAGCACAATTTAGTGTATGAGTGAAAACAGCAAGACTGGACTTGAGGACTTCAGACTACTAATCCCAAACTTTAACAAAGACTCTGATAAAGGGACTTAAGCAGTGAATCACCCAACAGTGAATGAAAAAAGACCTTGAGTTCTGTGCCTGGTAAAACTCTCAGAGATATTGCCACTAACACACAGCAGTACAGCCTTGGTACCCAGTGGGGTCTGGCTACTGGCCACAGTAGAAGCTTGAATTCTTCTTTCATGAGGTCAGCTCCAGGAAAATTTTACTGAAGAAATGTCTGTGGCCTCAGCTGATGCAGAAAAGTGAATGTTTGGAGAGACAAGAAATCAGGCTCCCAGCAGGGCTCCATTCATGCAGACCGAGTGCCCCTGTACAACCTGATGAGGATTGCAAACTGAAATGGCTTAAATCAATTCAGTGAAGTTTAGTAACAAAATATACACCCTGAAGCGTTAACTCTGAAAGGTTTATGTGACATGGACTATGTATCTTGACCCTGTAGATGTCATATTTCCAAGTCACTGCAACAGTCACCATTTCTGCCCTGGTTTTGGTCACTTTGCTGAAGGTGAAGTAACACCTGGAACATCTAAATGCACCTAATCCTCCACTGAGGACGGATCCCCATGAAGAACCATTATGAAATATTGTGATTGGTTATCATAAATGGCAATATTTCCCTTCTAGACATGAACTCTCAACTTTGAATTTACAGAAATCATGGTTGCCTATACAACTTTCACTTGACCAAAGGCACATTTCCACCATTAACATGACTTCTTTTTCACAAAAGTCACAGCTTGGTAAATTCACAGAATCTCTTAAAACAACTATTAAAAGTCTGGGGAAAAAAAGTAAATATAAAAAATTTCAAAGCCTTCTGGTAAACAGGACAGCCAACTACTGCTTTCATATCAATACTGCAGAACACCTACTAAGATTCATCTGTCCCTTTCTGTCTTTGTTGAGCCAGGAAAAACCATTACCCAAAGAGCAGAGTAACCCTCACAGACTGGTCAGACCATACAGGAAAAAGAAGTCCAAGAGAGAAAAAGACAAAAATGTGTGAAAGGGAGAGACGTGGCTTCATTAGAGGTAAACACAAAATCTACTTGCCAAAGAAAAGCCAGTCCAAGGAAAACTAAAACAGAAGGCAAAGCAATGGATCCCATAGGGAAAAGACCCAAGGGCTGCTGAGAGAACGCAAAGGCAGTCACAGCACTGAAAAGGTTCAGCTGGGTGTACACACAGCTCAGTGTTTCACTACGAATGGAATGTCTCCTTTAAAGTTCCTTTCACAGCCCAGCAACAGGGCTGGACACACACCCAGAGGAGAAAGGGGAAAAAAAAGAAAACAAAAAGTCCAGCCTCAAATCATCTTCCATTAAAAACCCACAGATTTTTTTTTCGAGTTTAGATTTAATGTTTTAGGTGAGGCTCTAAATGCTGAATCCTCACACAGTTTGATTTGGGGGTTATTTGATCTGGATTTTTAGTATTAATTCACCATAAGCAGGTATGGTGAAGGGCTGTTTTATGGATTAATTTACAAGGACAGTCTACAATCCAAGAAAAAACTTGGACATCAGAGAGAAAAGGCAGATGTGTGAGTCCAGCTTTGCTTCTAAAGCATCAAATGGTTGGGTGGGAATGAAGAGCTCCAATTACTCCTTCTTGCTCAAATTATCCTTTTCTTGACAGTTAAAAAGTGGAGGATGTTACAGTGCCTCTTCTACAAAACAGATGTTTTTGCAGGAGAAATATGAAGGGTCTTTCCAGGTTTTATAGATTGCTGGATTAATGAACTGTAATTTCTCTTGGATTAATGATTAATTTTCAGGCATATCACATCATAAATATGAGTAATTACAATCATGACACACTTAAAAGCAATGTAGCTGTCAGAGGAACAGTTACTTCAACTCAAAGAGGCAGCAAGGTTTGCTGGTTTGTACGTGCACAAACTAGAGACATACTAATTTTTCCATCTGTTTCTGACTTGTCATAGAAAAACAGATAACCAGAACTACTGACAGTAGTCAGAAATGTTCTGAAAACCCCCAACAACACTAACTTAAATGTGTTTTACAGAAGAAGAGAATAGAATTTGACAGGGTCATTGATCATTTGAACTACATTTCAGATCAGTGTCAAAACCAGTAAAAGGAAGCATCAGTGACTATAAATATAGAAACAGAGCATTCCCATCACCGTGACCCAGACCAACAGAGTCACAGGTAAACCCCCAGTCCACACCATTCAGCCAACTCAACCATTTTAATTTTTAATTTTCCCTGTAAGTTTTTATGTAGTTGTGTCTTTTCTCAACATGTTGTCAAGGAAACCCTCCATTCCTGTAGCTTAGCATCCAGCTCTTTATTGCTGTAGACACAAAACAATCTAGGATTTTGAACCAATTGATATGTTTGCCTTCCCACTGTGAAGGGGTCTTCACTATTACATAAGCTGGACAGAGGGAGACCATTTCTGCAAGTTCAGTTCTTCCAAAATTCTTATGGGAAATTTGCCAATTAACTCTGCTATTTATTAATTTTATTAATGATTTTACCTATCAATATTCTATTATGCTATATGCAATCCACTGAAAAACAGCCCTGTAATCTGAGTGGTGTCTTCTCATTCACCTCCATCACAATTCCTCTCTTGTTTTGTCTTTGAACAAAGTTGAGTTCCTCTGACAAACAATATTTTGGGGTTTTGTGAGAGCTGCCAGCTGAATTTCGAGTGCTAATAATCAAGTTGCAGTTGCACCCTCCTTGTATCTGTGTCATAATTTTACCTAACTTTTAGACAGGTTTTCACTGGGAGAAGAGGTACTATATATAAATCTATACAGGTACACAGAATTTATGATGCTGCCCTTCAACCTCTGGGTGTGCAGTGGTGGTGCCCTCTCTGCCCATGCTGAGCTGTCTTTGGAGCACATGAGTCAAACTCACACTGCAAACACCAGGTGAGTCTCAAGATTTGGCACCAATCATTTACCTCTTGCCTGATGTCTGAGAAGCAATTTTTCAGCATGTTCTGTACAACGCTCGTGGCCCAGAAGGGTTCTGGTTCTTATCCCAGGCTTTAAAATGCCATTTCAATTGTTACCCTCACAGAGATGATCAGTGGAACACACAGAATGCCTCGTGCATGGGTAACATCAGGATAAAGGTGGGAAATGGGAAGCAGCACTTGTACCTGCCTGGGAGAGCAAAGTCTGTCATTGCACTGGACTTGTGTTTCAGTGGTGAGTGTCATGGTAAGAGGTATTTCTGTCCCTCTCCCCTTCGGGTTTCATGGAGCTTTGCTTTTATCTGTCGCCAAGGAAACACCAGGGTTTTTTTCCCCCTTGCTCATTAATGTCTGCATTTTTGTTTCCATAGCTACAAAGGAACCTTAGTGTTTTAAAATAGCAGTAATTGGATTACCATGACTTTTTGTAATTTATTGACACCATTAATGGCTCCGATTTTCAAAAGCAGACACCAAAATTGTATCAGCAGTTTTTCAGCTATTAACATGTGTTATCTCCTTGTCCTGAAATACTGGGTACATGCTAAGAAAAGTCTCCAGCATCCAGACACTCACTGCACCCAGACTCAGGCTCCAGACGTGGTGCTCTGAAATTACTGAAAATACTCTGCTTTTTAGTCGTATTGGGTCTAATTTCTCACGGTCCCCTGCCAAGAAGTGCAGAAGTTCTGTTGTAAATCTGCTCAGTGATAATCCCAATATCTAACATATTACAGATCCTTTGTAAATTTGACCCCGGTAGGATAATCTGGGAGAATTTTTACAGTCAAATATCTGGCCAACTCAGGACACAGGAATATGGAAAGGCACAAAGAACTGAGAGCACCATTGTTGCTAAAACTGCTGTTACTTAACAGGGACATAATTCATGTTTTCTTAAAACAAAAAGTGACTGACCTGCATGTCTGTCTGTGGCTGCATGGACACTCTTACCACACTATGCCATCTTCTAACACTCCTGATTTACTTGTTTTCATTCACTTGCCTATTTGAAGTGCTTACAAAGCACCATAAGTGCATGTTCTATACCCTCACCCTTTCTTTCCAGGATCCCCAGTCCCTCCTGCCCTCAGCCTCAGTAGAGGACAGAACTGAACTCACTGTATGAACATCCCACCAGTGCCACCACTCTGAGCCCCAGCCAGGAGACACACACCAGTCCCACAGTGTAACTTGATTAAAATTAACCAACAGTTTCAGAAGTTGTAAGAGGAGGACAGACAGAATGACTGGATACCTCCTATTTTTTTTTTTTTAGAAAAAAAAAAAGCTAAAGAGAGTCACCAACCTAAAATATTTACAATGAAGGTATAAGAAAAGAGTGACAAGTGGCTAAACACAGATAAGTATGAAAAAGGAAGCCTCTTAAATCTAAAATATTAGTTCCTATTTTTCTTACTGGATTTCTGTGCATCTTGGAGGCTCAGACATTCCATTGCCATAGAAACAGTATCCTGTGTCTCTGAGGACCGTCCTGTAGATGCTGTTATGGAAACACTCATCTCAACAGCTCTCCTCATGGTATAGATTTCAGTGATTGTGTTTGGAAAGACCCATTGCTAAACTATCCTTTCAGGGTTCATTTTAATAAAAACCAAGTCTCTGAAGTATTGAGCAATTTAATAAACTCCTCGAGGCTGCTCCAAATTAAAAATACAGCAATGGAACAAAATGTATATTGAAATGAAAGGGCCCTTTCAATACCAGCCTTTCCAAATTTCTGTTGTCAGCAAAGATCTGGGGGAAAAGGTGATTGTGCTTGCGTGGAAATGAAATTCAAAACATAAGAAGGTACAGTGAGAAAATGTGGCTCAGTTGGCTGAACTGGGAACTGGGAATTCTTAAATCAAGGTGAACCATTCTTTTGTCTCAGAAAAGCCAGCTAAGTCAGAGTTTGAAAAAGATAACACCTGAGTTGGAAACTCAACTCCCACTTAATTTTTTCCTGGGAATTGAGTCCTTAGCTGATCCTAGAGCTTTGAGAAAATCTCCTCAACATTTTCATGTTTGTAATATCTGAGATACTACTACTTACTTATTCCATACTTACTTATTTGACTAGACATCTGTGGGCATGAGTATTTTTTATTTCCTTGAAAAAAGCCATCAAAGAATGTGGCACACAATCATAAGGTGTTATTTGAGTTAGTGGTCACTCATCACTTAATGTGTCAGATGTAAATAGCTTCCTGCCTAATTATATAGATTCTGCTATTTAGTTACTGCATCTTTAAACTGTAAATTCCCATTTTTTATCTTTATCTTGGCTTTTTTAAAATCAAATTCATCCACACCAAGAAGTCCCTTTCCAACCCAAACCCATCTAAGAAGGTTATATCCTATTCTTTATTCCTACAGAAAATACTAGTTATTATGGCTTGTAAAAGAAACACGTCCTAGCAGTGAGTATCTGAATATATCTGACAAGAGATAACATTTTCCTAACATTTTCTTTAACAGTTTAGAGTCTGTAAGCTTTGTTGTTTGAGACATGTGCCATGATTGCCAAGGAGTTTGTTATCCAGATTGTTACGTGTAAAGATTCCATCTTCCCAGGGCTGGTATTCCCTTAAGTCTCTGTGAACTTCACAGCTCTCAGTGCTTTCTCATATTATTTCTGAAAAGACAGTTTAAATTGAAGTGCTCATTTTAACTAACAAAGCTGACAGGTATAATCCTATTTTGTTCCTCTTCCAAAAATTCCAAGTGTTTTAGCAAGGTTAGCAGTTGTTCTCCTTCTCTTCATTTATAGCCATGGTTTTCAGAAAACAGAATAGCTTTTCTTTTTTTCTTTTGGTTTAGTATTTCAGTTTTTGGAATGCATGCCTGTGCTGATGGATTCTCTAAGAGGCAACAAAAAATACACTAATTAAAAAACAGATGACAAACCATACTCTTAATATAGGCATTTAAAAAAAGCCTACAAGCAGATGAGGTAGGAATTACTTTTTGGAAGAACATCTTTTCTAAGTTAGCACAGCAGAGATTCAACACCTGAGGTTGGCCTAAGCCCTAATTCTGCAGACTTTTTTTTCGTGGTTTTGATCCTCACTATTATTTCAATAATCAGATGGATAATTATTGACCTAAAAAGACTATTCACCACCACTTTTCTAAATAAGGGTGTTTCTTACAGGTAGTTGTGGTGAACTTTTGTTTAAATCAGTGCAGATTCCTTGTAGGAGTGTTCAGATGGTTTTGAACATTTTATCCTAATTTTATCAGCAGGGATTAAGATAGATATATATAGAGATATACATGTATATATATGTGTGACACTCCAAAACACACATTTATAAAAGGAACAAACATTAATTTGGGGGTAACCAAATTAAATAAGTTTTAGTTGCTTCTGATACTGGGCTGCCTCCAAGTTCTGTGTTTGGTGAAGCTTTGTGGAGGCTCTTTATTAATATCATAGTTGTACTTCGAGCTCGCCTTGCTGCTGCTCTCCTTGCTCATGCTCTGGCAGCAGCAGTGGCTGTGTGAGTCCATCTGCTCAGGGAGTGCTCAGCTGGTCACACAGTATTTGTTTTTTCTGTTCCTATGCTACTCATACCACTGTCCATGTGGGAGCCCCTGACTTAGAATGCGTGTCTTGATTAAAAAGAAGAGCTGCTGTAAATTCTGTGCTCTTCATCTTGCCTTCTTATAGACCTTGGGTTTTAATAATTGCTGCTTTAGAGTATTTTATGTATTTCAGAGAGTTGCTGAATGCTCAGAATTTGTCATCAGTAGAAAGTGTATATAAAAACTCCTCATTTCTGAGCAGGAAAACCATGCATTGACACTAAGAAGCTCAAACTCCAATTTTGCCATTTTATTAATCATGAACCTACTGGATATCCTATTGATTCAGTGCAGTGGAACTGATACAAGTATTATTTGCTTGGAAGTAGTTCTCAAATGACTCAATATAGAGAAAAAATAAATTGAGGCATCTGGTAAGGAAGTGCTTTAATGTACGATGTGCAAGACCTAGGTATGGAAAATTACATTTTAAATGGTTGTTTTGTGAGAAGACTACTCATTGTTAACACTACATTTGCAAATATTTATTCCTTTATAAAATATTTTTAACTTCAGTTTGTGTCTGTTCACATTTTGGACTCTACAAGCATGTAACAGAGAGCGTATGTACATCCTCAGGAGATGGATGGCATTAATCCAAGTTGGATTTCTCAGTGCTTGGAATTTACTGTGTTGTTTTTTTTTTCATTTATACATGTTGTTTATTCCTTTAATTATTGCTGAAACAGTAAGTTGCAGACAGCTTTGTTTCAGCATCACATAAGTATAGGCAGTATGATGATGGAAAAGCTTTTTTCTCCCAAAGGGCTCTCTAATTAATCATCACTAATGAAGCTGCACAAATTAACAATAATGGGGTGGGTGAAGGCCTAGGAGAGTCTGAATTCCATATCTAAGAACTGTTGTGAGCACTGACCACTCTCCATCCCTGGTACAGAGTGAGATGTGAGAGTGTGGAGAAAGACAAGTGTCTGAGTCTGCAAGCGCCCAGGCTCCGCAGCAGGATTTAGGGTTGTGAAGATGTTAACTTGGTGTTTTCCACAAGTTCTGCAAATGGATTTTTACAGCTCGTATGTTCTTGTAATATTTACCAAACTCTTAGAACCTCTTTAAGTTGTTGCATTAATTTTACTCCAGTTTTCTTTCTCTGTGTGTAGCAGGTTTGTACAGGCCTGATAAATGTGTTTGGCGTCGGATCAGGACAGTTCTAGAGAGTGTGGTGGAGTTCTTTTGCAGGACTTCCAAGATTATAAATATTCCCACATATTCTTCTCGCTTTCCTTAAGTGCTATGAGATTTCACCATTAAGTTTATAAAAAACCATCTGTAGTGAGTGTCAGACAGTGGTTACAGAACAGTGAGATTCAGACATTTATCAAGCTGGACTCTGACAAACTTAGATTTGATCACACCACCTCATTGCCTTTGACTTTTCCTAAATGGAAATCTATTATTTTACATTAAGGAAGATTTTTATTAGTTTTAAATGTTTATTAGAGACTACCATGAAAGAAAATACTTTTGTTCCAACTGTACATGAAGAATATTCTGTTAATTCATTTGCACAGAAGATTCTTGCATTCTGTTTCTATCTTAAACTCTCCTCTTTGATTAATACTTTTATTTGTTTTTCTTTTATAGATTATTCCTTAGGTTGGATGAAATAAACTCATGAAAAACCCTTAGAAGGTACTTGGAAAATAGATGTATTTTCAGTAAAGCTACAAACAGGAAACTATCACTGGCCAGATAAAATATCAAAATTAATAAACTCTTGGACTGCCTCATCCCCAGAAGGACAAGGATCACTTTCAGGTGCAGTTTTTTCACTCTCAGTCTTGCTGTTTCTCTGTGGATTGTCAGTCCAGCATTTCTTCTCAGCTTGGAGTTGGGAATTCCTGCTGTCAAGCCCAGCTGAGTAGGTTGGGACTGAGCCTGAAGTTGCTGTTGCTATTAAAGGTCTGAGGACTGTGGTCAAGCACTAGATTTCAGAAACAAAGAGCTTGATAAAAAGTTTGGACACAGGAGCAAAGTCTGAAGACCATGAGCTGTGTTTGTTTGTGATTTAACACAGATATTCTGACCACGACCTGTTGTCGCTGGTTCTTCAAGGTTTTGCACCGAAAGTTGCATTCAACAAATTTTTGAGAGCACAGTGTGTTTTTATAAGAACTCTTATTGTCTTCAGAATTGCAGGAGGATCAGATAAGGGGAGAAACATGATTATTTCCAAACAACATAACATCATCAGCATTTTCAAAGTACTTTAAAATTTGTGGTTTTGTCTTTAATTGTGCTGTTACTGTGCTTGCTCATGAGTTGTGGGTGATAACATGTGATTATCATCTGCCTACTTGATCACATGCACATTTGTGATGCTTGCAAGGGAAAACATTATCTGGCTGGTAACTGTCATACTCTGCAGAGTTTAAGAGACTGTTTCCCAGACAACAGAGTAGTCAGATTGCATCCAGGAGCTGTGCCCCGCCGGGTACCTGCACCCAAGTCAAACACCTGGTGGCAGCTGCTGCTACCACTGATGACACAGACGAGATGCAAGTGTTTGAAGAGCCCGAATCAACCTCCTGCCTGAGCTATGGAAGTCAAAGAAACAATCTAAACAATTAAATAAAAAAAAAAAAAAAAAGTCAAAAGCTGTGGTTCTAACAAGTCAAACAGCACAAGTCTTGAGTCAGCTTTTAAATTGAAACCAGATCATTCAGTAGCCAAAAGGCATTTAAGGGCCATGTACTACCTGTTTAAGACCTCTGCTGCCAGGCATAAATCCAGGGGCAGCTGTACAATGTGGTAAATCATCTCCCTGTGGCAAATTGAGCACCTTAAAACAGAACAGCCCAGGGAGCAGGTGGAAGGGCCAACACTGGAAGCAACAAGAGGTGAGTTGGGCAACTGGGTGGGATCCTGAGCGCGCTGGGTTTGCATTTTGTGTGCTGTCAGGTGGGAGGGAAAGCTGATAAGAAAAATTATTATTTGCATTCAAATGATATAAACAGCACCAGAGCCTGGTTAGTGTAGGCAGTGTTAGACAGCGTGGTTCCCAACTGCAGTACAGGGATCACATGCTCCATAAGGGAGGGATGTGAGGCAACAGCCCTCTGAAGGTGTGCAGCTCCAAGACTCTGAGCACATTTACGGCAGAAGAATAAAATAAAAGGCACCTGACAATCAAATGTTTGTCCCAGGGCTAGTGCCAGATCATTCTGTTTAAAATGCACATTTTTAATATGCCCTAACTTAAACTCTATGTTCTGAAGCAAAGATAATGTCTGGTTTGAACTTATTGGAGGGGGGCAGGATATTGATGGGATTTGGGGGTTTTTTCAAGGTGGAGGGTGTTATTCAGGGAAGGGAGAGATATTAAATTATAGGTAACAAAGTCTCAGTCTCCCCTTGATGTTCTTAGCTCTAATTAGCTAAAACTGACTGAGCTGTAGCAGTGTGGCCAATTAGCAGTTCATATCCCATGCCATCCTTTCACATCAGGTGGTCACAGGTTTTTTAAGAACTTACCCCAAATTTTTCATTTTTTTACTTGTTAAGAATGACTTCAAGTGTGAGTGGAACAGTAAATTAATTTGCTTAGTGGTCCTGTGACATTTGGTCAGAGTATCTATAAGTTTACAGAGGGTTCTTTGGGGTGTGCCATTCCCTCTGGAGGTATTGTGAGAGATCCTGGGTAGAATCTGATGGAAGATTTACCATCTTCTATACACCTCTTTCATATCTAGCTTCTGACTGCAACTCTGCCTTTCAGAGCCTCTCCAAGAAAAAGTAATTCCCTGGTCAAGATGACGAGACCATTCTCTCTTCAGCCAAAGAGTACTTTAAATCCTTTTGGAATATGCATCACCTCCTGTCAAGAGCTTCCTAATTACCTTCTGTGGATGCTACCCTAGGCTTTCCTCACTGCTTCCATAATTACAGGTTTACAGCAGGACACTTGCACTCTGAATTGGTTTTCTGTCTGGAAAGCTCAGTTTGCCGTTACCTGAGACACTGGATCTGCTTTATTTAACTCACATCCCTGAGAGCTATGTGGTGTAATTGTGCCTGTGGTGACAAGCATCTGCAAAGAAAGGAAAAGCTGCTTCATCACAGAGGAGGACTTGTGGAAATTGAAGTCTAAAGGACTGTTCTTGAGCACGTGAAGCCCCATGGACAGGGAGTGGAATACACAGACAACACATGTGATCCAGCCCCCTCTCGTGGGTTTTTTCCACACAGAAGGTAGGAATCGATCCAGGCTTATTTCTTAATAAAAATATAAACACCTGCATCTTTTTTCTGAAAGCTGACACGTCAGAGCTGTTTCATTTCTTCTTTGGGGATGGTAGGCATTAGTCTCAGGATAGAAAATGATAGTCTGTAAAAATGTTTATTTGCATTTCATATGCAACTTTACAGCCATTTTCACCAGAACAAGGCAGGAGGGTTGGGGAAAGGGATTTGTTGGCCATTTCTATAAGCTGATTTTTCTTCAAATTGAGGGAGAAAGAGCCCTAAATACTAAAGGATAGAAAACTCTCCTGAAAGACACATTTGGACTAAGGAATCTCACCACGGGTTTCCACAGGGTTTTATATTCTTTTGTAGGTGCCCATCATGGTCCTCAGTGCTCATCTTGGTAGTGCCTGAGACAGGACAGAATTAACTGAAAGAATATTTTCTTTGATTTCAATTATTAGATAATGTCAACAGATAGGGAGAAAGATACTGAATTTAACTTGCAAGGCATTAAAGAGCTGATTCTGGAAGCACAGAAGAGGAGCTTTGCTATCCAACAAAGTTCTTACAAGAAGTACATTAAGGAACAAAAAGCCAAGCACGAACAGCCTCAGGTACTGAATTTACAGTATTTAATGAAAGAGTGTTTATAGATGGGGCAGCCTGTAAGAGTTGTATAATGGAAGTCATTGAATAGGTTTGTCTGGAAAAGAAGACATTGACAATGTCAATTCTCTGCCAGTTCCACTGCCAGACTGACGAAGGGAGTGGGAACTTGTTTTTCCAGCTCAAGAAAAGAGCTTCGAATGGTTTTCATTAGTACTGCCTGTGAATACCAATACTTCACACACATAAAAACTTGGATTTCAGATCAAAGAACTGGTGAAGTGTTACTGCTGAATGTCAGAATATGACAGGGGGAAAGTATTTGACAAAATACAATTTTCTTAAGTGTAAGAAACAGTGAAGACCTCAGCTGTGATGTGAAAACTGTGAAGTGTTGTGATACCTGGAGCAGGGGAAGCAACCAGAGCCCATATGCTGCCTATGGCAAGGGAGTACAGCAGGGAAGTGCAGAGCTTTCCCCACCTACTCTTCTCTGTCTCAGTCACCTCTGCACAATTTGGTTCTGGGGACCCATTATGAACAGTACTTCTGACTTGCATTCATTTCACTCAGAAGTGCAGCTTGAATCACTGCCATTGTCACCAAAACCTTTCCAGGTTAGAATTTAGTGAGTTTTTGTTCTGCAAAAAAGATCTAGTTGATCTCTGGAACAGGGCTTTGAACCAGGGTGGTGTTTGCTGTCCTGAGACACAATATCTGTGTTTTTCTTACAGAAAGCCAAATCCCCAGTTGTGTGGGGCTGAGTGGGTTTGACAGTCTGGGCTTTTGGTACCTATAATGGAGTGCAGGAATGATCTGGACCTAATGCTAGAGATAAAGCAACTTTAGGGTTGGGAGTTATTTCCTGATACTTGTGCTTTTCAGACAAAATGGTGGCTATTTTATGAGGCCATTTCAGGAGGACAAGTCACGTCACCCTGCTGGCAAACACGGGTCTGGAAACACAAAAAACATAACCCCTTGTTCTGCAAATAAATTCTTTGGGACCTCAGAGCACATCCAGACACGATTTCTAGAACCATTTCAAGTATTTTAGTCATGCCAAAGAGGTTGCTCTGCCAAAATCCATATGAAACATCTGATCACAAGGCCCATTTCGTGCATCGGTTGCCTTCAGAAGTTGTAAGCAAACAGCTCCTGAAAGACATTTGGACTAAGGAATCTCACCACGGGTTTCCACAGGGTTTTATATTCTTTTGTAGGTGTCCATCATGGTCCTCAGGGCTCATCTTGGTAGTGCCTGGGACTGGACAGAATTAACTGAAAGAATATTTTCTTTGATTTCAATTATTAGATAGATAATGTCAACAGATAGGGAGAAAGATATTGAATTTCACAGTATTACATTCTTGGTCATAAAAATGTACACAATATTCTCAAGATGCAACATCACCAATGGAAAGAATTGAAATGTTTAGGATGTGCCACTTTTTCCTCTGCAGTTACAAATTTTCCTAAAATCTGACTTTATTATTTATAATTTCGTTATTCCTCTTACAAGTCAGGTTTATAAGTCATTCTACCCTTGATATCACTCAAACACAGAAACTTAACAAAACTCCTGTTTAAATAACCTGAAGTTTCTGTGAGCAAGAACTGCTGAAATCTAGCTCCTAATCTGCACCATATGTTGGCATGCTTCTTTCTTGGAGATGACATTTTGCTTTGCTTCCAGTAGATAACATTTCTTTTGTAGAAAGAAAAACAACCTGATGAGAGGCTACAGGCAGCCTGATGGATCAGGGATGCATCTATTTAAGGGTCACCATCTTCCCCAACTGTTTGTCACACTCAGACCTCTCAAAATGCTTTGCATTTTTAACATCCTTTGCCAAATTTTCCAGTTGCATAAACAGCTGGATGGGTATTAAGACTACAACGGATTTAGAACTGATCTTCCAGGAATAACTCTGTACACTATGGTAGATCACCAGCATGTTAATGTTGAGGGATGGTCCTGTGAGGTGAGGGAGTGAGGAAAAATAACATCAGTTGGTATCTCAAATAAAAATTTATTCTCTTAACAGCTCTCATTTAACCATTTGCTGTGGACTGAATCTGGTGTTGTGTCATTAAACAGAGGTTTCTCTGTAACACAGCTGACGGATTTGGTGTTCAGTGTGAATGAGAAGATGCAGAGGGGACATTCCCTGGATGTGAGGCCGGGATTCCCGGCCCTGTGCGCAGTGACCACGTCTCCGGGATGTTTCCCTCTCCCCCTTTTCCAGCGGGGCTGTTTCTGTGCAGCCATCAGCGCGCCGCGGTCGCTCCCTCCGCGCTGCGCCCGTGAAATGCTCTCCGGCTGCTCGAAAAGGAGCAGAAAATCCACAAAACTCACGGGACGTTCAGCGTTGCCGAGGATCGCGGCAGCAAACGCGTGACGCCGCGCCAGCGGACACATGTGGCTTTGTTTGTTGCCGCGGCTGACAGAGCGTTATCAACATCGTAAATCACCCGGGTTTGAGGCGGTCCGGGACAGTTCGCGGAAACCCTTCCACGGCGGGACGGCGCGGCCGCGGGTTATGAAATGCCTTACAAAACGCGTTACAAAAGCGCTTACGAAACCCCCCTCACACCCCGCCCGGGCGGCGTCACCCGCACACCGCCCGCCGTGACGTCACACCGCCGCCGCATACGTCACCGGGCTCCCTGCGCCCCCTGCTGGCCGGCCGCGGGAACCGCGGCGTGACGTCATCGGTCACCTGCGGCCGCGCTGACGTCATCGGTCAGCTGGGCGGGCTGGGCCGTGTGAGCCCGAGCCAAGCCCGGCCCACAGACACTGACACGGACCCTCCCACGGACCCTCCCACGGACACTCGTGTTCCTGACACGGCGGCCGCTCCCGCCCCGCCTCGCCCGGACCGGGCGGGGCCGGTGCGGCCCCGTGACGTCAGGGCGGCGCGGCGCGGCGATTGGCGGGCTCGGGCCGCGTGCCCCGCGCAGGCGCGCGGCGGCAGAGCCGTGGCGGCAGAGCCGGCCCGCGGTACCGAGCGGAGGCTGCGGGAGCGGCCCCGGCCCCGCCATGAAGATCTGGACCTCGGAGCACGTGTTCGAGTGAGCGGGGCCGGGCAGGGCAGGGCCGGGCCGGGCATGGCATGGTGGGGCAGGACAGGACAGGGGGGCGGCGGCGGCGGGTCGGACCTGGGCACGGTGGGGCTCCTCCGGGCCGGGGGTTCCGCCGCCCCGGGGCCGCCCGCCTGCTCGCCCCGTGGGTGCTCCGCGTCGCGGCCCAGGTCCCGGTCCCGGTCCCGCTCCGGCGGCCGCGGCCTCCCGTGACCTTCCCTGAGCGTCCTTGCGGGCCCGGGGTCAGGGCCGGCGGGGGACGGGAGCTGCGGGATCTCAGCAGGGGCTGTGCCTGTGCGGGGCTGTGCCTGTGTGCTGGGGACCTGTGCACGGACCCACCTGCCGTGTCGGCGCTGCTCGGGGCCGTGGTGCTGCCCTCGCCTTCAAGGGGCAGCGCTGAGCGAAGCACGCTGAGGCCCTTCATGGTGTCGGGGCTCAAGTGCTCCAGAAGACCTGCGTTAAAATACTCGTTAGAGGAGAGTAACAACTCAATAAATCACTCCAGTATTACTGAAATGTGGATGAAGTGCAGTCTTTAACATTATGTGACAAGGAAATGTTGTTATCAAGTTACAATATAATAGAACACAGGATTAAGGAGGTGTGTTGTGTGTTTGACTTGTATGTGGCACTGTCCAGTCCATGAAATACAGGGTTTTCTCTAGGAAGGATATGTGTAGGGTTGAGAAGTGGAAATGGAACTGCTTTAAAAATGTAAATCAATGGATATGTGTCATTCAGTTTTAATAGAAATCCTGTTAAAACCAAAGGTGTACAACTTTGTGTCCTGCTTGTTTCGCCAGCCACCCCTGGGAAACTGTGACCACAGCTGCCATGAGGAAATATCCAAATCCCATGAACCCCAGCGTGGTTGGAGTCGATGTCCTGGACAGACATGTGGATCCCAGTGGGAAGCTGCACAGCCACAGGCTCCTGAGCACAGAGTGGGGAATTCCCTCCATTGTGAAATCGGTGTGTATTGAGTCACAGAGCCAGAAAGGCATCCCTGCAGGGAAGGGAAGCTCGTGAGCCAGGTGTTGTAATACATGAGTATCATTTCATAACTTTAATGGTTTAAAAATACAAGCAGTAATGTATTAGGAAAGTTCAACAGAAGTACACACTTCCCAATAGCCAGAGATTGCCTGGATCTTGGATTGCTTCCACTGGGAGGACTGATCTACCTCAACTCAAGAGTCTTCTTTTAAGCTAAACCCTAATTCTGTTGTCTTGGTGTGTGTACAATGCAATTATCACTACTTACACATTTAAAGGCAGGAAAAATTGCATAATTAATCCCATCTGTGTTTGTCCTCCAGCTCATTGGCACCTGCAGAACAAGGACATATGTTCAGGAGCACTCGGTTGTTGACCCTGTGAAAAAAACAATGGAGCTCAAATCCTGTAATGTAAGTAGCTGTGTTTGTGCAACTGCAGTGGATTACAGGGTATAACAGTACCTTGTGCATTTGAAAAGGAAAGTCATCTTGAAAATAACTTGAAAATTGCATTAGAACAATACAAGTGAAAGGTTTAATGTGGTTACAGGTGACCGGTTCTGTTTTTCAGGAAGGAGCTTCTAGGCTTTTGGAATTTGTCAGGACTGAAGCACCTGAACATTCTGATGAGCAGGACAGGAGGAGTTTTAGGGGTGGGGGGGGGTGGGGTGTGTACACACTGTGACTGTTTCCTAATCATGTAACATTTTGCCCTCTGTACTACTCCATCCGTCTGATCCCACTGTGGAAATGTTCTAAATGTGGTAGCTGGTAAATGATCCAAAAAAATTAGGAGAAATAGATCAGCAAATGCTGAACTTGGAGATTTCTCTTCTTGTTCTGCAACCCTATACTTGCAGGAAAAGTAAAATGTTTAAATGCAATACAAGCATTAGTTTTGAAACAGCAGTTTTATTTGCTAATCCTGTCTTTTGCTCTACAGATTTCATTTACAAACCTCGTATCAGTAGATGAGAGGCTTGTTTATAAACCACACCCTCACGAGCCACACAAGTAAGTACCTCTCTGCTCTGAGGTTGCTCTGAAGTAATACAGACTTTGCTTGGAAAATTTCCATGGTTTCCCTTGAACAGTAGATGAGGCTTACATTGCCTCTGTTATGGTAACTTTAAAAAAGGATTAAATGGACTGTCATTTCCTCCAGTGACACTGCTTCTGCAGAGCACCACTGGGACACTTCGGGTCATGCTGTGAAGGAGCCCAGTTCAGCTGTTCATGGGTGGCCTGTCTGTAACTGAGTTTGTATATCTGCAGTTTCCAGCCCCTTGTTTCTGACCTCTCCATCAGCCTGAGCAGAGAATCTGCACTAGAAAACACATTAATCTATTAGTCACTAATTTTGGAGGTTTGTGTTTTGGTGGTTGGTTGGGGTTTTTAAGGCAATTTTACAGCTTACTGAGTCTGTACTGCTGGAAGCAGTGATAATTCTGAAGGATCATTCTGGGATTTTAACATAGTTTTTTTCTCTCATGACTGTCAGAAATGTTAAATCCCTGTTGTTGAAGGGAATGTTTTTAAATACTATTTTCCCAGTATTCCAGATCTTGTGTTTCCACTCTTAATGTCCCACTGCTAAAGATGGAAATGGCTGAGTGCCACAAAGGAGCACTTGGACTTGGTGGGCACTCTTGGCTTTTATTTTATGAGTAGAAGCATAAACCAGTTCTGTGTTACACAACCAGGCTGGTGAGGGAATGCACTTGTTGGGGAGGAGTGAGCTGCTTTCAGCAGTGCATTCTTTTTTAAACTGCTCAGAATAATTCAGTTTCCTGCTCTCTGTTTCAGAACCATCCTGACACAAGAAGCAATAATATCTGTCAAAGGTGTCAGTCTCAGCAGTTACCTAGAAGGGCTAATGGCAAACACAATTTCTTCTAATGCTAAGAAAGTAAGTATGACCTTTGTGTAAAACATGTGAATGCTGACTGAATGTCAAAGGCAATAAAAACCTCTATTCTACTTTTTGATTTTGTCAGCAGTCTTAGGAAAGGGCCACATAGTTCTACTGCCCTTACTGCAGAGACTTGAATGCTCAGTGTGCTGAACTTCTTCCTCTTTCTCCTCTTGAGAATGAAGATAATAAATTATTATTGGCAAAGGTCTCTGAATCCTCACCAGGGAAAACATCTCCACTCACTTGACAGTTTGGCACTGTCATGCTGCCCGCTTGATGCCATCTATTAGTTTTTGGTGTTGAAAAAGGATGTACATCCAGACAGATCTGAAGTAGTTCTGTGGGAGTAATGACATGTTTTAATTGAGAGTCTGTCCTCTAGGAATCCAAAGGTGTCTTGAGTTCAGCCTCAAGAATGATAAAACAACCTGGATAAAAGGTCTTTTGTAGATCATAATGTGAGCACTGCTGACCTAAGGAATTGTTTTCATGAAATGTAAGGCAGGACATGTTCCTGCAGTACTCTAGTTATTGAAATAAAAAATACCAGAGGAGTGTATTTCTGTACCTTTTCTTTTGTCATTTTCAATAAGACAGGACTTAACCTTTATTTACTTCTTTACTAATATTTATACATTGCTAAACTTCTCTTTAACTGCAGGGCCGGGAAGCACTGGAATGGGTAATTAAAAGACTGAATGCTGAAATAGAAGAGTTTGCAGCTTCAGCAAGAGGAACCATGAGGAACTCGATGGCAGCAGCAGCGTTTGTAGAGAAATGATAGTACTTATACCTGTATCACTAACGAGGCTTAACAATCTGCAGCTTTTCTCCAAGCCTAAATACACAAATCCTTTGTTATTTAAAGGCATACCTGTGTATTAGGCACGTCACAAATTTCATTTGGAGAGAAGGTGAATTCTTACTAAGGCTGAGGTTCAAAGGCTATTTAATATATTGGGTCAGCTGGACCGAATTTCAGTTACAGATGAAGAAATAATTTTCTAGTTCCTGTATTTACATGAACACTAACTTAGAATGTTTGCAGATATGAAATAGCCTCGCTTAGTGATGAGGCTGCACATGGTGGAGGACACTGGCATGTTAGGCTAATTTCTGTGGAACTTTTATTTTGTGTGTGACTTCTGGACTACCTCTTTTGGGACCAAGCCCAAAATTAAGCAGAATGGTTGTTCCAGCATTGTTCTGTTTCTTGATTTTGACAGTTGTGTGATACAACTTGGTTTAACAGAAAGCTTATTACTTGATGCTTGAAATACAAAAGAATTTACAAAATATTTTTGATAAGGTTTTTAACTTAACTGGGTGAACTAACATGGTACTCAAATTATTTTTCAGTCAGTGTAGGCAAAACATCAAAGTGTCTCTTGCCTACCAAGAACCTACATTCTGTTCCTAAATGCAGCATTAATGAGCTGGGGATGCAGTACCTTAAAATTTTATCTTTAACCTCTGTAAGTATCTCCACTTCTAAAAGCCTATTAAATAAAGGGGTACAATAAGCATCGAGCCTTAAAATCTTGCAAGCTGCTACAATAATAGGTGTTCACTTGAAAGAACCAATTAAAGACAAAAAACCCCTTGTGAATTTAGCTAAAGAGATACCTAAACATAAAAGAAAGTAATATTTAACAATATACTCATTAATCTGATCACACTTCAAAGATAACGTGCTACATCAACTGAATATTGTGTTGTCCTTTAATTTAAACAGTGTTCTGAGTTCCAGATTAATTTGCTCACAGTACAAGGCTCTTTGTGTTCTCAAGGGTTTCATTTAGTGTTCTACAGTTCTCGGTACTGGTTGTATGTTCTTGGTACTGTCACCAGTCATTTGCTGCAGGAACTTAAAGGTCAGACCTTGCCAACCTTCCTTACATCGTGTGCCAGTCTGCTGGCAGTGCTGGTGACCTCAGCAGGGACTCTGTCCTGTGAGGCTCCTTCAGTGTGACAGAAAAACGCAAAGGCACAGCCCTGAATTAGCTGATGGTGGTATTTAGGTGCCAGAGGCTTTTCCTGGAATTTTGATTCTAATCTTACAAGTGATTTCAAGACTCCCTCTTAGCCTTTATGAACTGTAATGTCACCTGTCCCAGCATATTTTATTTTGCATGCCATTTCTGTTGTATCAAATTGCCTATTGAGTAGTGTCTGCTGTGTAGAGAACCAGAGGTTATTTTAAGTGGTAAACACACAAGAACACATTCTTCTGTAAGGTTTGTGTTGGGGAAGAAAACAGGTATATAGATATATAACTTTTAAAAATTTAACTATTCTAAATATTTTTCTAAAATGAAATTATTTGAGACTACCTTACTAAATTAAAGTCACTGAGGTTTGCCATGCTTTTACAGGAGAGTATTACAACTGAAATAGCATTTCAATTTTTAAAGTATATGTGAAACTTCTACAAAACTGTACCATCATTTCTGATAAAAATGCTGTGCTTGAAACTCATTTTACATGTTAGGTTAGCCATTACCATCACCTGATAATTTAAAAGTTTTTTCTTTTCCAATTTTTTCCTGCACTGAGGACTGCATAGTATGAATTCAGTTTGGCCCTGCCATGAAAAAAACTTAAATGTTTAATTTTTTGCAGGCGTTCAACAACTTCTTGAAAGATAATAATTTTCTTTCTTCTATTTTATTTATGTGCCTGCATTCTCATTCTGTCAGAGTATGGCTTTCTGTATGTGGCGCTTTTTAAATAAAATTTTATTTGAAGTCTGACTAGTTCCTGAAACTTTCTGGTCAATTTGGGTTTTATACCTATGAGGTGAGTAGTCTAAAATAAGTGGGGTGAAGGTGGAGAAATACTCTGGAGTGGCTTCTTTTATTGAAATGCATATCCTGAAATGCACATTCACAGCTGCATTTTTTACTTCTTAATAATTCTGCTTTTCTGCAAATCTAACACATTAGTGACCAGATGTCACAGTTTGCTGTGGAAAATCTTTCCATCCTGTGGAAAGATTTTCAATCTGCTTGGACTGAGATCTGTGTTCAAATTCACTGTGATGAATGTGGGGTGCTATGGATGAGGGCACCAGTGAGAGTGACCTAAGGCAGTGCAGGGAACCTGGGAGTTCCGGGGGTTTGGAAGGAATGGAGGAGATGGTGGGTAAGAGAAGGGAGCGGGAGGGAAAAAACTGAAGGATCAGGAGGAAAGAAGGGGGGGGGAAAAGGGAAGGAACACAAGGAGCAGAAAGGGCAGAGGTGGAGGAATGTAGGGGGAATAAATCAGTGGTGTGGTCTCGGATGGATCCCTCCCAACCAACGGGTGTCAGCACCTGTTCAGTCTCACAGCAGTTAACTAAATGTAAAGTTGTTTGCTGTGGAAAAAAGCAGAAAAAACTTGAACCACCATTTCCTACAACATTGCTGATGTGTCAGTTGTGGTGTATACTTGCAGTTAAGCTGCAGTCTAGCAGGTTTCCAGTAAATGTCAATAAATGCTAAGTGAACCTAAGCACCCATTTTCTAGTAACTGCAACCTTTTCAAGGTCCTGACCCTGACAGATGGTTCAAAGGGAAGGTCAGCAGCCTGTGGAGGTTCACGTGTATGGAAGAACTGAAGAGTGCTGATAAAGAGCCCTTGTGGGGAAGCACTGAGCCACTTCAGAATCCTTCCCTTTCTGAAGGTGAAGGTTGTTCTTTTACTTGCACAGGACCTGTTATTTTCTTTCTTCAATAATTTGACAGCTTTTCTTTATTTGTTGCTGTAGAACTAACTTCTAAAGGTTACATTATAGCTAAGCTGAGCAAATTGCTTACCTTTATAAAAGGAGACAGTGCTGTGTTTGCCGTCCCTCTTGCCTGGCTGTGCTGTCCTACTTCTTCCCTTGGTCTTCACAGCCATTGTTGAGCCAAGTCAACTTGTTGAGCCAAAAAAACATGACAATGAGAAGTGATACAGTCTTTGTGCAGCCACCAGCATAGTGAGATGCTGTAAGAGGAGAAATGTAGGAAGCTATTGGGTGGGCTGAAATTATATTGCCTCTGCAATGTGTATTACAATAATTTCATATTGCATCTACTAGAGAGAGTATTTGATGTTATTTTAACAGTAAAAATTATAGCTCTGTAACAGTACCATTGTTAAGGTAAAGTCTTCCTTCTCAGACATGTATATTACAAAAAGTTCAGCACATAATGGTTTTTACACATTTTCTCCAGAACGGTCTGATGGTCCTTTAATCAAAAAGTTTAAAAACAATGAACTAAGAAAATAGTATCGGCTAGATAATATATCTATATAGTCCAGCTTAATATATCAGCTGCAATATAGTAAAATGACCAACATATGTGGTATTTTTCTAATCACAGACCCAATCTTTTTTACACCAAATGAGATGAAATGATTGCCCTTGCTGTGAACTTTAATGTGCCTGGAGCCTGTTCAACTTTGTAGACACCTTGCTAAGAAATCTGTTTTCTAATTTGGCTAGTAGCAACATTTGAGTGAGTTCTTGTCAACAGTTTTTTGGGAGGACCATTAATGTTACCTAAGTGGTTTTTAAACTTTTATTCAATATTAGCATCAGCTGTAGACAAAATGTCTTACATTATCATGCTATTCTGTCATAATCGTATTTAAAAAGTAGCATAGCCAACACAGGTTATTAAACACGTTAAAAGAGGAAGTAATGCACAAAAATCTTAAAGCTTGAGTGTACCTGAATTCTGATCTGCAGATCCTGGGTCCCTCCACAGAGTATTGGTGTCAGATTTTGTAGAATGGACAGCTGAGAACTTGGATGACACTGCAAAATTATTTTTACTTTGAATCCAGGTGCCCAAAAGTTAAAAAATAGTATTTTCATCTGCTTCATCAACTAACCTCCAAAATATTGTCCTGAAGTAGGAAACAGCACAGAACTACATCTTTACCTTAAGATTAGAGCTGATTTTAGGATGTGTTTTGTGCTGATGCTCTGTGCAGAGTGCTGTGCTTAGACAGGAGATTTACCAGGAGATGACCCGCATTGTCATCAGCAGGGCATGAATTCCAGTGGCTGTGGAACAGATTAGGGTCATCAGCAGAGAGAAGAGCAGAGCTTTACCAGCACAGCCCAGTATGGCTTACCCAGGCGGAGAAAGGAGATAAACCCACAGCTACCCAAGGTAGGAAACGTTATTACTGACCTGTACATTTTGTACAACGGTGACCATAATTCCATGCTTCTTCACAGTGTTGTTTCATAGGAAAAAGTGCAATAACTGTGTCATTTTCAATGAAGACAGAGGGAACACAGTGAAGAGGCTATGGATTTTATAGTCTGTTGGACACCGGCTTTTTGTTGTATTGTAATTTGCCTTTTGTTTAAATATTTGTTCTCCCCTATAAAATGCACCTGAGAAACTTTTGAGATTAAAGATAGTCACAAAATGGTATTGGTTTTAGATAGCAAGGGATTTTTAAGGGCTTAGTTATTTTTATGCTTTACTAAGAATACAGGGCAGCAAGCAAATGTGT
Source organism: Myiozetetes cayanensis (assembly GCF_022539395.1). NCBI lineage: Eukaryota > Metazoa > Chordata > Aves > Passeriformes > Tyrannidae > Myiozetetes > Myiozetetes cayanensis. The sequence continues at coordinate 6,994,898 of NW_026087400.1, forward strand.
AATTTCAGAATGAACCATGCACTTTTAGAAAAACTCATTTGGTTTGCCTTTTGATCTACAAACGTTGTACTCTTGAAAGAACTGCAAGGTTTTTGCAGGAGCTGTAAAATTACAGAAGCATTATCAATAAATGTACTCAAGAGCTTTTTGGGGTCTCATCTTTGGTACATAAGCAGCTCTTTTTTATTTTTATTTTTAGTTTGGTAATTTTAATGTTCGCATAGTAAGGCAGGGTTCATCGTCAGCCCCCGTTCAGCAGACACCTGCTCCAGTTAAGAGGTGACCTCGGTGAGAGCTGCAGCCGTGGTGATTATGTTAAATCCATTACCCACGCATCTGCACCCTGCTTGTGTAATAACAGGGGCAGAGCTGGGCTGTGCTCACCTGAGGAGCTGCAGCTTTCTGAGGGACGGCTTTCTCGGTCCATAAAATATGGTTGGGATGGCTGAGAAACCTCCTGTGCTTTCCTGTGCCCACAAGTGACACAGAGACACCAGCAGGTTTCAGCTCTGCTTTGCAGCACAGTCTGGAGACGAGAGAAAGCAGCTGTGGGTCGGCCTCTTGATCTACTCATCCTATAATTAGATGCACCTTTATGAACTGAAATATAAGCTGTTCCCTTTTTAATTGTGTGTCTGCCTTCCATCACAGCTTCTCTTTGGGATACTTTTATTAGACAAATCAAAAATTATTGTTATTGCACCGGTTTTATGTCCAGATTCATTTCTATAAAATAAAAGTAACAAAATAAGACCTCTGCTTATCTGAAAAATAAGTAGACCTAAAGTTGCTGAAATGTGTGTTTCTTGGATGCAGAATCAGTTTAGCATAGTGCTGGGTTCAAAAATAAATCCTGCACCTGCTGCACAGAAAAATACTATTTTCTTTGCAAGGTTTGTTAGAATCAACAGGAGGATGTGTATTTTTTAGTTGATGTTGTGAATCAAAAGGAAATAATCCCTTATATCTTTATAGTCAGAGGCCCAGTTTGACTTGCTGCCCTTTACAACTGTGTATTTGTTTAAAATCTCTCTCCACAGCCAGTAAACACCCTTGGATCTGAATATCCTGTAGTATTTTGGAAAAGATATAGTGTTTTAATTTCCATTCTATTACATAACTATTATGTTAGTCCAGACCTTCAGGACAGGGAGATGGCATTTGACAGGAGGGTATTCTTTGTCAGGCTGTCATAGATGCTATAATCTGGTTGAAGAAGGACAGACATGCCAGGACAGAAGAACATTTGCTCCTGCCCTGGTCCCCTGGGAAGGAGCAATGCTTTCAGTAAGTCTGTGAGCTTTTATTATTGGAGCTTTTCTGCACCAAAAGAGAAACCACTAAGACACCTAACTAAGCACACAGTTTAAGTCTTTATTTTCAAAATAATATAATTTGGGGTCATGCTGTTTCTTTGTTTTGTTTTGGTGCGTTAATAGAGACCTTTAGTTTAAAATACTCCTGATTTAACATCAGTCACGTTCCTTGGCTTTTCAGTGTCATCTCTTCAACGTACCTGGACCTACTTGGTCTCACTTTTTTGGCCTCCCTGGACCCCTTCAGTGTCAAGACTTCAGCCTCCTGGGAACTCTTTAAAATCCCCTTTTCAGATTTGGATGTATCCAGTCTGAGCTCTTCATCCTCTCTTGAGTTCTCCAGTCTCACTTCATCATCTCTGGACCTTTCAAGTCTCCCATCTTCAGCCTCCTCAGATTTCTCCAGTACCTCCTCTTCAATCTCCTTAGAGCTCTCCAGTCTCACCTCTTCGGATTCCTGGGAGCGCTCCAGTTTCTCCTCTTCAATTTCACTGGACCTATCAAGTCTCACTTCATTGGGCTCTCCAGATCAATCTGGCGACAGTTCTTCCATCTCCTTAGATCTCTCAAGTGTCACCTCCATATCCTCCACAGACTTCTCCAGTCCTACTTCTTCACTCTCTCTAGACCTCTCCACTCTCACGTCTTCATCCTCCACAGATGTTTCCAGTCATACCTCCTCAGCTTCCTTGAACTTTTCCTGTACAATCCCTCCCTCCTCACCAGGCATCTCAGAGAACAGCTCCTCAACCTCTTCGGAGTCCCTAGACCTCACTGATTTTAACTATTTCCTGTTTCAGCGCTCCTCTGAATTGTCCTCATCGACCTCTCAGGATGTTTCCAATCTCATCTCTACACCCTTCCTGGATGTCTCCAATCTCACCTTTCAGGATGCTTCTTCCCTCACTTCCCCAGTTTCTATGGACATGTCTAATCTCACATCCTTAGTTCCCCCAGACCTCTCCACGCTCACATTCCTGGATGTTGCTAATCGCAACGCCTCAGCTTCCCTCGATCTCTGCATCTAACCCTCCTAACGCATCCCCTCTCCCTGCAACCTCTCTCTGTCTTTCTGAACTCTCCTCCTTTATGTGCTCTCTCCTAAGTTCTCTCTCTGAAAACACCTACCTGAGGAAATTTTAGGGCTCTCCAAACATCTTCCTGTCATCTGAACAGAACTGGGCATGGAAATGAGTTGTACAGATCTATAACGGTGCCTTGTAACAGCTGCATAAACACCAATATATATTCTGGGATTTTTGTAGAGCACAGTTTCTGTCCCTGATCTGATTTCCAGTCTGCCTCAGCATGGCTGGTACCTCTCCCAAAGGTTTAACATTTTCAGTTCATGCTGAATTTTTAATCTGTCAAGACCAACAAACAGTAAAGAGAGTTGAATGTGCAAAGAGTTGCACATCTCCATTAGGGATTAGTTATATATCTCCATTATGGATTTAAATCTGAGTTGATTTCACAGAATTGCAGGTGGAGGCATTTGACAAGGAGGTACAGAGAGAGAAGATAATTGTGGAGAAAAAAAAAGCAGGTGAGAGACAGGGGGTAGGGAGAGGACTCAGAGAAGGTGTGGGGCAGGAATAGAGAGGACACGGAGCTGGAAGAAAAATGTCCAACTCTGCTATTTTGGCCTGGGGTGCCCATGAGGCTTAAAATAATCTTACTGCTAATTATTTTACCTCTCAAATCATCAGATGTTGCCATTAAAGCAGCATTTGTATGTAACATCCCCTTTATCAGTATATGTAAGTACTGCAGTTACCTGTCTTGCATCCAGTGTGCTGCTTAGGTAGCAGAAAGTGGCTTCCCTTTGGTGCTGTCTTGTATCTTTTTGTTGTCACTGCTGTAGTTGGGGTTTAGAAACCACAATGTGTTCCCTTTCAATATCATAACACTGGCACCTTTCTGTGCTAAAAGGGCAGAAATGTATTCGTCATAATAATAATTTTTTCACTGATTTAATTTTTGCAAGTTGGAAAACTTTGTTCCAATACACCATGTCTGTCTCAAAATTAGGATAGTTATGGCTCATACAAAAATAAATGAGGAAATAAGTGCGTGAAATAAAAATTATTTTCTGCCTCCTTTACACTAGTTGTTTCTTTAAAATTAAGTAGGAACACTTGCAAGACATGAATTTAAGAAATTAACCCCAAGTTCAGTAGGAGCAGAGTGGTTTAGCAGTTTAAAAAAAACCCAAAAATCACAGATTATTGGTCCAGATCTTACTGTCATATGCTGTCCTGCAGAAAGACTGGAAGATATTTGGTGAAGAGTTGTTTTTGTTCTGGTAACTCTGTCCTGACATTACCATGTGTGGTTTGTTTATTGCAATGGTTCTGGACTAAATGAGATCTCTAATAAAGTTGAAAGTTACTCTGTGCTTTAAAAATGCTTTGCCTCTGGACCGAAGGAAGCAAGAGAAGAGATATGCAAAAGTATTTTAAAAAAAAAAAATCAACATTGGCTCCACATGCCTGTAAAACGTTTTCTTTTTTAGCGTTTCATCTAGGAATGGCACAGAGGGGTAATGACAAGTGACTTAAGCTGCACAAAACACCCTTTTAACCAGTTGCTTGGATTCTTAGATTACAGCGGGACCGCTGAGGAACGAGTTAATGTGTAACTAACATAAGCGCTGGATAACAAGCCTTTTGCCTCACAGAAGACTTGGGCTTTAATTTCTGTCCTTGAGTTAACTGACGTGTGCTGTGTCTCTGGCGAATTACCGTCCCTGAACCACTGAACCCCACATATTCACTGCACAGCGTGGCCGCACAGCTCCGGAGGCGGAGCCGGGACCTTCCCAAGCCGGGAGGGCTGAGCCGGGAGCACTCCTGGCGACACCGCCATGGCCCCGCCCACCTCCCCTCACGGCCCGGGGGAAGGGGCGGGGCGCCCCGGGCGGAAAGGGCGGGAGTCGCGCTCCGCCGGCGGGTCCTCTGATTGGCCGATGGAGCGGCGCGTGGGCGGCCCCCGCGCGCTGATTGGCCGGCGGGCCCGTCCCGGCGGCGCGCGCTGACCTTGCCCGCAGGAGCCGCAGCCATGGTGGCGTATTGGCGACAGGCCGGGCTCAGGTAGCGCTGTCGCGACAGCGCCGCGGCTGTGGGGGGCGAGGGGCTGCCGGGGGACGGGGCTGTCAGCGCCGGGCAGGAAGGGCTGGCGGGTTCACAGCGGTGCGCGGGGAAGAGCGGGTTTGGGGGCAGCGGAAAGGCGGCTTTGGGGCCGGGGGAAAGGCGCGCCCGGGTCTGACCCCGCTCTGTGTCCCCTCCCCAGTTACATCCGCTACTCGCAGATCTGCGCCCAGGCCGTGCGGGCCGCCATGAAGCCGCAGTACAAGGCGGAGGCGGAGAGGGCGGCGGTGGCCACGGTGAAAACGGTGAAGCCCAAAAAGGAGTGAAATGTGAGTGGGTGGGGCGGGCCGGGTGCGTGGCTGGAGCTCTGTAGCGCTGGAGAGTGATGGTGTGCTCGCTGCTGAGGGCATTAATCCCCGCTGTCTGGGGAGAATCAGCTCCGACCTTCAGGCACGGAACTGAGGGGTTGGTGCTGTCAGTGCCCTGATTACGTCTGAGGTGGGAAATGGCTTAATCGCATTAGTTCAGTGGATAGAGGTGTCCAGTCTGGCAAGCCCTACTTTGGGGTTTGGTCAGGCTTTTTGTGGGCTCACACAGAATAGCTGAGGCTCTGCAGTGATGCCCACAGGTTTCCACAGTGATGTGCACCGGTCTGTAGTGGTGCTCAACTTCCTATTTCCTGCACCAGCAGACAGCCTCTCTGAACTGCTGTTTCCCCTGCTGAGCTGGCTTGTAAGGGTCATCTGCTCTTGGTGAAAGACAGATACCACTTGTACCATTATTCATGGCATTGCATAAATCACAAGCAGCTGAAGTGCCTTCTGTTCTGCATAGAACAGCTTCTGTTCCTGATCAGAAATTAAATATTATTACCTTTTGTTTCAAGTGTATCTTATACATATTCTTGATTCAGATAACTTGAATAGCTTTATATCTCTCGTAGGAACTGGTCTGTGGTGAATAACAGCAAACTGCTAAGCTGTAGGAAAGCTCAAGACTCTGCAGCCTGATGTCACCACATCAACTGTAAAACTTGCCTCTATATGTAAATCAGTATGCTAATAAATTTAATGGCTGAATATGTGCAAAGTGTCATTCCTCTTGAAACAAAGTTCTCCATTTTGCAGAGACGTTTACTCTTCACTTCTGTTAAAATAAAAGACTATTTTTATCACAGTCTACCATTCAGTAGCAACATTTGTTGATTCTTAGGGTAGATCTCTTGTTGGGTTTCATGCTGATATTTCAGGTACGTAAATGACTGAGGGATTTAATTGTTTAAAACTTTTCTGCCTACTACTTTTAATTATTGGTTTGGAAAGAAGTTTTCTTCCCTGAAATCTCTGTCAACAGAGAATGTAGGGATATAAATTCAGTGATTAAAAGGACCTCTGGTGGCTCTATCTGCTGGAAAAGGCACACTGTTGGCTTCAGGGGAGGGACATTCATTCCCTGGAAGGCAGTGGGGATGGAGGGTGACACTCCCTCTGCTCTTGGCTGATGGGCAAAGTCATCCTTTCATCTGGTTTTGGGGAAGTGTTGGGATGTTCCTGCTGTGTGTCTTCACAGCAGGTGGGACATTGTCCCACTGCAGAGGAGGAACTGCAGCTTGGAATGGGATTCAGGGTCATACCCTTACGCTGAGCTCGAACATGACGCATTACTCTTCAGAGTACAGTAAACTTTCACTTCTAAGAGTGTAATAATTCATGTAATTCAAAGTTAGTCCTTGCAAGAATAAAATATGGGGTTTTTGTCTATCAGATGTTTCAAGTATAAAAAGTATCTTACAGAATGGTATATATTTTTTATTAAAAGAATATTATAAATACATTAAGTAGAAGGCTGTGATGGCAAGAAACTTATTTTCCTGAAGTCAAAATACGGTTTTGATTTAGTGATTGCTTATGTGTAACAAACTACAAACCATTCTATCCTTTTTGTTGTACTGAATGTTAGGGAAAAATTTACAGTAGTTAGTACATAGGATTAAAAAAATACCACACCAAAACTTTTACACAGTGTCACAACTTTGTGTGCTAATGTAACTCCACCTATAGTTTAAAACAGAAATAAACCACACCATGATAATGAGTACAAGCTCTGCAATAATATAAGCCAGCAATGTGAAAGAACTATTAAAGTACTTAAAAAAAATTAATAATGTACATATTCAGTCTTTTGCCCCATCTTGTTTCCTCTGCCCTGCCCCTGCAGCTCAAGGAGCTGAACTTGTCTGCAGATCTACCTCAGTCTGTGGAGTGACAATAAAACAGACACTGCCTTTACAGACCTTATAGATGTGCACGTGTTCCTAAAACAGTAACATGTTCCCAATCAAAACAGGAGGCACTGTGTTTACCTGAGAATAAATAAATGTGATGAGTTGACAGCATGTTTTGCTGTTGTTTATGATCCTGATACATATGTACACAGGCACAGTGGCTGTAGAGTACATTCAGTAGCTGGTGATTATATACTAAAAATGAACACATTTACAAGAAAGGCTGTTACAAGACAACTTGTCTCTTTTTGGGAGCGATTCAGTGTCAACAGTTGTTTAGGAGAGTAAAGCAGAGCTGCCATTAATTTCAAAAGCACTGTGTTTGTAAAATTGGAGCTATTTGGCAGATGCAGAGAAAAATTCTGAAGAAATGTGTTACTTTTGACTACTGCTTTGTCTTTAGTGAATGTCAACAGGCTTATTCAGAGTGTTTTGATATTGTTTTTACGCTGCTTCCTTTTCTGGGCTCGCTTCCGCTTCCACTTCCACCTCTTCGAATTCCTCCACATCTGCAGTGGCATCCTGGTACTGCTGGTACTCGGACACAAGGTCATTGGTGTTGCCTTCTGCTTCAGAAAACTCCATCTCATCCATACCTTCCCCAGTGTACCAATGGAGAAAAGCTTTCCTTCTGAACATGGCTGAGAACTGTTCGGAGACGCGGATGAAGAGCTCCTGGATGGCCGTGTTGTTGCCGATGAAGGTCGCTGCCATCTTCAGGCCCCGCGGGGGGATGTCACACACGGCCACCTTGACGTTATTGGGGATCCACTCCACGAAGTAGGAGCTGTTCTTGGTCTGCACAGACAGCAGCTGCTCGTCCACCTCCCTGGTGGACATCCTGCCCCTGAAGATGCAGGCCACGGTCAGGTAGCGCCCGCGGCGAGGGTCGCACGCCGCCATCATGTTGCGCGCGTCGAACATCTGCTGGGTGAGCTCTGGCACCGTGAGGGCTCTGTACATCTGGCTCCCCCGAGCTGTCAGGGGGGCAAAGCCCGGCATGAAGAAGTGCAGGCGAGGGAAGGGCACCATGTTAACAGCCAGCTTCCGCAGGTCCGCGTTCAGCTGGCCCGGGAAGCGGAGCGAGGTGGTGACGCCGCTCATCGTTAGGGACACCAAGTGGTTGAGGTCACCGTAGGTGGGATTGGTGAGCTTTAAAGTTCTGAAGCATATGTCATATAGAGCTTCGTTGTCAATGCAAAAGGTTTCGTCTGTGTTCTCTATGAGCTGGTGGATGGAGAGGATGGCGTTGTATGGCTCCACGACCGTGTCGGATACTTTGGGGGAGGGCACGACACTGAAGGTGTTCATAATCCTGTCGGGGTATTCCTCCCTGATTTTGTTGATGAGGAGCGTGCCCATGCCTGAGCCTGTACCACCACCGAGAGAATGGATGAGCTGGAACCCCTGAAGGCAGTCACAGCTCTCGCACTCGTTCCTGACCACATCCATGACGTTCTCAATCAGTTCAGCACCTTCTGTGTAATGGCCCTTGGCCCAATTGTTTCCAGCACCTGAATTACCTGGAAACAGAATTGCAGAAAGAACAGCCACAAAGTTAACTTTTTAAAGGCTACAATTTTGGGCCAGTTGACTCCAGGTAGTTTGCTGGCAGCATGATGAACATACCATGGATGAAGTTGTCGGGTCGGAAGAGGGGCCCTATTTTGCTGGACCGTACACTGTCCATCGTACCAGGCTCCAGGTCCACCAGGATGGAACGGGGCACGTATTTATGGGCTGGAATAGAACAAAGTGAATGCAAATGGTTACTGTTAGAGGTTAAACAAGCCTTATGGTCTACTGTGAAAAGTCCAATCTACCTACAGTGGTTTAGGTTTTTTTGAGGGGTTTTTAATTACAAGTTGCTCTGCCAACACCTGACAGTGCTGAGCACTCACAGAAAGCCTCATTGAAGTACACGTTAATCCTCTCCAGCTGCAGGGGTGAATCCCCACGGTAGTTTCCAGTGATGTCAATCCCATGTTCATCACCAAGCACTTCCCAGAACTGGAAAAGGAAAGAGGTACAACACACTTACTTAACAAAGATTTATTTCTTTTCAGCACCCTCTCCTGCTGCTCTCATGCTGCTCTCATCCCTGACTGGAACCGTGCCTGAAGCAGGGGATGTTTTGCCATTTATTTATTAGATCAGAGCAGGGATCCTCCTCTACCCCTCCCCAAATAAGTTCAAGGGAAAAGTTTAGTAGGCTATTTATACTGCTTAGCTATCACCCATGCACTAATAGGTGGAGGCCCTCAATTTGTTCCCTTTACAGTAAACCCCCCCCATAAAATAGTGTAAATAACAGAGGTAGTAGTCTTAACAAAAGGAAGTCATAGAGGGGGTGGATCGTGGAGGGTTGCTGTGAGTCCTGTCATGCACAAGTGTGACTGTGGCATGGCAAAGCTGCCCAGACAAATTTGTACGTAAGCAAGGCTTTCCACGAACAGCTGCTGGTCCTAAATGTCCTATCTTGACACTCATATGTCTTGTGCTGGGGCTCTTATCTAGAGAGCAGCCACAGCAGTGTTGATGTGGACACACCCACCCTCTGTAGTGACCAGGCTACATTAATATTAAAGGTCTGCTGGGTTAGCATCCAGTCTCATTTCGAGTGGCCAAATACATCATTTCCAACATGTGAATGGGAGGGTGGTTGCTTTTCTACAGGTCTTAATAGACATAAGCAGTTTGCAGGTCAAAGCCAACAAAAAAAGCCCTTTCACCCCTCACATGCTGCATTCAAACGAGCTGGGTCTAACATTCCCTGGCCACCCACAGCTTCATGTTCCATTAAAAGGAATCAAGGTGAGATTTGTGGGAGCAAGAAATGGAGGAAGAACACAATGGAGCAATCCCCTGTAATTTTTTTGACAACTTCTTACTCATAAATAAATAAAAAATATGAACATCACACAGCAGAAGCAATGGTGTTGTTTTTTTTTTTTCTCCTAACATAGAAAGTCAGCAATAGTGACTTCTCTCCAAGTAACAGCATCGGAGTGTTTGAACTACACAAAAATGCTCCAAATTACATCTGCCTGTCACAGGAGGCCTGCTTTGTGTCACTCTCAGAAAAACCTAGCTGGTCACTGATAGCACAGGTCATCCTGTTGATTAATAAATTCCCATATGGTCCTTAAGGACCCTTCCAACACAAAGCATTCTGTGATATTAATGAATATAATGTGGCAGTTACTGCTGCATGGCTGAGCTGAAGTACTGGCACCACAACTTTGCAGCCCTTGAATTACTGGCTCCACCACTTATCCCGGTATTTTGCAGACTAGATTAGTTCTCCTGGGAATATGAGTCCCAGAAGGAATGCTCTGGAGCACTTGTAATCACTGTGCCATAGTTATTGCAGACGAACATTAGGCTTTGCATGAGGAGTAAGCCCATCTTTGGCTTTCATACCAAAATACTCATCTTCTCTGCTAACAATCCATTGAATTCCCAAATCCCCATGGTTGGGGATGATGTTTGATGATGTTTGACCCATTACCACTGACAGAAAGGAGCAATGTTGAAAGGAGACCTTACCTTGGCTCCGATTTGGTTCCCGCATTGCCCAATCTGAAGATGCACAATTTCACGCATTTTGTGGAGTTCGGACCTGCTGGTGGCCACAACCTCTCACAGGTTCTCCTGTTGCAGTCCCCAGAACAAACCCTCTTCCTGCTGCACTATCAGCTACACCCAGCACAGCCCATCCCAAGGGGCCTTTTTATATCAGAGGGACTGTCGCTCAGCCAGAAGGGGAGTAGCCAACTCCTCAGGCTGCTCAGCATTTCACAAGGAGGCAAAATGCCTATTTACTGCCTGGGGACAGGGTACAAGAGCACAGGTGATTTATTGAGTGCCTTGGAAAAGAACAGTGTCACATGCATCCCCTCACAATTAATTCCAGATCTCTGCAGCAATGTGATGCATGAATTTACTTGCACATTCTATTTGTGTTTCATTATTTGATGTTACACACAATATATATACAAATATATGTGCATATATAGAGATTACAGCCAAAATGAGGGATCTTAATTTATTAAGCATATCTGCTTCTGCCACATATTTTAAATTTTAGCATCATATGAGTCATACAGGACAACACCCATATTAAAAACAGTAACGACTTGTGAGCAGTGGCATCCTATAACCACAGCATTCAGCACATTGCCAGGCAAAATTCAGTTCACTAATAAGCATCATTCACAGTGTCTGACTGCAGGAAGGAAGACCACACGATCAGGACCAAAAAGTACTTTGTAACACATAAATGTAAGACTGCACTCTCAGTGATGCATGTTCCTTTAACAATTATGAGTTTCAGGCAAAATCTGAATTAACTTGTGATTAACTTGCATAGATGCTCTCTCTCTTTCTGTGTCTCTTCATTTTTCTGTCACTAAGAAATACAGCATTTCTAATATTTTTCATTTTCTTATATGAGATGTGCTTCAGGACTTGCCAGGAAAATGCTAGAGGTGAACCCCTGGTTCCTCTGAAGTTCACTGAAGTGAACTATAATGTTCACTGTGTGAAATGTTTCACTGTGTTAAAGGAAACAATGCGAGGGGGAGCAAAAAATGACCCAGTCATGTTGCCTGCTGATAACCAGGACCAGTATCACTGAGCAGCAGAAACCCAGAATGGACTGTCTGCTGGAACTCAGAGCAGTTTCATTACATGTCAAATGACTGTCATTGCTTTGCAAGTGTTCCTTTTAAGGATGGCAAAAAGAACTATAAATAGGAAAGCACCTCAAATTATTTTATATAAAATGGTGACAGTGGAAGGACTTGACTCATTGAAAGTTACTACTTTACCACTCTGTGGGTTGCTAGAGATAAGGAACCTCTGAGCTTCCATATTGTCTCAAAAGAAAAATCAGCTTACTCCAGACTTCCCTCCACCCTTATGACTTCCACTTCTCCCACCAGCCAATGAAGGAGCAGACAAGTGCTCCTAAGGCAGAGTTTAGCACCAAGAGCGCATTGCAAAAGAGCAGCGAGCAAACATTTGTCATCCTCTGCTAAGCTAGGAGTGTCCTCAGTAGGAAGCAACAAAAGCAGCACTCAGTTCAGGTAGATAAGTTTTGTTTCCTTGGAAAACATTTATTTTGTCATATTCCAGAAGATAAATAAGCCATTTAGTTTACTCGGCAAGACAACCACACAGTTCTGTTCCATCACCACACTGTCAATGTATCCCACAATAGCAGTGGGTACCTTCTAAAATTTCCTAAGAAAATTCTCAAAAGGTTATTTGGACATTTACTTTGAAAGCAAATCTCATTTTATTCATGCACATATTTGTTTTCTCCAATGATCTTTAGCTAAAAGTAGTAGAAGCTGTATATTCAGTTGCTGCATTCTGGATGGGAGCTTCATCAACACCATGTGTCAGAGAGCTGCTGACACTAAATAAATACTCCTCAAAATATGCAATGTATTCATCTACAACACACACAGCTTATGGAGAGGCTGAAGATGCTAATTCACTATCCAAAAAGTTTGGTAAGATAATTTTAGCAATAAATACACTGGCTGAGCGCTCCTACAAAGAAAGGGGAAAAAGGGAAGTGGAAGAAATATGCAATCACTTAATATGGGGTTTTCTCTTGATAAAAACAGCTGTCTGAAATCATGTGCCTCCTCTGAAGCACTTCAATAGAGAGTCTAAAAATTAATGGCACATGACACCATGTACCTGGGATGGTTTGTGAATCAGATGTGGGTTTGGGGCTCTTTTGACCCTTCTCCCCAACAGCTTTTCTGTGAACACCCAAGCCTGCTTTTCCCCAAACCTGGTCTGTGAGGAGTCTGTTTCCCCATAGATCTCATTGCAGGTCTGTCCCTCCTCAGCCCTGGGTAACCCCAAGCCTGTTAACTCCCAAAGCACTTCCCAGGCCCAGCCACCACACATGTGCTGCTGCAGATTAGTGGGGGAGCGTCCGCAGGGCCAGAGGGGACGTGGTGGATGGGCTGGCTCCAGGGACTTTTGGCACTGTGGAGATTAGGAGCAGCCTGGCACTGGGCACAGCTGGTACAGCCTGGCCCACAGTCTCCATTATCAGGCTGCCAACTGCTTCCACTGCCTTCAGAGCGGGTCCCAGATACCACAACCCTGGCCATGGGCTTAAGCTGAGACCACAAACAAGCCAGGTTTTTGTGGTTGCTGGGCTTTTTTTGTTGTTGTTTCTGGTTTTCCTGATTGTTATTTCTTTTTTTTTTTTTTTTTTTAAGCTACCCACTAGCAACAAAAATGCCTGTGCAGGGAGGCATTCTGGGATACCTTTTGTGTTTTAAATGTGGTTTGCTTGAGAGGAACTGGCTTTTCGGAGTAACCAAGAAGATTGTTGAGAAGAAAGCCTGTTCAACTTGAGAAAGGCCTGGCTACAGGACACCAGATAATTTTAAAGAGATCTGTGACTGGCTACCAGATGAGCTGATGCAAGTCTCAACTAACCTGGGCTGGCTGCATCAACCTTAGGAATGATATCAAAAAAACATGGCATTCAACAGGCAATAGAAAGCACTTCACATTTGCATTTCAGTTAGTAATAAAAACGATTTAAAGGCTGCCTTGCTCTGGCAGGTGGTCCAAGGAAATAAGGCAGGACTGCCCACTATTATCATCAGTGTAATGAGCCCGTGTGATTAAACAAACAGATTTTGGTATGACCACAGTGGATGACTGAGCAGTTCATTACCTTCCTCACACTGCAGATCTATGACCTAGCAAAAACGTGGGGCTTCAGCATGCAAATTCACCTGCTGGGCAGTGCCCTTACCTGAGGCCTACTGCCACAACCACAGCCACTGTTGAGTTTGGACTATTTGGTGAGTTGCCAAAAAGATGAACTGCCCAGCAGTCAGGTTCCATTCCTGCTGTTCCTTTTGGTGCACTGGTTCTCAGTGGCTCAGTTTCTCTATTCACAGGGTGGAGATAATAAACTTCAGGCCTTTTACAAAAAATACTATGGGAGCTATGGAGGAAAAGCTACGAGGGGAGAACTGTCTGTGGTTTACTAAACCTATTCACTAAACAGGAAAGCTCCAGCTAATGTATGGAAAAAAGACTGGTAGTCCACTCACACAGACACTGGAATCTTCTGCAGGAAAATTAGAAAACTGCTTTTACTATTGACTAAATCTTGTAACAGATAACAAAGAATCTTCAGGTGTCCTGAGCCCTAAAGAACAGTCTAAAAATTGCAGCCTTTGTAAATTGCAGCATTAAAGGGCTTGAGGAATTCAGAACTCATGACTAAGAAAAAACCGCAACCAAACAAAAAACCCCAGCCTGCTCTCTGGAGTGTCACAGTCGCTGGTCACAGTCTGGCACAATGCTGAGGTGTTAGGCCAAAGGTAAAGGAACCTGCAAGCCTGTCCCACGTACGACTCCCCTTGTCACAACCCCTGTGACCAAATTGCTTCACTTTTGAGCGCGTGAGCTGGAGACTTTCCTGTGGGGGCTGGGGACGTGGGGTCTCGGGTTTGTTCCTCATCCCGACAGATCAATCAGCCGCCTTTGGGAAGGGCTCGGGGAGGCTGCCCTGGGCACCCCGGAGCGCAGCTGCTCCCTGGGAGGGGGCGATCCCCGCGGACCGAGGACCACCGGGGAGGGTCCGCGACCCCCGCCCGCCGCAGGTGAGCGCGCCCCGGCCCCGCCCCGGCCCCGCCCCGGCCACGCCCTGCCCTCCGGCCCCTCCCCTGAATCCCGGTGCCAGCGCGTGTCCCAGGAAGCTGCCGCTGACCCAGCATGGCCACGCGAGTCCAGCCGCTCCTTCCCGTCCTGCTGCTGCTCTGGGGGGGCTGCCTGTGCCCCCTCGCCCGCGCCGGGCTCTACTTCAGGGAGGGGCAGCACTGCTACAAACCAGCCCCGCGCAAGGCTGCCGGGCTCAGGTGAGCTTCGTTCCCCCGTTCCCCCTGGGGCTGGGGCAGGCCCCCAGCCACCCCCTGGAGCTGTCCTCCGTCCCCTTCTGGAGCTGGGGCTGTCCCCTGGCCACCCCCTGGAACTGGGGGTGTCCCCCGTCCCCGGGGCTGTCCCCTGGCCACCCCCTGGAACTGGGGGTGTCCCCCGTCCCCGGGGCTGTCCTGTCACCCCTGGAACTGGGATGTCCCGTCCTCTGGGCCCGTCCATCCAGCCCCTCCGCGGGGAGCAGCCCGGGGGAAGGGCTGGCCGGGCGCGGCCGCAGCGATGGAACCCCAGCACCGCCCGGATCGGGGGGTCCCCGGCGGTTCGGGGGGTCCCCGGGGCCGCTCTGTCCCCGCCGGGGTTGGCGGGGATGGGGGGGGACACACGGGGACAGTGTCGGTCACGGGACCGCGGGGCAGGGCCCGGTCACGCGCCGCCCGCCGGGCGCTCGTTACGAAACTCCGCGGAATCCGCGGTTTTTTTTAAAAAAAACCCAACCCCCTCACCTATCTGGGGGCGCCGGCGCTGCAGCTCCTCTCCCCTCCCCGCCGCAGGACGTACCCCCGCCCGCACGAGTACCTGGATGTGTCGGCGCTGCCGCGGAGCTGGGACTGGCGGAACGTGAATGGGGTGAACTACGCGAGCGCCACTCGGAACCAGCACATCCCGCAGTACTGCGGGTCCTGCTGGGCCCACGGCAGCACCAGCGCCCTGGCAGGTACGCCCTGCAACCCCTGCCCACCCGCCCGGCTGCCTGCGCCCGGGAATCCCCTGGCTTTCGGGAGGCCAGGGAGGCTTATCTTCAGCTTACTGGCAGCTGGTGTAAGGACGAGGTGCCAAATCACTGCAGAGAAAAGCGGGGCTGAGATGTCAGTGAATACACCGGCAACAGTGGGAATTCCCAGGCTGAAGGCAAGGAGGTTTGGTTTCTGTAGGGAAAGCACGTGGAGCGAGGCTGTCCCCACCCTCTCCAAAGGGTGCGAGGGGGAGCACTGGCATGGTTAGAAACCTGTCTGCAGAAGGATTGTGTTCACGGCTCCTGCGGGTAAGAACTGGGGGTTCTGCCCTCTCCTCCATGGCAGCAGCAGATGCATAAGCAGTTCTTGTGTCTCCCTCCCTTTTCTGGTACCTCAGCCTGAGCTGCAGCACAAGAGGTGCTCCAGCCGTGCCTGGGAATGAGGAAACGAAAGAAGTTGCCTCTTGTGGGGAGGGCCCGAGGGGTATTTGCTTCAGGAGCCTGGTTATTCAAACGAACTACCACAGCACGCAGACAATCTGGTTTCAGCAGCAATCTTCATATCAGCCTTCTACTTAGGAAAAGGGAAGTAGTGGTTTGCTACAGAAGAAGTAAATTCTCCAGAGAGAACACATGATTTACATGCTGCAGAAGTACTGTTTGCATAGGGAGGCTGCAAGAAGATGGACTGTGAAGGACAAATAGAGGAAACCGTGCAGAAAGGGGAAGCAATGCAAGTGTGAGCAGACAACAGGAATCATGAGGGATACGTTCTTAAGCAGTACAAGAATTCAGACGTGTGATACCTGCCAGAATGTAGTGAAATACTAGGATAGGTAAAATACAACTTGTTAATTATGTAACTTTGGTTAAGACTTAATATGTAGGTATGCCAACATATAATTTTAAAAATCAGAGTATTCTTTGTCTTAATTGTTGTGAGTAGTTAAAGCATTCATTCCTTTTTTTTTTCTTCTTTCAGACTAGTCTGGGATAATAGTTCCCAGTTCTGTCAAGTGTATTTGAATGTTGTTAGTACTAATAGGATTAAAAGTACCAGGGTGGCATAGTTAAGACTGTTAATGCAGGGTGAGAAGCAGTTTATAAATACCCATCAGGAAGCTTTTCTGCCAAGTAAGCTGATTTCTGACAAAATAAGGCAACAGGGTGGCAGTGTCTGTCTGAGATGGCAGGATGACAGTGAGATGTTGGTGTAACAGCAAGGAGATAATTCTGAAAGCTTTTCCTTGCTTTAAGACTGTCTCAGAGCCAGTGACTTGTCTGGCCTTATGACTCTGCATGGGCTTATGGATAAATCTCTACTCTGTGAGAGATGCTGGTGAGATCTGGTTTTATGATGTGTATTTGAGAACTCTTTGCTGTCAAAAGCCAGGAAACAGATCTGAAGTTTTCAGAAGCTTGAAGTAAAAGAGGTCTAGGGCTCTTTAATGCTTTAGACAGATCTTACTCATCTACATATTTTTGCTGAGTTTTTAGTGGGAAAAAAAAAATCTTCTAATGGAAACCCCCACTAATATCTCAGCCTCTGGTCTGAATTAGGTCATGCTGTGCCTCAGTGCTGACAGTGGAGGGTTTTGCAACCACAAGTGCTGCTGTCTGCAAACAGCTACAGGTTCAAAGAAAAGGAGACAGTTTGAACACTATTTGCAAAGTGTAGCCACCCACATATTCCACTCACAATCCCCAATTTCTTCTCTTTACAGACAGAATCAACATAAAGAGGAAAGGAGCGTGGCCCTCTGCCTATCTCTCTGTTCAGAATGTCATCGACTGTGCTGACGCCGGCTCCTGTGAAGGGGGAGACCACTCCGGGGTCTGGATGTATGCCCACGACCACGGCATTCCCGACGAGACCTGCAACAACTACCAAGCCAAGGACCAAAGTATGGTGCCTTTGCTTTGCTCTAGGACTCCTTTCCAGGTTTAACAGATCTTAGTATGTTAAAAAAAAAAAGAGTTTATTGGGTTTTCAGAAAACTGGTTGCTGCTGTTTGACTGACAGAACAGGTTTTCTTCACAGGCCTGTGTGTGTGTCTCTCCTTACTCCAGACAGACAGTGTAGCACTAAATCATGTCCAGGCAAGTTTGGACACCTAAAGTGTTTTAATTTAATCTCTTAAATCTGTGACACACAATCTCTAATGTACTGAAATATTTACAAGTGTCACTTCAAGCTAAACAAAGGAGGAATTTAACCTTTGTCTGGTCATAAATGACTGGAATGATTTCTCTGCCTATGGAGAAACATGTCCTCATCAAAGCACTTGTGCCTATAGAGTAAAAAATAGTAACTAGAGATAGTAGGGACTTTAAATGTGGTTTCCAGAAAGGTATTTAGTTCACTAGAGAGAAGATGTATTACTAATTACTCTTGAGTTATTAATATCTACCTCATATAA
The DNA here is from genome assembly GCF_022539395.1 of Myiozetetes cayanensis. Classification (NCBI taxonomy): domain Eukaryota; kingdom Metazoa; phylum Chordata; class Aves; order Passeriformes; family Tyrannidae; genus Myiozetetes; species Myiozetetes cayanensis. Next base: position 7,012,669 of record NW_026087400.1, read on the forward strand.
ATTAAAAAAAATAGTGTCCTATCATTAATTCACTTGAAGGAAAGCACCCTCCTGCAGTGATAATCCTCAATTCTGTTTTACAGAGTGTAAGAAGTTCAACCAGTGTGGGACTTGTGTCACTTTTGGAGAGTGCCACGTGATCAAGAACTACACTCTCTGGAAAGTTGCTGACTATGGGTCTGTCAGTGGACGAGAAAAAATGATGGCAGAAATCTACACTAATGGGCCAATTAGGTAAAAAAGAAAATGTTTTTATCTATGAGTAATATTGAGGTAAAAATACCTGAAGCTCAGTGTAGTTTTCCACTCTAGCATATGTGAGCAGCTCTGCACTGCTGTGCAGACTTCAGCTTGTTTTGTACGTCAGCTGAGCTCGGAATTCAAAACTGTTTTGTAGCCGGGCCCCTGCCCTGATCCTCGGGGATAAAAACTCCTTTCTCTGCTCTTTTACAGCTGTGGTATCATGGCTACTGAGAAGCTGGATGCCTACACAGGAGGCCTCTACAAAGAGTACAACCCCTCTCCCACAGTGAATCACATCGTGTCCGTGGCCGGCTGGGGCGTGGAAAATGGGACAGAGTATTGGATTGTCCGGAACTCGTGGGGTGAACCCTGGGTAAGGGAGCATGGGAACAAGCACAGTGGTAGGATCACTCTGGAGGGAAGGTGGGGCTTTTCATTTCTGGAGGAGAAGCTGCCTGTGGATACAAAACCTAAAATTTTTGAACTAGACTAACAGTTTAAAAATGAAACTTCACTAAGCTGGAGACAAGGATATTCATCCAAAGCTACTTGGTGTCAACTCAATCCCAAACTGTACCCCTTCTCTGCAGCTCCTATTGTGGGCAAACGTAAAATTACTTTAGCTGTAGGCCAGAATCAAGTGACACAACTGGAATGGATGAGTGGGATGTAAATCCACCAAAGCAGGTTGCCCCATGAACCCAGTGTCATACTTTCTGCATTCACTTATAAATAACTCATATTTGCAAGATAGAACAGACTCAACAATATACTTTTTCTGTAGTTGTCTTTTCTAATTTACAATGCAAATTAAATCCTTTACAGGGCGAAAGAGGGTGGCTGAGAATTGTGACAAGTGCCTACAAAGGTGGGAGAGGAGGAGACTACAATCTTGCTATTGAAGAGGACTGCACCTATGGAGATCCTATACTTCCTTGATTCTATGTTGTGCATCTTTGTTTAGGAACTACTTTGTTTGGAAGCTTCCCAGCACAACCTTTTTTTGTCTAAGACAAAATTAACCCAGATAGCACCACACAAGGGCTTCAAAAAATACAGAGCTGCCTTGAGATAATTATTTACAACTTAATTTGCCCATGAAAGAGTTGTCTGTCTTGATGCACAGTATTGAAATCATACTGACTTACTTAATCACAGAACCTGTATCTGTAAATATCTGGTTTTTTTAAAACACAAACTATGTAGGTGTACTGGAAAAGAAAAAGTATACTCAATATTTGGGTCTAGAGCTTATTTTAAATTCTCTGACAGTACTGAGATGATGCAAAAAACAAAGCTAATTCTGGACATGATAAATTAAACTAAATCCCCTCTTTCCTTGGCCTCCTGGTGAAACAGAGGTGTTGGAAGTGCATGTAGTTGCTTTTATCCATCAAAATGATATAATGGGAATTACTTTGATCAAAAAATGGTCTAAACATTTCTTAATTAGTCTTTGCTCAAATTCCTTGCTTTAATATGTGATTGACTGTGCCATTTTTCTCCTAGAGGCAAAGGACAAATTGCCATAACTCAGAACTCCTCACTAAGTTGCAGAAAGGAGGCAAATTCCCTTCCTTAGTAACTGACTCACTTTTAAGTGACAAATCAGTGCCATAACAAATGTAACTAACTGGCATTGTTAATTGCATTCAATAAACACTTTTTCTCATAACTGACTGGATATTTATTATAAGAGCTTGATTCCTGTGGTTGGTTGTCTCCCCCTGTTGTACTTAAGCTGTCCTAGATCTTGACCAGCTCCCCAAAGCTTACTCAGGATGGTGCTGCTTTTACTGGACTTTTACTTGTGAAAGGCCTGATTGACAACAGTCTGTACAGCAGCACAGTTCAGAATCTAAACCACTGCCTGCTGTCTCCAGAATTATCATGGTAGCTCAGAATTCCAGAAATGAGTAATGAAACTTTGAAAGACAGCTCTGGAAAGGAAAAAAAACACCTTTATTTAAAGGTAATTCATATTCTGGGGTGTGTCCCCTGCTGTTTGGCATCAACCAGGACAGAGTAGAGATAATTATAAAAACAAAGCCACAAGAAGCAGTAATGAAACTTCTGCACACATTCATCTTCTTGGACAGCAGTGGAATTCTGACATGGTAATGAAACTTACCAGTAACATCTGATGCATCTATTTACCAAAAAAATAGATTCTGAAAGGGTTAGGGTAACACACACAGAGAATTTATCTCTCAATACAAAACTATCCTTGATTGTTACAACTCCACTTGCGTTGCACAAAACGGGTTTTTTCATAGCAGTAAATATGGAGGATATTTAGAATTCTAATATAATGCAAAGGGGAGAAAGAGGCATTGGGGCTTCTCTGCTGCGCAGAGTTAATCACACAAATCCCTTTTTTTTTTACAACTTGCAATATCAAAGCCTAGAGAATTCAAGATTTATTCAGAGAATTATCTGCAAACTACCTTCCCCATTCTTCAGGTTCTGGGCATTACACAAAGAATGAGTGCCGAATTCAGTCAGTAACAAAAATAACGTTCATTTAAACAAACCTGTTTCTCTCTTGCCCTCCCCTTCAGAGCATTCAGATTTATACTGATTTGTGGAATAACAGAAAACCCTTCAGTATTATTCCATTTGCTAAATTATGTTAACAGTTCTCTGATATGAAATACAAACAGTCCTCTGACAGGAACTTCAAGGTCACCACGCAAGTCAATCAAATGCCCTTCACTCCTTGTTTTATATTTTTGTTTTGTTGCTGTTTTCTTTTTGCTGCTGCATTGCCCAGTTCTAGAACCTTACTGGTGAAGAGGGAGGCAAAGTAGTGATCATGTGCTCTGCAGTCTTGATACTTTCCACTGCTTAGTTCATCATAATGAAGTTAGATTTGCAATGAGCTTAAAAAAAAAAAAAAAGAAAAGAGACTGTTCAGTACATTGAGTCAGTGATTTATCTGTTTGCATGTGGATTTCTTGCATTATGTAAATAATTAGGATTTTAGGATAGGAGGGAATTATGACAGAATACAGTGTATTATGACAGACTACTTCCCTTCCTCTCCTTTCCTTACTGCAGTGCTAGTTCTCAAAAAGCAGTTTTTATCTCTAAGTTCCTCGCTACTACCCCAGATTCTTGATTACAGGAAAACTGTTGAACATAGGCCCCTAAAAGGGAAGTTGTCTGTCAAAATATCTGGTGAGCATTCCTATTTTTAGCAATCCTCCTCCTAAACGTTATTTGCAAGTTGCAACAAGCACAAATGGAAGCAGGTGTGCAAGGAATAAATGGACTTACCTATGAACTCAGTGACAGGATCATGTTCACCTTCTGTTTTTATAGTACCTGCAATACTCTCATTCTCCAGGATTGGAAGAAAAAGCTGTACAAAGTCTGAGGTATATGGAGGAGCAATCACATCGAGCACCTGGAACAGCAGACAAACCCAGATTACTCTTCCACTTACAGGGGTAGTAGGGACACTATTTATTTCACATACTAGTCTTGAAAACATGCAAGTAGTTGCACTTAGGACCTCTTGTTCTCCATACAAGTAATTAATTAGCTATGTGTTCTTGAGGTACGTTGTCCAGTACCTTATTAATTCCAGAAGTCAGGAGTTAGAAGGACTAAGTCACATCCTTGTGAATACTGATACACGTACATTGCTCAGAATCTGATCTCAGAACCTGAAACATTTCTGAATCCAAGGCAAGCTCATTTAATATCCAAACACATACAACTAATATTAAACTTCAGATGGCAGTAAACACAGTTTTTGCTGCTGACCTCTGTCACAAAGTATCTGATGAGCGAGATATCCGTGTCCAGCTTCTCCAGGCATTTGCGGATGTAGCTGACAACAGGCAGGACGTACCCTCGGCTGAGCAAGTGCACCATCCTGTCCAAGAGAGTCTTCTTCAATTCCAGCTGGGGGTGCAGGGAGGGAAGAACCAACAGATCAGAACTTCCTCTCAGAAGTGTGCAATTTTTACCACTTCAATATATGATAGGTTACATTTTAACCATGACCACAGTCCTAAACTAAGCTCTTCCAACTGCTCTGACAGCAAAGTCATTAACTTGAGTAAGGGTAACCAATATGAAGGAACACAAATACTGCATCCTTTGAGACTCACCTGCTCCATAACATCCAGCTGGGAATGTTCTGTTTCAAAGAGCTTGACAAGAAGTTGTAGGACTTGGGGATGAAGGAGCTGATGGCACGTACTGATCTGCAAACAAGGCAGCAACGTCAGACGCTCAGAACTGCAATTTAAAAACCAATGCAGCAGTCTTTATTAGACAAGTTTACACTGATGGTCAGTGCCAAATGGAAATTCATTTAGAGAACTATTCTACCATTCCTTTCTTTGATGCCCAAGTTTTCCTAGTGTAAATAATGCTGAGCTGAAAAAAAACAAATAATTAATTCTGGATAGATTCATCTCCGTATATTTAGTGACTTAATGCAAACGACAGGCATTCAGTGGACTGGTTGTTACAAACATCAAAATTGTTCCTGCTCTCCAGCAAAGCTTTAGGTACACTCTTACCTCATCCAATAGTGCCAGGTGAACTGGAGTGTGATCAGTCTGCAGCTGGAAGTATCGTGGTTCTGACACTGTCCAATCCACCCACTTGAGCACACCCATAGCCACCACTGGGAACCTGCAGAAAGAGAGATCCCTTCAGCACAGGAGCATGAAAAGTAAATGAAAGCTTTATTAGGAAGACATAGTAATGTCACCTTTTCCCAGTGGCACAAGTTATGTGTGAAAGGCAGGATTTATGTGTTCATGAGAGATTCCAAAGAGTCAGATGGACAATTCTGAAAGCTGCTTTCAGACCACATCTGCACATATTCTATAGTGAGGATGCCTTCACAGAGTGGCCCATAAAGACATCTCCCTTCAGCAGCACTGCCTCTCCTAAATAATACTTTTCCTCCAACAACTGAAGCTTGGGACCAGCCCCTCTGCTCACCTGATGCACTGATAGAGGGTGCTCAGCTCTGCAACCAACTCTGATGCTCCTTTGTTCTCATTGCAACACAGATTGTGAACAGTTTCGATGGCTTTCGAAGTTGACTTGAGCTCGTCCTTGTTTATGCTGACTCTCTTGTTCTGGAAAATTATTGCAAAGTTTGAATGCAAGAGTTGTGAATATACTTTTGTGGTAGTATTTGATCATCAGGTCCTACACTCTTCAGACATGTCAGTTGAAGCCAGAAACACTTCATATTCAAATAAGGAACTTCATGACCATACATTTCCTGCAGCACAGTCAGGCTGCTGTAGGTAAAAACAGTATTATTCACAGAGCTGAGCATTACCTTTTTCCACATCTCTACCACACTGGCTGCATAAGCCAGTATGTGAATATATTTATGTTTGTGGTCCTGGTTGATCTTAGCACCTGGCTTAAACAAGGACTGCATGAAGAGGTCCAGAAAGGCAGGCACTCGAATCTGTGAAGGAAATGAAGGGTCTATCAGAGCCTGAGAATTAGTAGAGGTGATTAAAAATATGGCTTTTGTATCTGATAGATCTCACACAGATAACACATACTGTTAATAATAACACTAACTGTCCTGTTAGACAGTTTTCTGAAGAGACACAAAGTTTTAACAGAAAAAAAATTAAAATAATAAAAATAAAGGAAAACAGAATTACAGATTATATTGCTAAAGTATCTAAATGCCATCATACTTGACACCAGAACCCAGTGCGAAATATGAACTGTGTCATTTAGGCCTGTTTATAAGAAACTGCAGAAGTGGGCAGGTTTTTGGTCAAAAGATTTAATTCCTTGCCATCTTTATCTCCTATTGTAAATTTCTTAATGTAACTATATGTAAAAGGGCAACTTGGAATAATTCTTAAAAAAACAACAAAAAATACCAAGAAGGTAATGCAAAACAGAATACAAGTAGCAGTTTCACATTTAGACATTACTTACAATTATAGAGGGATGAGTGAGTGCTAATTTCATTTTTGTGTCCACACAACACTTAGCACAACAAGACATCACGTTTCTGAGTGCTGCTGCAATAGAGGTAAGTATCAGAGGTTACAAACAGGTAACTACTAACCAGTTCTACTGGTGGTGGGTCCATGCTTGTAAACATTTTGAACAGGACAGTGATATCTGCTGGATTCAGAGCTCCTTTGGACAGCATTGCACCAAGAGCCTGACACGCTCGGGGATAGGAGGCTGCAGTACCCAGGGCTAGAGTGATCTGACTGGCATCGTGGCCTCTGCATGGAGAGCAAACACACACAGTGACTTATTTTCTTAGTTCAGACATTTTAGTTTAAGCCTCACTGCACCAACAGGTAATTACAGAAATAGGCCTGTATGTTTGTTTTTAAGATGTTCATAGAACAGTAAAAATACATATTTCTTAATAGACAGAAACTTTATTTCTTTGCTTTTCCAATTCCACCTGAACTTTTCTGCTGTTCTACAGATGAAAGCTTGCTGCAAGTGCTGCTGTGTTGCAGCCAAGAATTCTCCTTTTGCCAGTAGAAGGAAATTAAGATGAGCAAAAGACAGCAGTTTACAGATTCTGGTGACTTATATTTTAACTGACAGTGTGACTCCCACTCACTTCTCATGGGCGTATCGCTGCACCTCCTGAGCGATCCTCCTGACAGCCGAGCCTCCCTGCTCCTCCTGGGCCAGGATGGACATCATGGACTGGGCAAAAAGGTAAGTGTGTTCCCCATGGCACACCATCTTCTGTGAAAGCACACAGCACAAAGCTTACCAGTCAACAAGGAACTTCCCAGGGTGCTGCTGTGCTCACAGGGAGCAAAGGGACAAAACAAACAGCAAAACTGCAAAGGAAAAAAAAAAAAAAAACAACACCCCAACACACAAAAAAATTAAGCAACAAAACCAAACACCCAACAGCCAAGAAGAAAGTACTGATTGAATAAAGCATTGATACCAAGCACGAAGAAATGGCTAAATTTAGAACTTCATTTCTTAAATTGAGAGGGAAATCTCTTCTACTTCCACTCGGTACTTTGTCTGCAGTATTTAAACAGTAAGAGAAGTACAAAGCCACTCAGAAATCATCAGGTTATTTCACAACATATGAACATATGCTGGGTTGATTCAGATGGCAGCTTTCACATTGATGTGGATGATAAAACACTTACTGTAATTTGCCAAAGGTCTGACAAGAATGATCTTAAAATTTCACATTAAATGTGAAAGATGACATTTTTACCTTCACCTTTTTACAATCCTTTTAATAAATATAAGAAGTGTCATAGAAGCAACCCAAGAAATTCCTGGTCACAGAACAAACAAAAAGCATAGATTTCTGGGTTTTAACTCAGATACACCTTCTCAAGATTTTGTAGGAAATCAAGATTGTCTATGACCTCAATGATCTGTATCTCCTAACCAGAAAGGAAAACATAAAAAGGAAAAACCTGAAAACCTCAAAAAAAAACCCCAAACCAACCAACCAAAAACCAAAAAAACAACTTACAGCAAACTCAGGGAGGTTTTTTTCAAGGTTTTCTTCTCCTCCATCCAGAATTGTTGCCAGAGATGTACGCAGGACTCTGGAAAATACTTCTAGTTGCTGACATGCTGTTGAAACACTGGTTATTTCCCCTTGATATCCAGCATCAGATATAAGCTACAAAAACATTATAGAAAACTCGTTATTTAGGATATCCTAACAAGTTCCAGAAGAACACACAAAATGCAAGATTCACCTTGCATAGACTTATTGGAATTACATTCATATTATATACTTGATTACATTATACTGGAGTATAGTACCTTCACAGTAAAATTAAGCATTAAACAGTCAGGATGGGCTTCTGCCAATTTGTAAAAGAGATCTCTCCACGTTGTATGTGCTATCATTTGCTCAAGCCAGGCTGGAGTCTGAAAAGATTAGAGCAAAAGAGAGCAACTTAACAATGTCTAGTTGTCAAGATCATTAAAAGTAAGGCTTTTACCTCTCAGGAGTCCTGTGAGTTGTTCTACAAAAATTTATTACTAAGGATGCATTCCAAGTTCTCTAAACCTCTGAGGACTCCAGTGAGACAGAGCTGGTTTTCTGAAACCAGTTGTTTCTTAACCAAAGAGTTTTGAAGATACAATTTCCCTTCCCCCACCATCTACTACTCCATCAGATGAAGGCATCTAAGGAGGACCCACTCGAGTAGAGACAGCAACATGGATTCCATGCACACCTCTCCTTCCTCTGTAAAGATGGAATCTGCTTTCCGAGGGTCAAAATGCTTGATAAGTAAGCTCTTTAAATGGTTTTCTACAGTCTCCTGAACTTGCATTGGCTCAACACCTGTACAGAAGGAACAGAAAACTCGGCAGATGCAGTCCAATCGAACATGGCAGCAACATCTTACATTTTCCAGTGAGAACAGAAACTACTCCAAAATTTACCAACACAGAGAGGATCAGAGGAGAGACATCAGTTCTACTATTGAGCCATACCGACACAGTCAGATTTACAGACTCTCCACCTTTTTTCCTAAATGTTTAGGATCACAGGCAGGTCACACTAGACCCTTTCTCTCACCTTCCTCATCAGATACACAAACAGCAATGCCAGCCATCCCAAAGGACTGGTACTGGGCATGATAACAAAATGCAAATGTATCTTGACCACAAAAGGGCTGAGGAACAAACCCACCCTAACACAGGCTAAAGTTCATCCTTTTAATATACTGGCTATCAGTAGCTTTGATAGTATTCTACAAAACAATATACAAATAGTAGTATCTATTTCTACATTTCTGAACTCAGAGAATAATAATTCTGGTAATTTGTAAACAAAAATTTACACAAGCTAAGGAATTGAGATACCACAAGATAATGCTGAATATGTCTTGCAAGAGGCTTAATATGTAATTCTTGTCTCAGAGAATACAGGTTCTCTGTATGAGAACCCTCACTGATGCACTGAGAGGGAATAGTAACTAGCAACAAGGTAATTGTTTTTTTCAATTAAATTATTTAATTCTAATACAAAATATCAAACATTTCTAACACTATCTATGTTATAGCCCCCCTTGCCCTTTAGGTGAAAACATAAAGAAACTATAGCTTATGTGGTTGTTTCAACTATAAAAACCTTTTATAGGGTTTGGGAGTTTGATGGCATTTTAAACTGTTAAAACTGTTCATCAACAGATTACTTCATTATTCTCTGAGCAGAATAAACATATTATTATAAAGGATTTAGCCACGTATAAGATGACAACTTTGTAACAATCCATTTTCCGTATAGGATCAAATTTGCCATTGATTCAGATATTTCTGACAAAAGAAAGACTACAGACCCAAACTATACTGTATCACTTATTACCTGTTTGAATGAGCCACTCTGCCAGCAAATTTACAGTCTGTGCCACTGCAGTGTAGTTTTCAGAGAGGAGCTGGATTACATTCTCTGGAGAACCTCCTGCTTGGAAATACCTGATGAAAGGATTACAAAAGAACTATTTGAGTCACATAAAAAACAAAACCCAACTGGACTCTAAATAAAGGGAAAACAACAGCACCATTTGTACATTTTCACACACACGTCCACACAAAGTGACAACATCACACCTCTAACATCCATAATGTGCTCCATAACACACTTCAGGTTACACTCACCTCTTCAACGTGTTAAATATAGAAGGCTCCATTATATAGTCAGGGGTTGAAAATTTCTTCAGGCACTCTTGCTGGACCTCAGCATCATCTTCTCCCTCCCCATCCTCATCATCTTGCTGTTCACAAGCACAGTCGAGTCAGACCCCTCTCCTGTCCTGTCTCCCCCCCATACTATTTGGGTCACTTTTTCCCCCAGAAATACATCCACCCCAGTTCACCAGCACTGCTCCCCGCACAAACAGAGCTTCTTAATGGAGAATCACAGAATCACTGAGGTTGGAAAAGACCCCTGAGACCATCGAGTCCAAGCTGTGCCTGATGCCCACCTTGTCACCCAGCCTGAGCACTGAGCGCCGCATCCAGTCGTTCCTTGGACACCTGCGGGGATGGGGACTCCAAACCTCCCTGGGCAGCCCATTCCAATGTCTAATCACCCTTCCCGCGAAGGAATTCTTCCTAATGCCCAACCTAACCCTCCCCTGGCACAGCTTTCACAGCCTGTGTCCTCCCGTCCTGTGGCCGGTTGCCTGGGAGCAGAGCCCGACCCCACCCGGCTACAGCCTCCTGTCAGGTGGTTGCAGGGAGGCAGAAGGTGACCAGGTTTTAGGTTTTGCGGCCGCATCCCTCCCCTAACCCCCTCCAGCCCCAGGCCACACCGCCCGCACCGGCACCGGGCTCTCGGAGCCGCAGAGCGGGCGGGCCCTGGGGCCGCTCCGGGACCCGCCCGGGGCTGCCCTTCGACCCCGGGGCTCCCCCGGGCTCTCACCGCGCCCCCGTCCGCCTCGCTGCCCCACTCGGCCGCGCTGCCCTCGAAGTAATCGGCGTCCTCCATGGCTCCTCCCGGCCCGGCCCGCCCCGCGCAGCCGGAACGGGCGGGGCGGGCCCGAATGGCGGCGGGGCGGGGACGGAGGGGCCGCTGTGGGAGGGGGAGCGGGGATGGCGGGGAGGGCGGCTCGGACACCGCGGGCCCGGGGATCGGCCCGAGCACGGCCTGCGGGGACACGGCGGGACACGGCACTGTCGGCGGGGAGCAAAGTCAGGGGAAAGGAGCCCTGCCCTGCCCTGCCCTGCCCTGCCAGGCCAGACCTCCCAGAGCCTCCCAGCGCGCCGACAATCGGAGGGGAATTGCAAGGGAAGAGGGAAAATTGGGATGTGCAGCTCCATGGGATGTGTTCTCCATGAGATGTGGAGCTCCATGGGATGTGCAGCTCCATGGGATGTGTTCTCCATGAGATGTGGAGCTCCATGGGATGTGCAGCTCCATGGGATGTGCAGCTCCCTGGGATGTGCTGTTCCATGGGATGTGTTCTCCGTGGGATGTGCAGCTCCCTGGGATGTGCTGTTCCATGGGATGTGCAGCTCCATGGGATGTGCAGCTGCATGGGATGTGTTCTCCATGGGATGTGTTCTCCGTGAGATGTGGAGCTCCATGGGATGTGCAGCTCCATGGGATGTGTTCTCCATGAGTTGTGTTATCCACGGGATGTGCAGATCCATGGGATGTGTTGCTCTTCTGGCTCCAGCTGTGTAACAGCAGTTCCCTCCCTGGCACTTTGTGAAGTGTGAAAAGGATGATGAACAACAGCTAGTTGATAGAAATAATAAAACTTTTGGCAGAATTGAAAAACTAACATGTAGGGAGGAAAAAAAGGAAGGATAACTTTGAGGAACGGAAGTAGTAAGATCTTTAGGACCGGATTTTAGTGATAAAGTTTGAGGCCCAGCATGGGTGTAGCTCTGATTATCCAAAACTTGCCATAGAATAACATTAGTAACATTTCTGCCTTTTCTCATTTCATTTAAAATGTTTGGATGTTACTTTAAGTCTAAGAAAAAATCTTGAAGTCTTTGATGTTAAAAAAAAAAAAAAAGAGTTAATAAACTAGGACTAGAAACTACAGACAGATGAAGAGGGGCTAAGTCTAAAATGAAAACTGATCACAGAATGTGGCCTCAGGCAGGAGATGGGCATTACTGAGACCATGTGAGAGAAACAGAGTCCCTTTGTCTCTCTTCAGATCCACTCCTGTTCTTCAGTTGTATAAGAGCTTAACTGTGAGAAAGGGGAGGGTGAGGGTGTGTTCTGGGATTTGGAGGGCAGCCAAGAGCATTGCTGATTAATCATTTAAATGGTCCTTTATTCTCATTCAGTTTCTAACTGAACACTAGTAAAAAGGAATTACATTGTCTTCCATGCAAGTCCATGAGATTGCTTGTTAGGAAAGGCCAAAAAAAATCCACAATAAACCCTGTTCACAAATAAGTTGTTGTAGGATCTTCACCAGCCATGGTCCTTGTTCAAGTGTCTGTGCTGATGAAAGGATTTACTGCCCTTCAGATGTCAGAGTAACAAATGTGCAGCAGCACCTGGAGTGCAGCACAGAGCGAGTTGTGCTGTCGTGTGCTGCCCTACAGTGGTGAACCAGCCCTTCCCAAAACACTGCTTCAGCACTGCTGTGAGCCCAGGATAATGTTCTTTTTGCTCTGCCAACAAGAAAGGAAAAGAGCCTTTCCCAGAATAAAAAGCATGGATTAAGGCAGAGGCACAACAGACACCTTCCCTACCTGTGCCAGACGCTGCAGTCAGGAAGACAGCGAGGGACATTTCAACGCCCGTGGAATCACTGGCCATTTTTTTTATGAGGAACAAACTGAGAATGAAGTGACAGGCTGAGGCTGGAAGCCAATGGAAATATCCTTGAGAAAAAGTTGTTGGCTCATCTCCATTTAGTTAGCGGGCAATTTCCATCCCGTAGACATGAGAAAATAACAGTGGGCTAGGAACAGACAGTGTGATTAACCAGCTCCTAAGAAAAATCTGAATTTAATCTATCCTAAAACAAGAAAGGAAAAAGTATTTTCTGGGAGTCTCGTAAGAAACATCCATACACTTCCTGGGTTTCATCAGCTCTTTTTTTTTTTTTTTTTTTGGCTTGTAATGATGTTATAAGATGTGTAATTAGGTATAGGACGTGTTCTCTGAAGGTGATTTCAGAGTAACTGTTATAGTATCTTAACAGAAGGTTCAGGAAAACTTAAAACTGGAGAAGAAGCAAGGCCAGAACTTAACTAACATTCCAATGAAACTGGATGGGAAATCCCCAAGGCTGAGACTTCCTGAGGCTTAGGAGGAGATCGTAATTCTTTACAGAAGGCTCAACTAAATACAGTTTCTATGACAGATGTTTTTCTACAGGTAGGAGAGGCTTCCTTCCCATGACTGGAATTTGCTGTGCATCTCCTGGGGAGAATATTTGGATCTGCAGTCTGAGGAATTTCATTGTGCCCAGAACTTATGGCCTAAAATTGTATGTCTGAACCTCAGGAAAAAGTGTTTTCAGAGCAGGTAAAATTTGTGTGTAGTGACAACAGTTGGACTTGTAGGACTTGGATGGTAAATACACTACAAAACTTCCCGCTTAGTTGAGTAGAAAAGTTGAGGAGCCAACAGCCAGACAAAATCAGATCAAACCCAACGGTTTCAAGGTATCACTTACACCGTGATGAAACATTAAATGTATCATAAGTTGATTTTGCAAACTAAACTTTTACAATTTTGAATGGAAACAATGCTGTCTTCTTAGGTTTAACTGTGATCTCCCATATGGATTTGTTTTACAAAGTTTCACTGAAATGTTCAAAGTAAAAGCACTTAGATTTACCTAAATGTCCCTGCAAGATTTTATTATTCTGCAAATTAAAGCAACAGATTTTTCCCTAAATGCATTATTTGAGTACATTTTGTGTGTAAAATATTCTTGAGTCCCAATTCCTATCTAATGAGATTTTGATGAGGCAGTGATGAGGCAGAGAGCAAAACCTTGAGATAAATTATGAGACAGAGATACAATTTTGAGCCCAATAAATACCCTATGAAGGGGAGTCTTGGTGTCTCTGCATGCTTTGAGGAAGCAGTAAAGGCATTCTGGAAAGTGAATGTGTGTGAAGAGCCGGATCTAGAGAAAAAATCCACACAAAAACCCCACAAAAACCCAGAAAAATGAACCAAGTATCAAATGCTCAAGTTTCAATTCCACCCAACTATCAAATTTTTTGCTTGATTTTTGAGCACATTGTTTAACAACTATACTTCAAGATTTGCTGCCTAAAGGGCTGAATGTAATAACACAGCTGATCATCCAACTTCATTTGGTTCCTTCCTGGAATAAGAGACAAATCCCAAACAGAAGAGCCGATTTCCAACAAAAACTGTTTGTCTTTTATTCATACGTTTTTTTAAAAATATCCACCCTGGCATTCTCTGTCATTCCCTCTGCTCCTTGCCCTCTACAAATTCTTTTAGCATAAATTTGTATTTTGTAATCATTAGCCCTTTACAAAGCAGCCAATACATTCAACTGGAGGTAAAGGTTATAACTTTCAAAAAGGGGTAGGAAATTACAGCAGCATCGTTAAGCTAATGAGTTTTGGCTAAAGAGCTCTTCCTTCTCCAGCAGAACCTCAAGATGAAGGATTTTTTTTGTACCTGGAGATTCACAGTTATACAACAGTGTTTTTCCAGACATTGAACACGTGACACTTCGCCAGGTAACAGAAGTAACTGCGAGACAAAACAAGGTGGGTCGGAGGTTGCTGACGTGATGTCAGTTCTGGTCTCCTTCAAACATCAACTTAAAAGCTGGAATTATATTTATATACTGAGAATTGCTTCAAAGCAGAGCCTCACAGCGCCCCAAGTACTTTCCAAAATGAGCCTATAGTGGAAAAGTTTTCTTGCTTCAAAGCAAGTTCCAGCTGATTCGTAAACTGATCATTAAACTCACCCTTCACCGTCCCAGCTCTAGAATGGATGCACCAAGTGGGTTTTTTTGCAGTTCCTAAATTGGAGATATCCTGGTCTTTCAGAGAGATACATTCTCTGACCTGCAAAATTTGTATAATGATCCCAAACTGGATCACTCACCTGGGGAATGAAGGATTTCCCCCTTAAATCTATTTTTCAGTGTCCAGTGTGATGGACTTAGGACTGTTTAGCTTTCCCTGTCTCCTTTAAGCTTTGGCTGAGGTTGTCTCATAACTTTCTTAACTGCTCTATTCTCTTCTCAAACCACATCATTGTAAGAGGAAGGGGGGTGAGGGCAGGAGAAAGCAGCTGAATCCAAAGGCAGCAGATTTTGGGCCATGCTGTAGCACAGAACAACTGGCTGTAAACTCCCTATTTTTAAACCCCAGACAGGTTCCCAAGAGCCCATTGCTTGTGGCAGCTCTGGGCTTCCAGACTGTCTTACACAGACGAGCCTCTGCAGCCCAGCAGAGTTTTGCCCTGTGAGAAACAGAACTCAAGGTGAGCACCAAAACGGGCATGAAATGTGCTAATTCATTTTGGATGTTGGCCTTCAAACCGTAAGAGAACAGAGATTATTAAAAATCCTGAGCTCCACATCACCCATCACACACCCCCTCAGGACAGGCACTGCCCCTGGGGCTCTACCTTAAAGCAAGTTTGAAATATTTTCCATTATTACTCTGAGGTCTCAAACAGTCATGTTGGTTCTATCCCCCAACCCCTAATTTGTCTTCTTCTGGAAGCTCTTCTGACCCTGCCAACAAGAAACTGATAATGTGGAAAAAAAGAACTGGAATGGGCCCCCTCCAAAGCCTGATGTGGCAATTCCTACCCCTCACACAGCAGCTCCTTCCTCTGCCTGACCTCTGCCATTTTAGTTGTAAGAATGATACAATTCCAAAGTCATATCAAATACCAAGAAACTACAGATAGAAACACTACACTTCACTATTAATAATTCACATAAAATTCACAGCCTAAAAAACATTAGTTTGCATAACAGAACAGAATTGACAGAATTTACTCTGTCCTAAGCTTGTCTTTCTCCAAACTTGAGCAGTAGTATATTAAAAAAATAAATTAGCCAACTCATTTAATAAAACAACTGGGTAAATTGAAGAGATACATTCACATTTTAATTTTGAATTTGTTTACATTTGTCTACCAGTAGCCCAGCCTTAGAAAGCATGTTGTTACATAAAATCCCCTAATGTCATAACCTTCTCCCTCAAAAACTTATCATTCTCACTGTTTGGGACAATGTTAAAAAGGTTTTATTTTGTCCTGTCAGTAAAGATGTTTGAGGCAGACTTCCTAAGTGGGGGGCAAAAAAAAAAAAAAAAAAGGAAAATCTGTAAATTCTAGTTTTGTTTTGTTGGTTTTTTAGAAAATTATATATTACATATTTGATCAGATCTCCATGTTGCAGAGGTATCAATGAGCATTGCTATTGTTACCTTAGGGAACTCTCTATTTTTTCCACACAACCAGGCTATGGTTGTAGGTTAGAGAAGTCAGAAAAAAACCCCCACCTTATCTTTTTGTTCAGTGCAGTGGGAGATTAGTTTGCCTCCCCACCTCCTCCCAGGTAAGACTTGGGCTTTAAACTGCACCCGTTTTGCTCAGCTCAGCACACTGAAAGTAGACAGGATAAAAAGCAGTTTGAACGTTTAGTAAGATGAGAATCAGGGCTGAAAATTATTAATTACAAAGCCAGTGCTTGTGGCTGAAATTTAAGCAATCTCTGCACTACAGTAAAATACAATTTACCCATAACTGACACCATCCACTCACAGGATTGAAACCAACTGGTTATGACCGAGATTAAATCTGGTTTTCCTCAGAATTTGTCCTGTCAGTCAGAAGACAGATTTTTCAGTGTAAGGTTTTCTTCAGCAGAGCTTCAGAAATCCCCATTTGTAGCTTATTTTGTTTACAAAGAAGCTTCAAAGTTTGTCATAGAACAGCAAGATTTTTTTTCCCAATGGATGAGTTTTCAGAGATATCAAGCTGAGGAAGAAGGGTACAGTTTGGATTTGGACTGCAAACAGATGTTTGCTTGTAAATATTTTTCCTGTTAAAGAAACTCAACATGTATTTTAGGGATGAGGACCTGCTACTGTGTGAGATTTCCACTGACAGTAATCTACAGCCCTGATCCTTATCACAGTTAGTAGGAATTTTATCATCTGCTTCCATGGAAGAGGTCTCATGAGTGCCAGCATTGTTAGGAACACACACAGCATATTACACACAGCTGGGGAAAGAAGAGAACTTACTCTCTTCCTGAGTAATTTATGGAGTTTTATAACAACTTTATCACTCTTTTAGACATTTGTATAGCACCAATAACCAACAGTATTGTCACTAAGGCACTGGACTGGCACTCAGTCACGGGCTCTGCCTCCAGATCTGGGGTCAATCTCCTGTGTTTGTCTTTTGTTTTTACTGGTACATAATTTTTGACACTGGAAAATAGGATAAATAATACAAAACATCCTACACCACTGACAGGAATACCGTGCCACGACGAATGACAAGGTGCTCAGATTCTGAAGTGACGAACATTAATATTTCTGTGCATAGATTTACTGGTAAAACAAAACCATCCTGCAGGTCTCAGTTCCATGCAGCACAGTGGAGCAGAGTCAGCTTCCCTTCCTCTGGAGTTAAGGACATACCCTCAGTTCAATCCTATCCTCAATGCCACAATTCAAAATAGTTTTTAGATAAATGAAGATAAGCCCTCAGGGCTCCTGTCTGACAGCTGATCCAGGATGCCTTCCTCTGCTTTTGCATCAAAGTCTGCTCCTAACAACTTACACAGCTCCAGTTTCAGCCTTTAAGAGAGCAGTTTTTGATGCTTTCAGAGGCAGCTGAATCCTTTTTTAGTCTGTGGTGGCTTTGCCTCTCCACGTTACTAAAAAAGAAAAAAGCCTTCAGGAGTTATCACTACTCTGCTGCATCACATTGAACGTGTGTTCTGATGGAAAAAATTACTAAAAGTTCTTGGGTTGAAATAAGTTACTGCAAATGCACAGTAGCTGATTTTGAAACCACAACATCTCTACAATTTATTATTATTTTTACAAAATACCCAAAGTGATCAGACCATATTGTAGGTTACTGGCTTGCCGAAGGTTGTTTTAAAATCAAAACCATTTCTGAGTTACAGAAGTGCCAAAAACAATCTTGAACCAGGTTTGTTTGTTGGGTTTTTTTTTTGCTGTTGTTGTTTTCTTTTTAAACCAACCCCCATCCAACAAAACAGTCGTATAACTTAAAACAGAAACAAGAGTTTGTGTTGGAAAACTGTTTAAAAACCAACCCACCGAATCATGCTTGAGTAGAAGCCTTGTATGGCAAAGGTTCAGCTTAGGGCAATTTAGTGCCAAGGTAGAGACCCTCCATAGGTTTACAATGGAAATACTGACACAACCTCAACTACAGTGATGCAAATGTGCCCTAAAAACACTGTATTTGCTTTTATTAATAAAAGTGGTAGTGTTTACATTTGCAGGTATCTTACACTTCAGCATCACGGTGAATACTGAGTAGAATGAGTTAAGTTTTGGCTGCAAGGTCAGAAGTTTCCAAACAGATGAATGAGACAGAAGTGACAGTCCTCAATCATGAAAACAAGAAGTTCAAATAAATAAATAAAACAAAACTAGGAAATATGGGTAAGCATTAGGTTGGAATGGTTCAATTAACTGCAAATTATGGCCACTAAATTCGAGACAGAAGAAAACACAGTTACTTATTAAATAGCAAGCATTAAAGCTTTATGGTTTTGTATTTAAAAAAAAAAAAAAAAAAGAAAAAAAGGGAAAAAAAAAGCTGTTAAAAATAAGACTTGCATTTACCAGGCCACCAAACTGCATGGACTAATAAAGAGACTAACAAAGGCAATACTGAGACATTAAGACACACACACTCTGTACTTGTGCAACTCAACCATATTCAAAACAATTGCCTTTTTTCCTCACTTAAGAAAAAAAAAAAAGCATCCCCTAAACATTTCTGTTCATATAAAGCTTTAGGTTTCTTAAACTGTTGCTGTCTTATATAGCTCATTGTTATTACCTGTCCTCATTATCAGAGGAAGAAGCTTATTTTATTTTTTGAATGGAGGTGCTTCGTTTCTCTCAGACAAGAGATTACATTCCTCACACCACTACAGGTTTTCTCCTTTATGGATTCGGTGCTCACACCAACTCCTCCTAGGCTTAAAAAGGTAAGGGTTGGCACTGAAATAAAAGATTTTGGCTCCTGTAACTAAAATTAAGGCTCACAATGAGATTCCTTTCCACTGCGTGTGTCCCATTTTTCCCCAGTGGAAATGCCAGCCCTTGACCGACAGGCACTGGATACATTCGGAACTGGAGGGGCCTCTTTTCAGTTCTACAAAGTTCAGGTGGCCACTGTTTAAACCTGTGAACGGGAAAGATCGTTCTGAAAAGGCAAGTAACAACCGCAGCTCAAGTTTTTAAACGATTCAGTGTCTTCTGGAAGATCACAAGTAATTCTGAATTGAGATGGGACAGTAACTCCAGCACGCCCCTGCTCCCTAACGAAGGTGGACAAGGTGATTAATTTTAATTTAAGACTTCAGCCACAAAAGCAAATGAAAACTCACGATTCTGAATGGTTGCAGTTCTCAGTATTGAAAAGGCATCCGATACCAGAAGCAAATCTAGCTGCACATCACTGACCACACCCTCATTTTACTTTAAACTGGATCTCTTCCCAAAAAAAGAAAGCTAACACGGTCTCTTGGGTGGAGGGAAGCTAGTGTGAAAGGCAAAGAGGCAAGTATTTTGGTGTTTGCTTTTTGTTTCTTTTCTTTTCCTTTTAAAGTCACTGCAGTAAGATCCAGATCAGTTCAGGGGTGTAAATGAAGGGGGAACAGGGGTGTTTGAGTAATATAGGCTAACACTGTTCTAGATGTGTTATTACAGCTGTAATTTCTGACTCTGTACAAATTGTACACGTAGGTTTAGACACATGAAAAAGTAACACACTCACAGAGACATAAAACACCTAGGTATAAAATATAAAGCAGTGTAGTAGTTACTAAAATTACATGCTCTCTTATTGCTACAGTGATTTTTGCTCTTTTTTCTTTTTACTGTACCACATGTTG